>NW_020290437.1:0-342231 GCF_003184545.1 Aspergillus heteromorphus CBS 117.55
AACACGAATATTAATGTCAACGTGTCTCGCCTACAGCTCCCGTTCTGACATCCGGTGGCAGTGGCAGTCAGAATCCGACATCGACATCGACATCATACACGGCCGTGACTAGAAAGCCGACAAATGGAAGTACGGATAACTCTACGACAGGGCAGGTGCAGGCGTATTCTGCCCTGTCGGTGCCGGCGCTGGCACATGTTTATGGGCATGGACATGTACCCGCCGAGCACAGAGATAGGAGACGGAGTCGGTCGATGATTTGGTTTAGATATTGGATAGATGGGTAAGGGTTGCAGTTGGAGTTGGATTGGTGTATAGGTAGCGTATTCCTTTTTTTCCCCTTGATCCTGCTCTTATTAGATACACATGGAACTGCTGTATATGGTATCCTTTCAGCCAGTCATTATTATTTCTTATGGATAAATTGACATATGCAAGAAATAAACCAATGTACACTGCTTCTCCAACACCTTCAAGCTCAATCATCATGAGGGGAATGATTACTTCCGATCCGGCCAAGCATCATACAACCCCTCGGACACGGTAACATTCTCGAACGTCGCCTCCCCGACGCCATTATGCACGAAGCGAATCTCCGTCGAATTGGCATACCATGACCTGTACACACAAAGACACCGTTAGCGTAAACCCAACGACCCTCATTAAAAACCATCCTTGCTGAGGGAGAACCACAGCCCAACATAAGGGAAACGATAAACCGTACCTAACCCACGTACTCAACGCAAACCTTCCATTGGCATAAACCTCTAGAATCGAATTATCCACCACGATTGTCAAATCGAGACTCTCGAGAACGTCCTCCCCATCCTTCTGGAGATCAAACAACCGCAACTTCCCCGCTTCAGTAGCGCTATCGATCCCCTCCGTGGTGCGGGAAGCAGCGCTGGTCTTACTCCTGTCCACAACGATTGACTCGTTAGAAAACTGGTAGTATATACTCGTGTGTTCCTCGTCAGATGACAAGATCTGGAAACCAGATTGCAGGGCAGAGTCCCTAGCGGACGAGGGGAAGGAGATGCGGGCGGAGAGGACAAAGAATTTGCTTTCCGGGGAGCGGGAGAAGGGGGTCACTCCTGCAGAGGTGAGTGTTCTGTCTCGTTCGGTGGATGTAGACCCCGACCCCGAGAAGAGCTTGGATTTGGTTTCGCGGGCGATGGAGATGCCCAGGGTGCGGAGGGTCACGGTCCCGGAGGCAGCGTCGGTGCTGGACACGCGCCAGGAGGTTTCTGCTTCGCGCGAAAGGGCATTGTCGACTACGTTGTCGATCGCCAGGACGGTCAGTTCGCGGGGGAGGAGTAAGGAGCCGGTCCAGTTCTGCTGATCGGTCGGGAATGCCTCCGCTTGCTGGTAGAGGTCGCCGGTGAGCCAGACGAAGGAGATGAAGCGGTCAGGGGCGCCGCTGTCTGTCGAGGGCTGGGAAGAAGACGGCAGGACCTTCCCGGAGGCAGCGTAGGACGAGAACCCCCAGTCGAGGAAGCCGGCCATGGACGGGGTGAAAGTGACCGAGTCAGAGTCAGTCATGGACACGTTCCCCGCAACCCACAGCTGGTCGTGGATACTGGTCACCTGCGGGATAATGGGCAGGTCGGAGCCCTCGGTGCCGAGGGTGCCGAAGATCTCGCCGGAGGGGTTATAGCCCTCCGCGTCGAGGGCGAAGACGTTGCCGGTCTCGAAGTTAAACCCCCATCTGCCGGCCCAGGTGCCGTTGCCCCAGGTGGAGTTGGTGGGTTCGGACCACCACTGTCCCAGATACTCCCAGTACTGGAAGTCAGGGTCGTGCTGGCGGTAGAGGAACTGAGTGGGGCCGGCGTTGTGGATGCCGCCGGAGATGACGGTGTACCAGGGGGCGGTGGAGAGGTTGGTCGGGCCGGAGGGGAGGATGGCATCCAGATGGGGGGACTGGAAGACGTAGGGGTCGCGGAAGGCGGTTACGTTGGCGGCGAAGGGCGGGGAGGGGATGACGGGGCCCTGGGGGAGTTTGGTGAAGTTGCGGCCGGCGGAGGAGGCATTCGTGACGGCGAGGGACTGGGTCTCGCTGCCGCGGGTGTAGGGGATGGACCAGTGGATGGGGAGGTAGGAGACGGAGGTGTACAGGAGGGTCGGGAGGCCGTCGATGCCCTCGGGGATGACGGAGCCGTCGAAGACCCCCACAGGGTCGTTTTTGCCGCCGGGCACAATGGCCTGGCTGCCGTTAGGGTTCAGGTCCTGGTACATGGCCAGGTCGGCGGTGGTGGCGCCCGCGATGCCAGCCCCGTTGTACAGCCAGCCGACGTGGAAGAGGCCCGTCGAGGGGTCGGTGTAGTGCATGCAGGGGTCGCCGATTTGGCCGGTCGGCGGGAGGATGTGCGCGCGGGGTCGCCAGGTGTCGAAGAGGGAGTTGTTGGGGAGGGTGGTGAGGTTGGGAGGGGCCACGTTGTAGTTGGGGATGGTGGACGGGATGGTGGAGCGTGAGGATGATGATGATGGCACCGACAGAGGGGTTGAGGCGGCGGCGCTGTGGGCGACCATCGCCATGGCGGCCGCGGAGAGTTTCATGACGTGGAGGGACCGTAGGAGGTAAGTCGCTACGCGGTCGATTCCCTTCCCCTCGTCGTGAGGGAGGGTATATGCGGGATTTTATATGCATGGATATCATTCACGAGTGCGGCTGCATGCCATGGCCCGGGGAATCGTCGCGAATTGGGGAGGAATGGTTCGGGGAAATGCAGCAGACACCCACCAGCAGACGCTCTGCTTAGGGCTCCGGACAGACACGGGGGAAAGCCCCGAGATTCCCCCGGGCGGCTGGTTTCCCCGAGAATGAGCAGCTGCCCTGCCGATCTTCCCAGATGCGATTTGTGGGGGAGGTCGATCGGCTGTTTCTTTCTTGATGGCCGTCTTGATAGAGGGGTTTTCTGCATTGAAAACAGCATGAGACCCGGGCAGTGTCCGAGACATCTGTTCGGGCAGGTGAATATAAGATCGTGGGTCTGCAACTCCATGTGTGTCTTAGGCTCATCAGGAGGTCCTTCCTCCCCTGTTCGACGGCGCCTTCCCTCTCCTGCACGAAAGAATCCCCCCCGTCCGGTGTCATTTCGGCGATGTCGATGCGGGCACTTGGCATCTGTCATGGATCCACCAGGTTGTTTCATCGAGTGCCAAGCAAGGATAGGCTCGAGAACTATACTGCTTTTTGACGATGTTTTAGTTGTGGAGTCATGTTTCGACTCGTTGTGTGATTTGATTCATGCGGGTTTTGAGGGCGACAAGGGTTTCTTATTGGGCGTACGGCATCGAGCTCCTGCTTCACTGGAGAAGCGCCTACATAGCTAGCACAAAAAGCGGGCTCAATTAGGCTAATAGAACTTGAATTGAAATTAAATTAAATTGAAACACCTGCGCAAAAAACAACAATCTGTGCGCCAACCCAATTTTTGACATTACGCCACCACCACAAGCCTGATTGGGCTCATATTCTCAGCAGTTACATTTAACTGCAGCGGCTAACTACATGGAGCTATAGAGTGCTGTGATTCCCATTCTCATACCCATCCTCACTCGCATACTCACTCCCATCATCATTACCACCCGCATTCTTCTTTCAGTGCTGCTGCCTCTGGCTACCAGTGGCAGGCAGTGCTGCAGCCGCCCCATTCAGATTCTGACCCACCTGGCACTGTTCTGGCAAGTGGGACACAGCGGCAAGTGTTTCACTATCACTCGAACCTGGTATGTCAGAATCTTCTAGAAGGGGGCGTTCCTCCCGATGTACTGCAGCAGGATCGCCTTCTGGGAACTCATTGATATCAATGTTCAAACGACCACGGCGTATACCACGGCGTATACCACGGCGTATACCACGGCGTATACCACGGCGTATACCACGGCGTATCCTAAACGCAGGCTTTAATCGCTGGGGGAAGTCTCCAATGCTAAGCTTATCTTGAAATCGCTTGCATGTATGCAAGTCATCAAACATATGCAGCACAGCGTGGCGGTTCCATTTATTATTTGGTCTGAGCTTTGAGCAATGCATAAAGTCCTGCTCAGCGAGACTGGCAAAATAGGTCATGGTCATCAGCTGGGTTGTGATATCTAATCTTAATTAGTATCATCTGCAAAAGCCTTTCACCAATTCCTCTACTTACACTGCAACCAGGCCTGACCCAGAGTAGAGCAGTCATCGATGGATATCACCTGCTGAGCCCAAGGAAAAACATCAAATACCCAGCTGAGTTCAAACTGGCTAGCTATGGCCTGGTTCACAAGAATAAAATCCATTGAGCCACGGATCTTGTGCACCTGCCGAGGTGTGAGGGTCAGAATCCAATTATTAAATTTTCTCAGCGCTAGGTCCAGGGACTTATTCTTCCAGGTACTGTATAAGTTCCGGACGCGGGTTACCGCATTCTTGTACATGTCCCGGGTAGCGGAGAGGCCTGGAAATGCCTGCTCGACTGGCCAAGTCACTCTTCTATTGTCTAATGTGGCAATAAACTGCCGCCGTGCACAAAGAGTCATCTGCTCAAATGCCTCATTGTCTGATTGCGAGATTTTGATTCGACCAGATGAGGGGATGGGAATGGCTGGCATCGGTTGATTAGATAGTATACTCTCACCGGCCTCATCGTCATCAATAAATAATAACTCTTGTGAAGACCGCCGGTATGAGTGAGAATTCCCACTTCCACTACCACTAGTCTGACTGGCGGGATTGGGCTCCCGCCCGCTGAAAGAGAAAGTCGGCACGGAGGCCTCCCGCGACCTCGCCAACAGCTGCGGCATACTGTTTGGTATGGCTGCCGGAGCAGCAGGATCTCCAGGCTGGTATAAGCTACCCGAATCCCGGCCCTGGGAGAGCGAGGAACCCTGTATATTTATATCCTGATCTGATATCTGCTGCAGAGGAGGCTGGCCCTGGGATAATAGATTCACCCAAGTCTCTGTTCTAGCAAGTTTTGCTGCCCGCTCGGAACCGGCCTCTTGGGGTGATATCCTCTTCGGGGGCTATAATAATCAGTGATATGATCCAGAGATATCCTAGAGGTACTACTTGCCCCAAGATAACAGATGCTTTCGGCATCTCTTACATGGCCTCCGGTGCGGGGGAGGTCCGAGTGAGCTGGAGGTGGGGCGGGTGCTAAGTAAGTATTAGCTAATATAATATATCTGAAATAATTATATACCTGTTGATCTCTGTTGTTGAGAATTCATAGCATCGTGCGGCCCACGCGACCGTGATAATGGCGCCATAAGAATGAAACTGCCTAGCAGGTGCTTTTACATGATAAAAGTAAAAAGAGAACAAGAAACATATCAGAGTATTCAGTAAATTTATAATGACTTGTAGCATATGAACAAACAGCCACTGTCAGAATCCACGTTTTTATCCACACTGGGGCGCGTCTATTAATACAGGTACGCGTCTATTAATACAGGTACGCGTCTGTGTCTCTCTCTCACCGCACCACGCGTCTTCTCAGTGAGTCTTTGTATTATTACTAACCCCCCCTCCCGCTGATCATATTACCTCCAACATCTGCCGGCCTCTCATATCTCTTAATTTGTTTATTTAATGACTATTAATAAACCATCTGCGGAAGCCTTTTGCAGTAATAACAACAATCTCACCCCTCGCAGAAAGGACGGCCGCCGCATTTCCAGCAGTTAGAACAGATGCTATCGCCACTGCAAGAACAAGATATATGCAATTACATAAGAGGAAGAGCCTCCTATCAGATATAATGATATAATACAAGAACAAAGACAGCTGACATAATTCTCAAATAACAGCCCTGCCCCAAGTCCCGGTTCAACTATGATATTCCCGATCTCAAGATCCATATCTTTGATCTGGGACATAAGAAGGCCAACATCGATGACTTCCCTCTTTGTATTTATCTCGTCTCCAACAAGTACGAGCAGCTGTCCTCCGACTCGAGGCCTTCGAAGCCGCCCATATCTGTGCCAACAAGTACGCCGACCCGCCGATTTTACTTTGCCCAGCCATCATCCACTAATATATATATCCAAGTACCTCGTGAAGATCGCCGGTAAGGAAGGTTTCCACCTTTATGTCTATGTACACCCCTTTTATATCATCTGTATTAACAAGATATTGTCTTGCGCTGTACTGATCATCTCCAGACCGGTATGTGTGGTGCCCTCGGTAAGCCCCAGGGTACCATTGCTGTGCGAACATTGGCCAGATCATTCTATCCGTCCGCACCCGTGACGCCAACCGTGATGCTGTCATCCAGGCTTTCCGCCGCTCCATACTTATACAAGTTCCCGGTCGCCAAGAAATCATTCCGTCCGTCCGTCCGTCCGTCTGCACCCGTGACGCCAAGCATACTGCTGCCATCGAGGCTCTCCGCCACTCCATGTACAAGTTCCCCGGTCGCCAAAAGATCATTGTCTCCGAGCACTGGGGTCTCCCTCTCGCCCGCCGCGAGGACTACGTCCAGCTCCGCCAGGAGGGCAAGCTCAAGCAGGACAGTGCCCATGTGTCAAAACCTAGTATCATTCAGTATCACGCCTACTTAGGTGTCTGGACATCTTTTTAGTCGAGTGGTCTGTTTGATCTGTCGCCATGGCACATGTTCTGTACTGGTATATTTCGATTGGGAGTATACAATATAATACCCGAGTGATCAATAATCTAAGATCACTTTCATGCTTATAGTATATTCTGCAAAAGCCCTTTACTGAATATTTTATATTATTATCAGTAGAATTAAGATAACTGCCAGACAGTCAGGAACTGCGAAAAGTTCAGTTGTTCTCTATAAAATTACACAAAATCTCGTGTACCACCTGTTCTATTATTAATTCAGTATTCATAATATTATTCTTCTGAGGTTCCTCGCCCTTGCCCAGCGCTATCAGTTCTCTATTTTGTATAACTCATCCTTTCACTGAAAATCCGGCTTCGAAATTATGATGAAACAGCTACTAGCATGTATGGTAGGTGGTGCTGTCATCCTGTCTAAGGTGTATGCACGTATGCATCACACAAACCACAACCCAACCCCCAATCCAATCCAATCCAAGAGAAGCCAAAAAGCAGAAACAAACAGAAACAGAAACATCACCCCTAATCCCACGCAAACATTTATCATTTATTTAAAAAAGGGTTAACAAAGATCTATACAGATGATTAATCTATTCTACCCCCCCGACCCCAATTTACCTACCTCAAGGTAACCAGCTCCTCAGAACTAGTGGGATGAATAGCAACACAAGAATCAAAGTCCTTCTTGGTGGCGCCCATCTTCACCGCAACGCCGAAACCTTGCAACATCTCGCCAACGCCCAGACCCAGGATATGCAGGCCGACGATCTTCTCCTCGGGCCGGCACACACCAGCTTGAACTCGGTGGGGTTCTTGGCCTTCTCCTCGGCTGGCATCACGCTGAAGTACATGTCGGTGAACTTGGTGTGGTAGATCTTGATCTGGTCGTCGCCGTAGCGCTCACGGGCCTCGGGCTCAGTGAGACCCACCGTGCCGACTTCGGGGTGCGAGAAGACGACGGTCGGGATGTTTTCGTAGGAGAGCTTCGCGGTGGAGAATTCGGGGCCGCCGAAGAGACGGCTGCCGAGTTGGCGGCCGGCGGCGATAGCGACTGGTTTTGGTTTTTGTTAGTTGGGTTGGGCTTGGGGTTGGAGGGGGAAAGAAGGGGGGAGGGGGGGCGCAGCATACCAGGAGTCAACTCGGCATGGCCAGTGACGTCGCCCAGAGCATAGACACCCTCCACGCTGGTGTTCTGGTACTCATCGACAGTGACATATCCGGCGTCGTTCAACTTCACGCCGGGGATATCCAGGTTAAGGTCCTCGACCTCGGGCAAGCGGCCAACAGCCCACAGGAGCTCATTGACCTCGATCTCGGAGCCATCGTGGGAGATCAACTTCAGCAGCTTATCCTTGCCCTTTCCATCGCGGATAAGCTGGACCTCCTTGAACCCACCATGCTTCTTGTGCAGGTGGATGCCCGTGTTCTCGTACCGGTCGGTCATGGTCTTCTGAATCATGGGATCGAACTTGCGCAGGAAGTGCTCGCCACGGATAAACATATGCGTCTCGACGCCCACGGCACCCAACACACCCGCCAGCTCGACAGCAATGTACCCGGCTCCAACGACGGCAACCTTGGGGGGCAGCTCCTCGATCTCAAAGAACCCGTCGCTCGTAATACCGTGCTCAGCGCCCTTCACGTCCGGGACACTGGGCCGACCGCCCACAGCAATCAGGATATGAGGCGCCGTGTACCGCGCCTTGGTCCCGTCCTCTAGACCCACCTCGATGACCTTGGGCTCGACAAACCGCGCCCGTCCATGCACGAGGTCGATGCCCTCGTTTCCCCAGTTGCGTTCGTAGATGCCGTTCAGCCGCTTGATCGTCGCGTCGCGCACGTCCTTGAAGAGCTTGTAGTTGATGTTCACGTCCGAGGGCACGTCGTAGCCGTAGTGCTTGGCCTCATGCAGGGTCTCGTTGACGGAGGCAAAGTTCCAGGTCATTTTCTTGGGCACGCAGCTGCATGATTGTGTTAGTGAGGGCAAGGGCGAGGGCGAGGGCGAGGGCGAGGGGGAGAGGGCTCACCCAACGTTGACGCAGGTACCGCCAGCACGACCGCTCTCCACGATCAGGGTCTTCGCGCCGTACCAGCCTGCGGCGCGACGGCCACTGCCGCTGCCCCCGCTACCGCCGCCGATGACGATGTAGTCGTATTGCTGGGTCTCGATGGGAGGCATGGTAGATGAAGTGCCGGGAATCGGGGAGGACGAGAAGTGTCTGGCGAGAGAGGAGAGGCGGGGTGCGGTGGAGGAGCGTAGAGCCAGGGCGCGAGTGCTGCTGGAGAAGGAGGGGGAGGGGGTCGCGGTAGCGAAGCCTTTGCTGACAGCAGCGATGGGGGAGAAGGATGGGGAACGGTCGAGGAAGATTGAGGCGGGAAGAAGCCGAGTCTTGAGTACCTGCGCGGGAAGAGGACGGAGCGAGGGGCACGAGAGCATGGGGAAGTTGGTGAGGGGGTGAGAGAGTGAGGGAGAGTGAGAAAGAGGTGGAGGGGCTCGAACGGCGAGAAAAGAGCTGGTCCGGTAGGTTGGCGGGGACACCGGATGCGACGGTGGGTAGGCTGCTCAACGCCAACGCCAGTCACAAGAGGATGGGTTGTTATCGGGGGAGGGGAGGGGTACAAAGTAAGATATGATGCAGTTTAGCTTGGAACCGAGTGCTTATTAGGCCATCAATATAGAATCTGACGCAATACAGAGAGAAATTGTGAAGATTCCCCGAGGATCGGAAGCTGTTACAGCCCCACGTGATGCCGTGATTGATAAGCATAGTTAGTTAACTAACTAGCCCGTATTACAAATACACCCCCCCGTTTCCAGGCTTCTAGATGTTCTTGATTATTACTACCTCCAATAATAGATTGATAATCCCAGATCGATCGTTCATACGCCAGGTCTCGACGACCCAGTCATGTTTAGATACATATTTGTATTCAGAGCGTATGCCTATGAATCCATGCATGCATGTACATAGTCCTTTATACTTCGTATATAGAGATCTTCCTGGGCAGCTGTGGTGATGGTATCGTATCGGATGAAGTTGGATAAAAAAAAAAAAAAACTCGGTACATTTCACAAAAACAATTAAGTCTGGGGGAAAAAAGAGAAGGAGATCAACTACGAAGCACTGGTGGGGTGATAATATACAACAGCAACAAACGCCCATGATCACATAACCATCTTATGGAACCATCTTACGTGCCGGATCCTCACAGCTGTCACGGACCTCGCTATCTTTGTCGAGGGCCTCTCAATTCCCTGCGCCCCTCAGCCTTGGCAGATGCCCCCAGACCCCTTCCGAGAATGCAGCACCTTCTCGTAGGCCGGCTATTCTCCCTCCCTCAAGCCACACCCCGACGGATCTCGGCGAATGAGAAAATAGACGGGTCATTGGCAGCTTGCAAGAGCGAGGGATCGATCTGCATGTCCCCGAGATCACTGGCAGATACGGGCGCACTGGCCAGCGCTTGTGAAGCAAGGGTGCTGATTCTATTAGTAATGCCCCTGCCAAACGTGCTGCTGACCTGGGGACTTTCCGGTTCGGAGCTGTCAATCTCTAAACGAGGAAGACATAATTTCCGGGCTGGATCTCTCTTTGTCTGGTCGTCCCGGAGCCGCTTCATGACATCGCGACAAAGTACCTCAAGAGCTTTCACTTTCGTGGAATGTTCCGGGTCTGCAGACCCAGGCGCAAGGATCTGGCGTAGGAGCTCTGAGCTCTGGATCCACTCTTCTTTCAGTTCCTTCCAGTGCTCGTCACCCGCCTCCAATTTACTGGTGAAATGGTCCGCCTTGAGTGTGTTGTAGAATGCATTGCGTACCTGGCGGCTCTCCTCTGGATTGATCCCAAGAATATTCTTGGCCTCCGCAATGGTCATTCGTCGTTCCAGTGTTCTCATCCTTTTTGTGACGTCCGTGCACAAGACATCAAGAGCGAGTGTCTTTACTTCCAGCTGATTGGGGTCGTGCCAGAACACCTGTTGGAGATGGTGAGACTCCTCTATCAGTCTGTTCTTGGCTTCCTGCCATCTCTCTGGCCCAGCGACGGTTTTCTTGATAAAGCCTGCTTCTTCACAGATGCGTTGGAATTCATCCCGTACTTGACGGTACATCGCACTATCGAGGTCGAGGTACTTCTTGCTCTCGTCGATGGTCGTCTCCGAAGGGAAGCGCGGAGGGCCCGGGGGATCGGCGGGCATCCCAGCCCATCCGCGAGTCCGGCGACGACGCTTCCTGCTAGCCCAACGCTCTGCGCTTTCTGTCTTAAGTTGCTCCAGCCGCTCCTTGCGCTTTGCCAGGACTTCAGGCGGCAGTTCAGGAGACTCTGACAGATTCTCGGGGGACGCTGTGGGGGCGGGCAGGGCCTTAGGCTCCTCAAATGGTCCTTCCGTCTTGTAGACTTCCTGCTGCAAGGCAAACAGCCCTTCATCCTCGGGCAAGTGGTCCGGGGTCTGGATACGCGACTGGGACTTCATCCTATTCGGCACACGCAGTAGCCAGCGGTTTTTAGCGCGCACCCGCATGAGCTCCCTCTCCTTGATTTCGAAGCCCTCCTCATTCAGTATCCGAAGCATGTCTCGCTGGCTCGTATTCTTCTCCCAAAGCTGCTTCACGCGTGCGACAAGCTGCATGTTCTTGTGCGCGGGGTTCTGTTTTGAGGGGAAGCCCCATCGTTTGAATTGCGTCTGGAAGGCCCGTTTACTGCGTGATATCGCGTTAAATATTAGACTGGTAGGAACCGATAGGAGCTGCGCATGTTTCAAGGGCGTTCGCCAGGAAGCGGCACTACCAGGAAAGCCCACTCACCTCGGTGCAAACTGGTAGATGGTCTTCATATATTCCATAATCTCCTCTAGAGCCTTCTTGTCTTTGATATACATCTGATAGCAGATGTCCCGCTTGCCGTCCCAGTCGTAGACCATGATGAAAAAAGATCGCTCAGGGCGACACTCCCTCCGAAATGGAGGTCGTGCCTCTGGGAGACAAACCCCGCGAGCTGGGGGATAGAGATTGTGCTAGGGGGAGTACGAGAAGTAGGAGTATAAGTATAAAGACACCTGTTGTCACTCCTGTGCCCCGTAGTCGAGCCGCGAGTCCGGCGTGCTGTTCTGGAACGCCGTAGTCAGCGGCCGGGGTAAGGAGAGCTGCCACGGTGCAGTGCACTACTACTTACTTGCGCAGCGCCGCAGGCGGCAGCCCGGTCATGTGATCTCCCGGCTGCTGACTTGTTTGCCGCCGCCTCGGCATCCTTGTTGCTCCGCTCCGGTAGCGAGTAAGGGCGGTCAGTGCGGTTACCTTGAGTACTGCCAAAGGCGGTGAAGGAGCAGAGAATCGAACCTGCCATAACAGGCAGCTGCCACTTGTGACCGTTCAGTAGCACGGGCGACCTCGGAGCGGTAAGCCGCGTAGGGGTCGGTTATATAAAATTATATCTTTCGTATGACTATGTATACAGGCTGGTTGAACTTGGAGCCAAAGTTTGGGTTTACGCTTGGCCCGTTTGAGACTCCGATGATGGATATGACAGACATTTGTATACTAAGGTTATGAAAAGCATATAATGACTCGCATAATATCATATACATGGGCGCAATGTCAAGGATAGAAGATCCGGTTACTGATGAAATGTTTACATGGTACCTTCCTAAAATACCAAGTACTAAGCGCAAATATGACATAAACATCACGTATCATGACTCACAGGACGACCCGACCTTTATTTTCCAAGTCCCCAGCTTTTTTCTACCTGTCCCTAGTTTTATTTGCAGACAGTTACCAGAACCTTGTGCCTCATCTCCTTTCCTCCGTTTAAGTGCTTCTCTCTCTCAAAATGGGTACTAGGCTGCAACCTGCGGTTAAGCGAGCGGCAGAAAGCGACGACGAGCTGGAAATCCAGCAAAGGAAAATTAACAATGGCCTACGCGTGGCCAAAAAGCGCCTGAAAGCACACGGATCTTTTGACACCCACTATTGGGCCAGGGCGGCAGAAGTCGAAACCATACTTCTGCAACGTACTGAGGTTGACCGGAAGATATCCTTAAGAGATTTTGTGGGGCCAGAAGCAGACTGGCAAAAGACTGAGAAAGCAAAGGCTCTCTTCGAGCAGATAAAAGCGCAAAAGACTTCGAAGAACATGTGTGAAAGGCGTAAAAAGGAGCTGGATCCCCAGTATTTGAATCGCAAGGCAAGCCTGGGCAGGCGTCTTCGATCTAGCTGGATAAAGCTGTTCACCACAAGCAAGATGGGCCTATGTATTAAGAACACAGGTGCTGGGGAGAGAGACTCAAGTAATCAGTCTAGATTCCGGAAACATATGATCGAAATCTACGGTAGTAATCGGCCGGGGGAGGAGGTTTTGTGGTGCCCTATCCTGGGCCAATATTTCGACGAAAATGCTGTGACAGCATCACATCTGTTCGCATACATGCATGGACAAGACACAATGGATGCGATTTTCGGGCCCACAAAGACACCGGAACTTTTTTCGCCCAGAAATGGGCTTCTGATCCATATCAACATCGAAAAATTCTTTGATTCTGGAAAATTCGCCATTGTCCCGGATCTACCGGAAAGGCCTATATTGGCCGAAGTTCGGGCTTGGGTTGGCCTGGAAACCCGGGAATATAAGCTCATAATACTTGATAAATCCTGGGACAAGCTAGACAAAAGGATAAGCTGCCACTATCCGATAACATATCGGGACCTGGACGGGCGGCGGTTGGCGTTCAAGACAGCCTTCCGACCAGCAGCGCGATATCTGTACTTCCATTACTGTGTACAAGTCCTCACCCGGGCGTGGCAGCAGGATAGCAGTAAGCAGGTGAACAACACAATCCGTGATGAGGTGGGGAGACACTTCTGGGGAACCCCGGGCAGGTATCTGCCCCGGAACATGCTGCTTGCTTTTGTGGAAGAATTGGGCCACGAATATGAAGAGTTGTTGGAAGGGTCGTCCAGAAAAAGGGGAGATAATGCCTTGCTGGTGGAGGTAGCCACCAAGCAGGTAAAGACCCGACAGGGAGAATTGGACAAGAAAGTCCTGGGCGATGAGTATGATGAAAGTCTGGATGGGGACAATGACGACTCGGACTCGGACTTGGATATCACCTCCTACTCGGACTAGGAAGCCACAAGCCTAACTTCTACGGGAGATTTCTATTCGCTTTTTTTTTTTTTTTTTGATGCGTGTGTTCTTGCAGGTTTTTTGAAACTTTTATCATTGCTTTAGCTCTGCGAATCGAGTGTGGAATTATTATCAGTTAATTATATTATGGTAATGGAAAACCGCTGAGGGAAAATAAGAACTCAGTCAGGGACAAATTATAGAATCTGACAGAGACTCAGGCTGAAGAATTCAGAGACTCAGTTCTCAGGGACTCGACTGCAGGGACTGAAGAGAACTGTGGACGGAGTAGACGGGTATACAGCTCCGGCAGGTTCAGAAAAAGTTGCGGAAGAATCAGGTCAGAATCAGAATAACTCTCAGCAAGAATCAGAAGACAGTAGCAGAATTATCTGATCTCTATAAAAATTCTAATTCTTGCTGAGCTTAATTATATAATTTTATATAGACTTTTTTACAGAGTTATCTAGATTTTTCAGTCAAGTCTTAGACAGAGTCTTAAATAGAAGCTTATCATAATATAATCCCAGGAAGACTCTGCAAAAGTCTTTCGCAGATCCTTTAATAATACTTTATATATAGTAGAGTATAGTGTAAGGGATGATATCCACGGGATGCATTCTTACAAGGGTGAAGCCCACCTCCTCCCGGGTGTATCTGAGTATATATATGGGATTCTAGGGGTCCGCAGGTAACTGCGGGTAATGTTAGCCTTTTGGCTCAGTGGCAACAACTTCCCTAGGTTGCGGTCTTACATAGTAGTATAGTATATAGTATATAGTATATATATATATATATCTTCAAGTTAGTAGTACTAGTACTAATATTACAGATTCAAGTCTGATTTCAAGCTTTATTTATTAAAAAGACTATACTTAAAAACCTGCTTAAGCTTTTACTTAAGCTTTAATTTAACACTCTGTCTAAGACTTTACTGAAAAATCTAGATAACTCTGTAAAAAAGTCTATATAAATTATAAAATTATATCTGTGTATGACTATATATACAGGCCTAAGAAGAATCTCGCAGGTAATAGCTGCGCAAGGGTCAGAAAATCAGATTTAAGCACGTGATATAACTGATCAAGGGTCAGAAGCCTTACCCGTAAGGCATCCAACCTTCTGACCCTTCCGCAACTTTTTCTGAACCCGCCGCAACTGGGACCCCGCGGCGGTGCTGCTTTAGGCGAGGGGCTGACGCTGACGTCTTATCGGCTGCCGTCCGCCCGGAGTCCCCCGTCTCTCTCCATCCCCTTCATCTCCCCACTAGATAGAGAGAGATAGATACCAACTGCCGGTCAGCCCTCCCCCTGCCTTCCCTCCTTCAACCTTCGCCATGTCCTCCGTCGAAGTCACCCTCGACAATGTCGCCGAGATCCTCCAAGGCGACACCCGCGTCAAGCTGGCTGGCGTCGACGTCGACGGCATGCTCCGCGGCAAGCTCGTCTCCAAGAAGAAGTTCCTCTCCATCGTCGCCGATGGCTTCGGCTTCTGCTCCGTCGTGTTTGGCTGGGACATGCACGACCACACCTACTTCAAGGAATTGACCGTCAGCAACAAGGAGAACGGATACCGCGATCTCGTCGCCGTCCCAGACCTGGCCAGTTTCCGGCGCATTCCCTGGGAGAAAAACGTCCCCTTCTTCCTGGTCAGCTTCTTCGATCCCGACACAAAGGAACCCCTGTGCGCATGTCCCCGGGGTCTGTTGAAGTCCGCGCTGGGCAAGTTGGAGGCGGCGGGCTATCGCGCCATGGCGGGTGGTAGGTGCGCTCCCCTCGTGCGGGAACGACGCTGACGTCTCTAGCGGAGTATGAGTTCTATCAGTTCCGCGCACCAGCAACCCACCCCGATCCCGAGCGCAATGCCTCGTCCACGGCCACCTTCCTGAAAGAAAACCCCGTCGAAGCCCTCCCCCCGTTGACGGAAGGCATGTTCGGATACAGCCTGACCCGCCCCATCCACAACCAGGACTACTACTATGGCGTGTTCGACGCGTGCGAGCAGTTCGACTGCGAGATCGAGGGGTGGCACACGGAGAGCGGACCGGGGGTCTATGAGGCGGTAGGATTACCGCGCGACCGGATGGGTCCCCGCTGACGGAGAGCCAGGCACTACAATTCGGAGAGGCCAAGGGCATGGCCGACCGAGCGGGACTGTTCAAGTGAGTGCGATCCGGCTACGGGGGATCCGACTGACCGTGCCAGATATGTCGTCAAGTCCATCGGCACGAAGCACGGCATCACCCCGACGTTCATGGCGAAGCCCCGCGAGGGCCTCCCCGGCAACAGCGGGCACATGCACATCTCCCTGGTCGGGAGCGACGGGAAGAATGCCTTCCTCCGCGACACCCCCGATCCCAACCCACCGTACCCGGACGTGGCTCATTTCTCCGACCTGGGCCGGCACTTTCTCGCGGGCGTCCTGACAGGCCTCCCCGACATCATGCCGATGTTCGCACCCACGGTCAACTCCTACAAGCGGTTGGTGGAGAACTTCTGGGCCCCCGTCACGGTGTCGTGGGGACTGGAGCACCGGGCGGCCTCCATCCGGCTCATCACGCCGCCCACCGCCAGCCCGAAGGCCACGCGGTTGGAGGTGCGGGTGCCGGGGGCGGATGCCAACCCGTACTTTGTGCTGGCGGCGGTGGTCGCGTTGGGCTGGTGGGGCGTGGAGAAGCAGCTGGCAATCCCGGTGCCGCCGCTGTCGAAGGGCGACGAGATGGGGGGCGCGAGCGACCCGGGGTTGCGCCTGGCCAAGTCGCTGGGGGAAGCCACCAGGACCTTCATGCGTCCGGAGAGTGTCGCGCGGGAGGTGTTTGGCGACGCGTTTGTGGACCACTTCGGAGGCACGCGGGAGCACGAGGTGCGCCTGTGGGAGGAGGCCGTGACGGATTGGTAAGTTCGATACCGCGTGTGGAAATACCAGGCTGATTATAAGCAGGGAGGTGCGACGGTACATCGAAACCGTCTGAGCACACCGAGACGAGCTGCATTGTATGTATGTACAGGGATGTACAGGGCCAGCAGCAGGCCAATAACGATAGAAGGCGGGGGGGCCTGTTCCCCTCCGACGAGGCCTAGATTTGGCGGGGGAACCCGACCATGTGCCTGTTTGGACCCGACTAAGTAGAGCTGGGATCGGGAGCAATCCGGGGACATCACATGCATTCACATGCCGGATGATGACGATGATGATGATGATGATGATGATGATGATGATGGTATTTGGTTTTTATCCTTTTTTTTTTTTTTTTCTGCGATGATTAGAGCTTTGTATATTTGCATACATACGTCTTGAAGACAGGCATTCCTCTATCCTGTGCGCACTGCGTAACGAGACCCGTATAGGAGCGTTCATCCCCGATTTGACTCATCCTCGCCATCGGAGCAAGTCGGTAGGCGTGCAGCATCGCCACAGACGACGGGAGCAGATCAACAGCCAGTGACACGGAACCGCGGTTGAGAGGAAGTGTCTCGGGCCTGCGGGGAGTTTAGGAGCTTGGATATCCTCGGTAGAATGGAGCTTTCTCCAGTCCTGCCTTCACGCTGCAGCATACAGCATCGCAGGACCGTAGTAGATAGTGGGCGCAGTAGTTATACCATCCCGGCACGCAAAGCCCCACAGACCAACCCTCAAATACCGCAGCGACAGTCGAGGCAGCCCCTCCGATAATATATCGACGAATTGGTCGAGTGGTAATGGACGATAAGGGGAAGATTTCGGAGTCGGTGGCCGGCGCGTGCCGGGCGGGCAACTCCCGCAGTCGGCCGAGTCGGGCGCCCTTTCCCGCGGAGAAGTCACGGGGAGGCTCCCTCAGCCCTTATTCCGGGGGTGTTTGCTTGTCCCTCACAGAGTATCGAGCCCTTATCGGACGGTGGACCGGACCCATGGGTGGCTCCCTCCGCCCTTGGACCGCGGTTGTCGGAGCTTTCTGACGTAGTGACTAGATGCTGTGTCTGGGGAGGGAGGGAGGGAGGGAGGGACGGGGGGCTGGACTTATATGAGGCGGTATTCCCCGCGAGTTTATCATCGCTGCTGCTCAGACTCTCTTCTCTTCCTTTCACCTGTCACCCAAGAAAGTCACAAGAGAAGTGTGATTGATCAGCACATCATGGCTCAAGTCGACTCCCAACTCAAAGACGTCGTCATCACCGGCGCCGTCAACGCCGACGCCCGCAAGATCCTCACCAAGGACGCCTGCGCCTTCCTAGCCATCCTGCACCGCGCCTTCAATCCCACCCGCAAGGCCCTCCTGCAGCGTCGCATCGACCGCCAGGCCGAGATCGACAAGGGCCATCTCCCCGACTTCCTGCCCGAGACGAAGCACATCCGTGACAACGATGCCTGGAGGGGCGCCCCGCCTGCTCCTGGGCTGGTCGACCGTCGTGTCGAGATTACTGGCCCTACGGATCGCAAGATGGTGGTGAATGCGTTGAACTCGGATGTGTGGACATATATGGCTGATTTTGAGGGTATTGCTCTCTTCCCTTCCCTCGGGTCTGGATCACAGAATAACAACAAGACTGACAACCCCCCAGACTCCAGCGCCCCCACCTGGGATAACATGATCAACGGCCAAGTGAACCTCTATGACGCCATCCGCCGCCAGATCGACTTCACCCAGGGATCAAAAGAATACAAACTCCGCACCGACCGCGTCCTCCCCACACTCATCGCGCGCGCCCGTGGCTGGCACCTGGACGAGAAACACTTCACAGTCGACGGTGTCCCCATCTCAGGCAGTCTGTTCGACTTCGGCCTGTACTTCTATCACAACGCCAAGGAACTCGTGGCCCGGGGCTTTGGGCCGTACTTCTACCTCCCCAAGATGGAATCGCACCTGGAGGCGCGGCTGTGGAACGATGTGTTCAACCTCGCGCAGGACTACATCGGCATGCCGCGGGGGACGATCCGAGGCACGGTGCTGATCGAGACGATCACGGCGGCGTTCGAGATGGACGAGATCATCTACGAGCTCCGGGATCACAGCTCGGGTCTGAACTGCGGACGCTGGGATTATATCTTCTCGTTCATTAAGAAGTTCCGCAAGCACCGCGGGTTTGTGTTGCCAGATCGGTCGGACGTTACCATGACGGTGCCATTTATGGATGCCTATACCAGGCTGCTGATTAAGACATGTCATCGGAGAGGCGTGCATGCTATGGTATTTTTCCTTCCCTATCATCCCTTCCCTCCCAGGCATTGGGATGACCTTGAACGGATGAGACTAATAGCGAGAATGTAGGGCGGCATGGCAGCTCAGATCCCCATCAAGACGGACCCGGCGGCCAACGACAAGGCGATGGAGAGCGTGCGCGCCGACAAGCTGCGCGAGGTGCGCGCCGGCCACGACGGCACTTGGGTCGCCCACCCGGCCCTGGCCGCCGTCGCCTCCGACGTTTTCAACACCCACATGCCCACCCCCAACCAGCTGTTCGTCCGTCGCGAGGATGTCCACGTCACCGCCAACGACCTGCTCAACACCAACGTCCCCGGCAAGATCACCGAGGACGGCATCCGCAAGAACCTGAACATTGGTCTGTCATACATGGAGGGCTGGCTGCGTGGTGTGGGCTGTATCCCTATTAACTACCTTATGGTATGTCCCCCCCCCCCCCCCCCGCAAAAGAAGAAAAGAAAAGTAGAAGCAAAATTACAGAAGAGGGAAACATCAATACAACATAAGAGTATGATACTAACTAAAAAAAAAAAAAAACAGGAAGACGCCGCCACCGCCGAAGTCTCCCGCAGCCAGCTGTGGCAATGGACCCACCACGGCATCACCACCTCGGACGGCAAGAAGATGGACAAGGCCTACGCCCTGCGTCTGCTGCAGGAGCAGGCCGACAGCCTCTCCGCCAAGAGTCCCCAGGGCAACAAGTTCCAGCTCGCCGCGCGGTACTTCGCCGGCCAGGTGACCGGCGAGGACTACGCCGATTTCCTGACCAGTCTGCTGTATAATGAGATTTTGTCACCGGGAACGGCGGAGCCGGCTGCGAAGTTGTAGACTGGACTAGATACTTGCTGTGATCATGGGGTTTACTTTTGCGAAAGTGGGATTTTTGACGATCTGGGATCTGGGATCTGGGATCTGGCGTTTATCTGATCTGATCTGATCTGATTTGATTTGATTTGATTAGCAGAATGATTTATGGGATTTATGTGATTGATTGGATGGGATGGAATGAACCGGTACATATTCCTTTACTAAAGCAATGGATTTGCTTTCCTTATTCTTTTGGTGTTGGTGCTTAAAATCTAAGAACTTAAGAGAAAAACTGTAAGGATTGACTCACCGAATCCGGATAAGACATATCCGCGAGAGGACCTACTTTATCTAGATAGTAGCGACCCCTACGCGGCTTACCGCTCCGAGGTCGCCCGTAGGACGATCCCAACGCCTCAACGGAGTTGACGCATCAACATTATCTTCTTTAAAAAATCACCCATTTTATCAAGTCACGTCTTTTAAAGCCACCACAATGCCTACAGATTATCATGAGATTGAGGATCGAATCCAGAAGGCTATCTGCGCGTTAAAACACGTTCATAAACCCAATATTGCGCAATTTGCGCGAGAATACAAGGTGCCAGTGTCCAGACTCCGTGCCAGGTTGAAGGGGAGAGTTTCTCGCAGTGATCGAAAGCATCCTCATTGGAAGTTAGGTGAAGCCCAGGATCTTGCTTTACTACGCTATGTTCAACTTCTTGATAAACGGTTTATTCCAATTCGGCCAAAAATGATTGTTTCAACTGCAAATAGCATACTTAAGAAGGCCCATACAGATCCAATCACCCCAGCCCCTACAGTCAGCGAGAGATGGTTCCCTAGGTGGCTTGAGAGGCATCCCGAGTATAAAAAGAAACGTGCTCAAGCTATAGATGCCGATAGAAAGCAGGCTCATGATCCAGAGGTGCTTAAAGATTGGTTTCAACGATATCAAGAGATCATACTGAAGCATGGGATTACCTCAGAGGATATATGGAACTTTGATGAGACAGGCTTCCAAATAGGCATTGGAAAGGATCAATGGATTATTACTCAGGATTTCAAGCGGCATTGCCATATTGGAAGCAATACTAACAGAGAATATGTGACTACTGTGGAGGCAGTTAGCGCAGTTGGAGAAGTCTTACCTCCCTTTATCTTGATGTCAGGAAAGTGCATCTTGAAGGGTTGGTTTGATCATACTGAAGCTGGCTCACGGATTGGAGTCACTGAATCAGGCTATATGACAGATGAGATGGCATTTCAATGGATTCAATATTTCAATCTGGCTACGAAACAATCAATCAAGGGAGAATATCGACTCCTAATCTGTGACGGCTACGGATCCCATATGACATACGAATTTGTGGAGTATTGTGAAAAGAATAAGATTATTCTTTTTATGTTGATTCCTCATTCAAGCCATATCTTGCAACCTTTAGATGTTGGGGTTTTTCATGTCTACAAGCACTGGCACAGTGAAGCAATTGCCGCGGCTACTCAGACTGGTCATGGAGTCTTTACCAAAGAAGATTTCCTAGCAGCACTTGCCTCTATCCGAGTTAAAACATTCAAACGTCAGACTATACAGCATGGATTTCGCCTGACAGGATTAGTTCCTTATAATCCTGAGATAGCCATTCAAAAGGTGGCAGAGAAACGGCCCTGCACTCCACCCGATGATGCTAGCAGTCATAGCCATTTCTGCTTTGGAAGCACCCCAACAACTTTAAAACGGTTTAAAGCTGTTGCTAATTGTCTTCGTCATCTAGAGGATGTTGGCTCGGATAACAAATACTGTCTAAATATGTTTATTAAGGGGTGTATAGCACAGGCACATCTTGTTGAGATTTTGAAGCAGGATTTGGATCAATCTGCAGCCGCAGTTCTCGCTCGATCCAATCGAGAGAAGGCCTCCAAACATCGTCTACAGACAGGCGGAGTCATCAGCAGCAATGGCCTCGCTCAGATTAATCGGCTTGAGAAGGAATATGATGCTATCAAGGAAAGAACTCGCTTGCGCACGAGGTGGAAGAAGGTCATGATTGAATTACGTCAGCACGCGTTGGATCGAGGATTGATTGTACGGCAAATCCGGACCTCTAGAAAGTCAGCGTAGCCATCAAGCTTTGTTTTTATATAAGAAACACCTAGTTTTATCAAAATTTGAAGGATTGGTGGTTGTTTAAAGAATCGCATCCCTTGCCTGATTGTGTTGATGCGTCAACTCCGTTGAGGCGTTGGGGTCGGTTACAGATCATACCTTGGCTTCGCGATAGATATATCTTCTTCACACTAGTATCTTAATCACGCAATCCTTATCAAAACTCCAACAGAGACTGTGAGGACAGAAGATATATATATATATAATATATATATATTAAGATAATTATAATATACTTATCTTAGAGCCAGCGGCGGTTTAGTATATAACAGACTATATAATTCGAACTGGTCTATCAAATTAATTCAAAGCAGTGCCAGCAATCAACGAAGATATACTACTATAAGTATAGCGGAGGGGGAAGACACTGGATAAATAATTACTAGTATGGCCGGCCACGGGCGGGCCACGGAGCAAAAACAGGACCGCGAATCATATCTGTGGTGATCACGCGCAGCCGGGTGACACTTGGTCAAAGCACGCAGCAGTCAGGAGGGAACAAGACACAAGAGTTATCTATATGGGGCAGTGGGGCCTCGGGGCAAGGTGAAGCTTTTTGATATGCACAAAGGCTAGTTAGTGTGGTAAACTACGGCAAGTGGCCGCGTTTAAGCCACAAGCCCCCAAGAGGGCGGATTTTACTTGCTAATTCCGCAAAGTCCGATCTATGGCCAGACATGATCTGACTGATATGACAACGACGTGTCTAACTCCGGTAATGCATATTTAGCGCCAATAGATGCATCAGTATATAATAATGGTAAGCCTTTTCCCTTTTGTTCTCCTTAACCCCTTGAAGCTACCTGCCGAAATCAAATGCCCATAATGGCGCCCCAGACCTGGCTCATCACCGGCTCTTCCTCCGGCCTTGGAACCGCCATAGCCGAAACCGTCCTACGAGCCGGCCACAAAGTCATTGCAACAGCCCGCAACCCCATCAAAGCCGCGCAGGAAAACCCCCAAATCGAAGAACTAGGGGGCCAATGGCTGAAGCTCGATGTGACATCCCCTGACACGACTAAGACCGTGAAAGATGCGATTTGCCAAGCTGGAGGCTCTATCGATGTGGTGGTGAACAACGCCGCATACTCCCTGATAGGCAGTATCGAAGACATGACCGAATCCGAAATCGAGACCCAGTTTAGCACGAATGTCTTTGGTCCGGTCCGGGTGTTGAAGGGTGTTTTGCCGTTTATGCGGGCGCAGAAGTCCGGGACGGTGGTCAATATCAGCAGTATTGCGGGGCTGGATGGACTACCGTCTTGTGCGATGTATGCTGGGTCGAAGTTTGCGGTGGAGGGTGAGTAATTTCTCTCTATATAGTTCCGTGTGATTGATATCTAGATCGAAGAGAGTGCTCACATGATAATTATATAGGGATGTCGGAAAGTCTTTCCAAGGAACTGAAATCGTTCGGTATACGAGTTATCCTGGTTGAACCAGGCCTCTTCCGCACGAAGTTCTTCTCTACCTTCGTGGAGCCTGCCGCGGGGCTGAACCAGGACTATATTGGAACGCCTTTGGGTGATACTCTGCAGCATTTTAAAGATCTGGACGGGAAACAGAATGGGGATCCTATCAAAGCCGCGCAACGTATTCTCGAAGTAGTGACGTGTACAGGCTTGGGAGTCGGGACAGAAGATATGCTTCGGTTACCGCTTGGTCCTGATTGCTTTGATCGCTTTCAGACAAAATGTGACGCCTTGCAAGAGAACCTGACAATGATGAAGAAGATTGCTTATTCGACCAGTTACTGAAATAGATGTCTGCGGGATTGGATATTCTGTGATATACTTCTTTCGGGATTACATCATTGATCAAAATAGTAGAGAAAATAGAATTTGGGATTCAAATTTCGACGATTATGTCTGGTAAAAGCTTGAAGGATGGAAAACTGGGCCCTTGGGGACTTCTGAAGGAGGTCGTCAACTGGTATCCGTCTGATTACCCCGCAAGCGAAAGGAAGTGACCTCCCTATGTATATGGATGGCAGATAGATAGGCCCGATCGACGATCACGTTTCTGCCTGACTGCGCAGGCTGCAGGCCTTCATGTACGTAAGCAATTGGTCAGCAGGATCACGGCATGCGGGGCCGCCTTGGGCCCCGCGCGCACAATATTATTGGAATCGTTGCCTTGGGGAGGCCACCGATAATCACGTGACTAGCCAGGTGTGGGCCACCCCGTAGAATTAGATACTCCGGATCGTCACCCAAGGCGGCGGCCATCATTTGGCGGGCAGAATCCGACCCAGAAAATTTTCCGCCTGGGCCACAGTTCCAGACTCGCCTCAGTGCCTTTTCTTTTCCCTCACTCATAATCAATCATTGTTATTTATCCATGGCCGTCGTTCCCATCGAGACTACGGAATCGTAGAAAGGGGAAAAGCAATCTGGGTGAAGCAGATTCTGACATTTCAGGCCGTATCATTCGCTGGGCCGGTCAAAGGCCCATGACGCCATCCCCCAAGGTCCTCGTCCGCAAGGTCCCCAGTGCCCCGATTAGATCTGCGTATTGCAACGGTATCCTGCCCGAAAAAGACTGCCCTATTCGCGCAGCCCTGCTCCTCCCCCCCATCTCCTCTCCAGGCACCCACCGGCACCCACAGTCACTATCACGCCCTCCCAGACACCTGCCACTCCCACGATCTATCTACTACATTGGAGACAGCGTATGACGACCTGAACTTACTGTATCCAGTTCGCGCCCTCATGCTGGCTCCCAAGGTCCTCCCCCCCCTCGCTCTCAGGCGGTCTGTCTCTTCTCTCTCTGTCGACGTTGGCGATTCTTCATCCCTGGTGATCGCTGCCCATGGCCCAGTCGCACCACAGCCTTTAGCCCCCCTCCCTATTTGACGATCGGTCGCAGAACCTGCGGCCTTTCATTCGTTTCGATCGGTAAGGGCGACCTCATCCCGCTCGCGTGGGTGGTGGAGGACCGGCTAACTCGCCACTTATATGCTTGCGACAGGCACAGGCAGATCTCCGAGACGGCCCCTCTGCACTGCGACTGAACCCCCCCCCCCGCCTGCTGGGATCGATCTGAGACACGATATCTGGTCCCCCATTTCAAGGCCCGTCGGTTGTCCTTTCATTCGACACCATGGCGTCGCACACAAAGAAGGACGACTTCTGTCTTGAATGCCACTGGGAGGCATTCCACCTGGATAGAAAAGAGGCGGACGATTCCTCCGAGGCGCATCCAGCCCAATGGAGCTGCCCTGATGAGGAACACCCTCCTCCGCCTCCTCGTTGTGATGTGGACAAGGAGTGCCCTGTTGACGAGGAGTGCTGTGATGTGGACAACTGCTCTCTGACCTGTCCATCTGTCTGTGATGGCTTTGTCGACTGCGAGGAAGCCCTCGTATGCTCTGTATCACACTGTGACGACGACCATTGCAAAGATACTGAACCAGTCTGCTTTGATGAGCATTGCTTCGGCCCTGATGGCAATACAGACGGCGAACACAGTCTCGAGTCTCTCTTAGGACTGGGATCTCCTCTCAACATTGAGACGAACGACTTGCTCTCCTCGACTGCTATCCCACCAGCCCACGGCGAGCCACTCAAGACAGCGACGCACCCGGTCACAGATTTAGTTGCCTCTGTCCCGAATGATGCCTTCCTCACTCCTTATACAGCTTCTATGTCCCACTGCCACACTCACAGTCATCAACATTTCCACTGTCATGATTTCACCAAAGACGCACACCACATGAACTCATGGTTGCCTGTTCAGAACGCAGTCAATCCAGCAGATGTGTTTCATATGATGAGCGTCTGCCCTGATCTGTCTGGATGCCACCCATTGCATACACATCAAGTGCAGGACTGTCCTGGACAAGAAAAGCCTGCTGATAGCTCCTCGAACCCGCCTACCTGCTTCCATATTCCACACCATCCGCATCACCTGCACCACTCGCACCACGCTCATCCTCAGCCTCACCCACCAAACGAGATCAAAAGCCCGCCGCACAATCATCAAGCCACCGATCACTGGAAACCATGCCGTACACATGTTCATCGGTGTCGAACGCACGGACACGCGCATATTCATCCGTACGGGCCATACTCTCCTTACTCGCGCCACTCGCGGTCTAGTGTTAGCTCGCAGTTGAGTCCGGCCGAGACCCCTCCCCCGCTGGATGGGGGAGCGTCATCTGTGCTGACCAGTCCGGAATACTCCCCCGATACCGAGTTGTACATCTGCCGCTGGACCACCAAGACAAATGGGGTAAAAACGCCCTGCGGTGCCGCCTTTGCCGACTCCTGCGGACTGCAGGGGCACTTGGTGGCATGTCATATGGGGACGGTGGAGGGAGCCAAGGGTCTCGGATACTACTGCTGCTGGGATGGATGTCATCGGCCGGACGAGCCGTTTTCGCAGAAGTCAAAGCTTCAGGGACATTTCCTGACGCACAGCAATTGTAGGTACTTCGCTCTGCTTCTTGGGCTGTGCTGACAATACAGATAAAAATTTCAAATGCACCGTCTGCGGGAAGAAATTCGCGCGACAGGCCACCTTGGAGCGCCATGAGCGAAGTCATCGGGGGGAGAAGCCGTACAAGTGTCCTGATTGCGGGAAGTCGTTTACCGACAGCAGTGAGCTAAGTATGTGCTTTTATTTCTTATCATCCGAATAAGAAGCTGACGGGATAGAAACGCATTCTCGGACACACACGGGCGAAAAGCCCTTCAAGTGTACATACCCAGGATGTAACTTTCAAACAGGCGATGTAAGTATACTCCTATTGTAGGAGATGGGCCTATAGCTAACAGAAATTTAGTCCTCGAATATGTCTAGTCATCGGTTAAGTATGCTACCTTCATCCGCTCGGAAAGATAAAGAGGGCTAACCGGTACCAGCGCATGGCGAACGGAGACACAAATGCTATTACCTTGGCTGCACAAAGAGCTTCACACGACATGGTACGAGCATGTGATTCAATCAATCCAAGGAGCACACTGACAGGGTACTAGACCAGTTAAAACGACATTTGAAAACTACACACAAAGATGACGGCACGTCACTCCCCTCCCCGGTGATGGAGACTTTCGGCCTTGCCTTCCCCGAGGTGGCGTGAGTTAGACAGGCCAGGCGGGCCAGGCGGCCAGATCGGCGCAGATCAATTGCATATAGGCAGGCGATGGGTTTATAGCGATGAGACATGATCAGATGGAGTACGGCGATGAGCGATGCAGGATGCCATGATTTACCTCATCTCTGGAGTCAAGAGAACACCTGCACAGCGGGCCGTAGTGGGCCGACTATATCAGGTTAATAAATTCTTCTACTACTACTACTACTACTACCACTACTACTACTTCGAGTTTTATTTCCATGTGATTCATGAGAACGCCTCTCATAATCCACCTTACTACATCAACAAAATCAAATTGAAAAGTTGAAAGATAAAGGGAGCTGCTAGAAACACACTATCTCGCTATCACCTCACCACACCAGACCACCCATTTAACCCTGGGAAGAGGGAACTCGCTGCCTCAGGCCAGCAGGCGTGGATCGAGCATCAATAATCGGCACCCGATCGGGAAGGTAGGGCTTAGGGCTGCTCTGACCCCGTGGCCCCGCCTGTCTGCCTTATCGGCCCGGCGTTTTCTTATCAAGCGGCCAGGCCGGAACTCCCCGCATTGCTTTTCTGATTATTGAGTCAATAGTTTCCATGAACAAAGGCTTCTGCTTCAAAAGGCTTGCACCACCATGACCTCCACAGATGACATGCCAATCCCCCTCTGGCTGGACTGCGATCCAGGTGAGTCTTTCTACAAACCCTCTCCGTCACTTATCTTGCATAAGCTAACCATCATTCTCAGGCCACGATGTGAGTATAACCCATGATCCATGACCCGGACCGTGCAGACGATTGATCATCTCCAAGGACGCATTCGCCATGCTCATCGCAGCCCACCACCCCTCTCTGAACCTGCTCGGCATCACCACTATCCACGGCAACGCCTCTCTGGAGAACACCACCATCAACGCGACCCGCGTCCTGGAGGCCATCGGTCGCCCAGAAATCCCCGTATATCCTGGAAGCAAGAAGCCGTTCTGCAGACCCGCGCTGCATGCTCCGAACATCCACGGTAAGTGCTGCCACGTATCCACAGCAGCACCGCGGAGAAATACCAACATAATATCCATAATGGCAGGCGACTCCGGTCTCGATGGGACAGATCTCCTGCCCAAGGCCTCGAGGGCCCCGATCACGGACAAGAACCCCATCCTTGCGATGCGGGACGCTCTGATGGCGCAGCCTAAGGACACCGCGTGGGTTGTGGCGACCGGAACCTTGACGAATGTTGCGCTGCTGTTCGCGACTTTCCCTGAGGTCGGGGAGCACATTCGGGGTCTGACTATCATGGGAGGAGGTGTGGGTGAGGGTTTCACCGATGCGCCGATGAGTAGACTTGAGGGGGAGGAGAACCGGATTGGAAATATTACACCCCTGGCTGAGTTTAACCTCTATGTATGTCTCCCCCCCCTCGTGAATTCGTATGTTTTGGGGACCAGTCGGTCCGGACTGACGACATCACCAGTGTGATCCCGAAGCCTCCCAAGCAATCTGCAGCGACCCGATTGTCGCCCCGAAGACGACCCTGATCACCCTCGACCTCACGCACCAGGTGCTCGCTACCAGCACGGTGCGGAACCTCGTCCGCCACGGCGTGGACGACCCCTCCGTCGAGCCCACCACCCTTCGACAGATGCTGTACGAGCTCCTGATCTTCTTTGCGTCGACCTACGAATCTGTCTTCGGGCTCGCGTCGGGCCCTCCCCTCCACGACCCCCTGGCCGTGGCGGTGATCTTGTCGACCCTGAACCCCTCCTACGCGAAGAAGCACCCGGAGCAGGCGTTGAAGTTCGATGACCGCGACGGAGAGCGTTTCGCCGTCAATATCATTACGGACGGGCTGCATGGGACGTGGGGGGCGGATCCCGCATTGGTCGGCGCCCTGGGTCGCTCGGTGGCTGAGCCGTCGCCGAAGGGAGTGTGTATTCCTCGCGGAGTGGATCTGGATGCCTTCTGGGCTATGATCAATGATTGCATCAAGCGGGCGGATGCTTGCAATGCTGCGCGTAAGGCCTCGGCTTAGATGCCCGGGGCGTTTGGGTCATCCTTTACTTGGTTATATGTGTGATGAGATTAGGAGATAGAGTTCCATATCACGATTAGATAGATCCATCGGATATAGAAGACAAAAGATCATAATTTGCCTTCAGTATTTTATCAGAATGCTACTCGATCGTATGCAAGTGTTCTCGCTATACCAGTCATACACATAGCACTACCACTCTCAAATCCCTCTGTCGGGTCCATAGAATTCCTTTGATGGCCAGGCCTCCGCGTTGACTGCTAGCCGTCTGACGAACTCCTCCTCGTCCACATCAATCCCCAGGCCAAGTGCCGTGAGCGCATCGATGTGCCTGTTCTAATGACAGAGTTCGGCGTCTCCAGGTCCACCTGCATGCAAGCGGCCAAGGCGATGGACCTGAGAGTCTGTCTTCGGGCCCGCGTCGGGCCCACCAGTCAGACTGGGCAAGAGTCGAGAGTGGACCGAAGCTCCTGATCTTCTTCGCCTCCTGCGCGAAGCAGCACCACATAGTTAGTTAATCACCTTACATAATTAGGTCACGTGGTGGGTTCCCAGAACCATCACGTGACCTCTGCTCGCCTCTTCCGCTCGCTTGTGGTTAACTCCGGCGTCCAGTCAATAGAATCCCTGGACAGATTTGTTACTACTCTACAGGCATACCAAAAATGCCCGAAACAATCGACGGCTACAGTCGAAGGCGACCCCGTTCACCGTCTGATTCACCAGACCCCGACCGTGAGCAGCGACATCGACTGCGAGCGCGCGATGACGACAACGACAACAACAACAACAACGATCGTGGCGGCGGTTCGCGACACTGCGACAGGGATCGAAACTCGCGAAGAGACGGCTCCCGACGGAGAAGACGTTCATCACGCAGCCCGGAGGAACGAGGAACCCATAAAAGAGACCATAGACATCATTACAGAGACCGAGGTCGGGGGGAAGAAACCCCAGAGGATAAAGAAGACCGGAGGCAACATCAGCACCGGCCTTCTACTTCCTACCAGAGATCCTCGCACCGTCGTCATCACGACCGAAAAAACTCTGCTCAGAGACGCCGCGACGACCCCCGATCCCGCTCCCTTTCCAGACGCTCGCGAAGTCCGGACTCACGCGCTCCTGTACGATCAACGCAACCACTCCCCCCTCAGAAAGACTCATATACCTCATCTCAAATGGCATCGGTAGGAGAGTCAACAGGCCCTCCTCCGCTGGAGAAGGAGAAACCGAATTTCGCCCAAACAGGGCGATTGGCTGCCGAGAGCAAGACCGTGGACATCAATGGCAGCTCTGTTGTTCTCAAATACCACGAACCTCCAGAGGCGCGCAAGCCGCCGGCAAAGGAACCCTGGCGTCTATACGTGTTCAAGGAGAAGGATCTTCTTGAGATAGTAGAGCTGAATGTCCGTAGCTGTTGGCTCATAGGGCGGGAACATCTGGTGGTTGATTTTCCTTTGGAGCATCCAAGTTGCTCCAAACAGCATGCAGCGCTGCAATTCCGCTTTGTCGAGAAGCGGAATCAGTTTGGAGACCGGATTGGGTCTGTTAAACCATATACAATCGACCTGGAGAGCGCCAATGGCACCACAGTGAATGGAAGTGTAATTCCCGCCGGGCGATACGTTGAATTACGAGATAAGGATGTTCTGCAGTTTGGGTTGAGCACCCGCGAATATGTTCTTATACTATCCCCACTTTGAGCGGGGATATTATTCTGAGGAATATACCAGCCTGGTTATATTACACATCTCACTGGTGAAAATAAAAATAGTCGGTCTTGCTCTATTTCCACTAACACGCTGTCTATATAAAAACCATCATGGCCGAAATAAATATGTCCCAAAACCCAGCAAGCAGAAGACAGGCCATATCATGAAGAAGAAGAAGATATACACCGAAACAAAAAAAGATCTCAGCAACTTTTATACCTGCCGTGTAGTCTGTCAACCGACGATTCAAGCCTGGGAAACCACCTTCTCCAGAGCCTGCTCCAGAATCCTCAGGCCGGTCTTGAGCTGTTCTTCCGTGATGGTCAAGGGAGGAACAAAGCGAATACAGCCCTCGCCCGCAGTAATAATCAGCATTCCATGTTCCCGGGCAGCAGTGACCAGGTCTGAGGCCTTCGCAATGAACGCTGGGGTGAGCTGGACACCCTGGATCAACCCACGGCCACGGATCTCGGAGATGACCTGGGGGTACTTCTTCTGCAGGGCTTTGAAGCCAGACACAAGGGTAGCACCCTTGGTTTCAACAGAGCTTTGCAGCTCTGGCGAGGCGAGGCGATTGACAATATGATGAGCGACACGGCACACCAACGGGTTACCGCCATACGTGGTTCCGTGGTCACCGGGCTGGATGTGACCGGCCACGGCCTTCTCCGCGATGATGGTAGCTCCAATGGGAACACCATTACCCAGGGCCTTGGCAGAGGTCAGGATATCCGGGTGGGCAGCCTCGCCAGAGGCAGGTGCTAGAGAAGGGTGGGCGTGGGCCCAGAAGCTACCCGTCCGAGAAAGACCGCACTGGATTTCATCAAAGATCAAAACAGCTCCAACCTCATCGCAGCGCTTGCGCAAAGCAGTCAGGAACTCCGGAGTAGCGATGTTAATACCACCCTCTCCCTGGATAGGTTCAACAATCACACCGCAGGTCTTCTCAGTGACAAGAGTCTGGAGCTGGGCCACATCATTATATGTGCCATACTTGAAGCCGGGCAGCATGGGAGAGAAAGGGGTCTGATATTTGGGGTTGGGAGTAGCAGAGAGGGCACCCATTGTACGGCCGTGAAATGAGTTGTAAAAGGAGACAACTTCATGCTTGTCGCCCGAGGGGTCGCGCGAACGGCCAACCTTGCGGGCAAACTTGATTGCAGCTTCATTGGCCTCGGTGCCAGAGTTTGAAATGAATACCTGGGACGCGTCGCGCATGGCACCAGACTTGCGAGTGACATCAATCAGCAATTTACTGAGGGCGCCGGTCCAGGCGTTGTAGTAGAGGTTTGAGGCATGGATAAGTACTTCGGCCTAGGGATATACCTGCAGTCAGAAGATAGGCCCGTAGGAATCTGGGAATCAGAGATATCTACCTGCTCCGAGATAATCTGCGCAACCTCAGGATCGCAGTGACCGAGGGAGTTGACTGCAATGCCTGCTGTAAGGTCCAGATACTTCCGATTCTCCATATCCCACAGGTAGCAGCCCTGGCCCTTGACTATTACCGGCGCCGGTCGAACGTAGGTGGGAACCATGTATGGGGCTTGGTCTTTGATGAAGGCGACAGACGCGGAGTCTGCTGTAGGATCAGGATTCGGTACTGATACCTATTAGAAGCGTAGAGTTAGTATATACCGAGGTGGACATAGCTCCTTGGGGACTACTTACCTTAGTCTTGACATTCTCAGTGGACGCTGAGACGAATCGCTGCTGCGCTGGAGGCTTGATACTAGAAATTAACCTCCTAGCAGTCGGTAGCCGCCGAGCGGCGAGGTGTAGGGGCGCCATCTTTAGGAGTAGTAGACAGGGGGAATGGCAGTTGCAAGACGGAGGGAGCAATGGGCTCGTTGGGCAAGAAAGAAACACGCCGCCGGAGGGCCTATCGATCCGAGCCGAACATCGGACAAAAATGACTCACCACGTGATGTTTGCCATGTTTGTTTTAGAAAGGAAGGGTGGTTAGCTTGCGATTAGTGCGTAGTTTAGATAAGATGTGGAGACTTGGCAGTTTACTGAAAATAATACCCTTTCTATCTACCATCTATCTACATCACAAGAGTACGCTAGTGTGATGGTATCGGATGAAGTTTGATAAAAAAATATCGAGTACAATTAACGGAAACAGTTAAGTTTGGGGCAAAAAGGGAAGAAGATCAACTACGAAGCACTGGAGGGGTAAATATACCACAGCAACGGACGCCCATGATCACATAACCACCTTACATAACACAGGCACGTGGCCAGTCACATGCCAAGTCCTCACACCTTCCTAAACCCTGGCACCTCAGGCAGTAAGGCCGCAAACCTCTCGCGGACTCCCCCACGTGATGTCCGTCCACCTGATTTGGCCACAATCTAGGATGATGGTCATGATCATGATCTGACCTGATCTGATCCTACAGTATACACAGTCCTGAGCGATCCAAGCCATCATATTTCATATCCGTTGAAGGGAATATTATCTCCAGGGGTCTCGACGAATATCAAGCCCTCACAGCAAACCAAGAAACAAGATAAGACAAGACAAGACGCCAGATCAAAGTATATGGACGGGGAATCATCGAAAGTTATTCACAGAAGAACAGTTCAGTGATGGTCCGTGACTCAAAACAAGAATGGTCTCGGTGCACGGAAATCAAGCCTCTACCAACGCCGCCGACGGGAATCTCATTAGTGACTGCGCTCGCGCGCTTCCCGCTCCATCTTCTCCCGCTCCTCGTTCTCCTTCGCCTCGCGCACCTTGGCAAGGACAACCTCCCGGAAGATCGCCCCGTGCGCGACCTTGCTCAGGCTCCGCTTCTTCCTCGTAGCATCATCGTCACCGGTCGCGGATGCCGACTTGCCGTTAGGTGAGGTTGCCGGCGAAGCCTTGCCATCCTCCTCGGGCGCCCCCTCCATGGGGCTCGGGATGTCCTCATCATCCTCGTGCATCTTGAGCGCTTCGATGCGGTTCGCCAGTTTGATGATCTCGATGCCGCGGCGGAGACGGGACCGGGCAAGGTAGGCGCGGATCTCGGGCAGCAAGTCGCGGTCGCTAGCCGACTCACCCGTCAGCCAGACGTGCTTCAAGGCTTCCTCCGACGTGACACGCTTGGCAGGATCCGGCTGCAGCAACGTGTGGATGAAGTCCTTGGCATCCTTCGAGACATCCCGCCAGTAGCGCTCGTGGAAGATGATCTTCCCGCTACGACACTCCTCGATCAGGTCGGTCAGGCTTTCGGACCGGAAGGGGGAGTATCCGCAAAGAAGAGTGTAGGTGATAACACCCAGCGACCACATGTCGACGGCCTTGCCGTGGCCCTGCTTGAGCATGACTTCCGGCGCCGCGTAGCCGAAGGAGCCCGCCATGCTGGTCAAGACCTCGGTCGGGTTATCCAGCATCTTGGCAATACCGAAGTCGGCGAGAACCAAGGGAGAGTCGGGCTTCGGCGTAAGGTACAGCAGGTTTTCCGGCTTCAGGTCTATCCAAATCGAAGATTAGTATCAGAGCGAGCCTTGGAAAGGCGATGTCGGGACCAGACGTACCTCGGTGAACGATATTCCGCTCGTGCAGGTAGTGGACGGCACCGAGCACCTGCCGGATGGTTTGAGACGCATCCTTCTCTGTGAACTTTCCGTACTCGCAAATCCGGTCGAACAGCTCGCCACCAGTGGCTAGTTGCGTGACAATGTAGAATTTATCCTGCCGTGGGATTAGACGAGGCGCAGCGGGGGTGGCTTCCGCGACTCACTTTCGATTCGAACCAATCGACGAAATGGACAATGTTGGGATGGTCGAGAGCCTGGAGCATCTCCAGCTCATCGTAGACCATGCGCTCATTTCCGCGGACATTCTTCTTCAGGATAATCTTGATGGCGACCTTTCCCGAGGCGCCGTCCGCCTCACGGACGATACCGTATGTGCCGGCACCAAGCGTCCGTCCGAACTTGTAGTGAGACCTGTGACGGGAGAGCGGTTATTATCTGTTTCCAAGACGCAGGGCGATGCAACCCAGACATGGGCGTACTTTTTCTCGTAACTCTCAGGCTGTCCCGACAGCTTATTGAGCATATTATGAACTGCGGAAGATTCATTGGTTAGCGACCGGAGGATAAGACGCATGCGGAGAGGAGAAGCAGAATAGCCGGTCGGTCAACAACGAGCGGGGCAGGGACGGTGTGATCATCTCGCGGAAGGGTCGAACCGAAAAGACAGAGAAGAACGAAGATGCCTGCCACATGCACACAATCGGTCCAAGCGATTGCGCGGAGAACTGGCAATGACATGGTGTTGATCGTGAAGGAGAAAGATGACAACTGTCAATGACAAGCCAGGCCAGCCCGAGCAGCATGCCACATTGTAGGAGACGGGGTGGAACAGAGTATAGGGGACTTGGAATAAAGATCGAGAGAAAAAAAAAAAAAAAAAAAAAAAAAAAAAAACAAAAGCGCGAGACCTACAACTCATTGCGACTAGGCGAGGCCTTAGAGAAGACCCTCGGAATTAAGTTGTAGTGTGCGGTGGGCTTTAAAGCCAGCGAGCGCGAAGCTGATCGAAACCCCGCACGCGAGAAGAGGGGCAGTGGAAGCGAGATGACAGAGGCGTGGGAACGAACGATATCGTCGACGGTAGGACTATCTAGATAGATGAAGAGAAGATGATGATGAGTATATGATTTAACTTCTGGAGGCCTGTGACAGTATAGTGTGACAGGCTAACGGGGTGTCCGTGTAGAGAGGCGCTCGAGGGAGAAAGGAAGAGACTGGCTTACGGGTAGCTAACAATAGGGGGGAAAATTAGGCCAGGGAAGGAACGTAAACACCGCGCCGTACCTGGTCGGGGCTTATCTCCTGCGCGAGACTATGTAGTACTTGGTACTAGTAGTACTACTGCAGGGGCGAGGCAATGCGATGCAGTGTCGGTTGGACGGAGGAGATCGAGAGTAAAGGCAAGTCGAGGGGATGGCAGCAGCCAGGACAGGACAGGACAGGCCGGGAGAGATGGGGAAGGGGCTCCCCTCCGTCATTTCGCGTTTCGAAATTGAAAACCTTTGGCAATCAATTGTTAAACGGACCCTACACGTTTCCCGGCTGACCTCATCCCTAGCTAGATCAGGCCTAGCGCCCGTGTATTGTCTTGGCCGGTAAGCCACGTGTAATGATATTACTTTACTGCGTATAGATATTGCCTGTGTTGCGAATATGACCTGTATTACTGATATTGCCTGTGTTGGCCGTGATGGCCGTGGCCGCAGCCGCAGGCAGGGTGGCTATACAATGCCCGACAATAAAACCCACTTGCTAGTAGATTATAAGAAAGGTACATTTGAGACTGGCAGGTAAGAGTAAGCACAGGCTAAGTCTAATATGGCTAGCGCAGAGCGGGTGTGAGGTCAGCCGGGAAAAGTGTAGGGTCCGTTTAACAATTGATTGCCAAAGGTTTTTGCCCGATGGCGGCAATCGTCCGCTCAGTAGATATAATGTTGAGTCTGGGGGTAAAATAAAAAAAAAAGAAGATCAACTACGAAGCGGTCGGTAGTGGGGTAATGATCATATACTATAACAGCAATCAATGCCCATGATTATATATAGGCAGCCACCCGATGGGACCCCCTGATGGGTAACCGAGTCACGTGCCAGATCCTCGCACGGAGCATCCCCAAGCGCCAGATTGCCTTGTCCGCCTCCCGAATATCAATTGACTTCACCACGCGCATTCCCTGATCGGCCTCCCCTCGCGACCGACCCTGAATGATCATCTGCACGGTCTGCCCCTGACCTCCACATCGTGCCTGCCTTAGGCCATGCCCTCCTTCACTGACCAGACCGATTCGGGTCTTGATCTCGATGGTAGGTTTTGGTTTAACTTCCCGTGAACCTTTCCACACTCCCTTGCTCCCTGTAGCTGTAGGTTTCCAGAGGCTCTGCTGGACCAAGATGATCTCATAGCCCACTGCGACTTCGGTACTCCATCAATCATAATCCCACCCCCTTCGCGATCTCTACTCTTTGACTCTCTCTCTCGTCTACCTACTACTCGAGTGTTGATGGATTCTGACCAATCGTTCCAAGGGCCTCAACCGATTCTGGGAACTGGCTTGAACGTCTCTCTCCAGAGACGCCGCCCGACCCCCGGACACGAAGGCTCTGCAATGGCTTCGGAAGGAAGCTTCCCCAGACAACAACCCCCTGCGCCAAGGAAGCCGACTCGACCAGCTCTTCATCACCCGGCCTCTGTAAGTAGTCAGACGTCCAGCGTCGCGACCGAGTCCGTGTCTCGCAACGAGAGGGATCACGGCTTGAAGTACGGCGAGGAGGACCCGCAGAATGCCCTTTTCACGCAGGTGTTCGAGTGGCTTCGGCGCGAAAAGTCCAAGCGGAGGACTTACAAGTCGTCGAGTCTAGCCAGAACAGACGAGGCTGTAAGTGATGGTGACGACGACGACGACGATGACGACGATGACGATGCTGCTGGTGTCTCCGTGGAAAGACCGACACCGACTGGCCCCGATGTGCTTGCTCTGGACAAGTTGGAGAAGATTCTCCTCCGGTATGCCACTTCACGACAGGAGGGAGATAGCGTAAATCTTGTGCGACGGACTGGTCATCGGCGCCCACGGTCCAGAGGATTGCGTAGGGGCTCTGCTTCCGAATCCGATGTGTCAGACTATGAGGCAAATCCTCCCAGCGTGGATGCGGTATTGGACAATTCCAAGACCCTCGCCTACAGCGGTGGCGGTGCAGAGGACGAGGATAATGAACCCGGCGAGAGCACGCGACGCGCAAAGAATAGGGAAGCCTGGGCGACATTCAAAGGCGAGATCCTTCGTCTCACCCATACCATGCAGGTCAAGGGATGGCGGAAGCTCTCAATGGATCTGGCCGCAGATATAGAGGTGGCTCGGTTGAGCGGTGCTATGACTAACGCGGTGTATGTGGTCACTCCGCCGCAGAACATCCCAGTGCCCAAGGCCGAAGATGGCTCGTATTCGTTGATTCCTATGAAGCGGCCACCGTAAGTCCTCCGGTATCTTATTGGCGACCCGAGTCTAACATCCTGTAGGAAGCTTCTACTGCGCATCTATGGGCCGCAAGTGGATCACCTGATTGATCGCGAGAATGAGCTCCAGATCCTTCGCCGGCTGGGCCGGAAGAACATTGGACCCAAAGTCCTCGGCACGTTCAACAACGGGCGGTTCGAAGAGTACTTTGAAGCTCGCCCTCTGACACCAAAGGAGCTCCGGGACCCGCTGATCATGAAACAGATCGCGAAGCGGATGAGAGAGCTGCATGATGGGGTTGATCTGCTCGAGGAAGAGAGGGAAGGAGGACCCATGGTCTTCAAGAATTGGGACAAATGGGTGGATCGCTGCGAGCAAAGAATCAACTGGCTGGACAAGGAAATCAAGTCCGAGCACAACCAGAGCAAAACAGCGTCAGAGGCTTGGCGCCAGCGAGGTTTCGTCTGCGGCGTTCCATGGCCCTTGTTCCGGAAGGCGGTTGAGGGCTATCGGAAGTGGCTTGTTTCCACCCTTGGGGGAATGGATGAAATCAATCGGCAGCTGGTATTTGCGCATAACGATGTAGGCTCCATTTCCCTCCCTGGTGGTGGGACATGTACTGACTGTTCAGACCCAATATGGCAACCTGCTTCGCATGAATCCCAGTCAGGAATCGCCGCTGCTCCGGCCAGAGAACGTGCATAAGCAGCTGGTCGTGATTGATTTCGAATACGCGTCAGCGAACCCTCCGGGACACGAGTTCGCGAACCACTTTGTAAGTCTTCAGCTAGCGACCGGTGTTCCTTGCTGACTTGCGCAGACGGAATGGTGCTACAACTATCATGATCCGGAGAGGTCGTGGGCGTGCGAGAACACAGGTTATCCCACGCCGGACCAGCAGCACAAGTTCATCAACGCATATCTTAATCATCGCCCGGGACTGCGCGACATGGCGTCTCCGTCCATCACGCCCCTGATGCGGGGAGCGTCTGCCAACGCCTCCTCGCTCGCTTCTTTGAACCTGGATGCAGCCCCTGATATGGCCGTATCAGGCTGTCTGGATATCGAAAAAGCGCACGAAGATAGTATCGACGCTCGAATCCAGTTTCTCATGCGACAGACCAGGCTCTGGCGTGTGCTCAACTCTGCCCAGTGGGTCGCGTGGGGCATCGTGCAGGCCAAGATGGCCGGGATGGAGGAGGGCATCGCGGCGGGCGAGGCCGCTCACAACGGACACCACGAGGCGAACGGCAACGGCGCGGCAGGCAGACGGGAATCGACCGGAAGCCCGCCCGTGGACGCAGATATCGACGAGATCGACGAGTTTGATTACCTTGCGTATGCGCAGGACCGGGCGATGTTCTTCTGGTCGGACCTGCTGTCGATGAACTTTATCCAAGAGGACGAGCTGCCGGCGTCGATGGTGGCACAGATCAAATCGCGCATCATCGAGTACTAGGCGTAGTATCCGGAGTAAATAGATAAGCTAGCGTACAATTATGACTCAGATAACATGACTGACGAAGCGATTCTTCCAGAAGCCGGCGTTGTTGCCTTTGTACATAACCATGCCATGCCATGCCATGCCATGCCATAGCCTAACTTACCCGAACGCATCCAATGTGAACTGGTTCCTCAAAGCTCGCAACTATTACTACCTTACCGTTCCACGCATGAATTCGAGCATGTAGCCTGCCGTCCTCTGCGTCCGCGATGCAGCAATTCCACTTTGCTTGTCTCGCGTTGTGTCTGAACCGTCCCGCAGAGCTGTGCCCGCGTTTATATGGCGGCGTTCCTGAGGTGGGAGACTGCGTCGCAATTAAGGAGGTTGAGGGAGTTGTGGGATCGGCAATAGTCCTGGGACTGCATGTACCAGCTATCTATGTGCTTGTGTGGATATGTAGGCCCGCATTGTACTCCGTACCTCCTACTAAGATAGTACTACTGTACACGCCGGTTATCCGACTCAGTCAAAGGATTGCAAATCAAGGAGGAAAGGAACGATTGAGTTCAGTGAGAAAGATTTCTGTTTGAGCAAGGACAAAGCCAGCCCTTGTTCTACATTCCTCGTCACGGGACAGGAGTAAGCAACACACCCAACTTCTTGACAGTTAAACCAGTGAGCTAGAGGGTGAGGACTGAGGGCACTTTATATGATCACGCCGGATAAGTAGGACGAGTGCATAACTGAGAGGCTAAATGTGATAAGACCTACATGGTGAGAGGGCTAAGGAGTTTGGTTGCATTAGGAGACTTCTGCCACCGGTGTTCCACTGTTCTGCCAGCAGTATCTACGGGGCGCTAACTATAAGAGGAAGGATCCAGACTATATTCGATTTAGTTTAGTGTGATTTGTATGGGCCTGTTGTGGTTTATGGCGTGTCCCGCACCGTCAGGAAACTTACGCCTCAGTCTCACGCTCATCTCTATCGAAATGACCTCAGACTCGACTCGACCACTCGCTGATTTATCTGATCGACTCCACAGCAGGAATCTTCTTGAAAGGAGAAGATTCTTGGTGAGGGATTATCTGCCGCATATCTCTGCTGCTGCTGGTAATGCCAAGGCGCTACGCGGATCAGATAACTTTTAATTACCGCGCGGGACTGTCTCAACACTCAGTCTCAGTGATTGACCACTGGGTTTTGCAGTGAATCAGATAAGCGGGTGGTATGGCCGGCGTACGGGACTAGCGCGGTTACGGTGTGGTCACATCGATACCGTACGGGTGACACACACTTTTGCCCTCAATCCACCACCAACCCACCACCAACCCACCACCAACCCACCACCAACCCACCAACTAATCAAGGCCAACCCCACTCCACAAATTATCGTGACAGTGACGGACCAACAGGCTGACCTGTCCGCTGCAGTCGGCGACCCCACTTCTCCCGGCTCCTGAATAATTCGTCGAGGGGCAGTCCGGCCACCGGCCAGATGGTCACCCCATTCGGATGTCTCTCCCAGTCCCGGTCCTCTCTGGTTGAGTTTTCTCGAACCCAAGATGGCCAGTCCCACTCGCCAGCGTGGAGCTGCCGAAAAGCGGCCTCGAGGGCATGCATGGCACACCCCATCGGCTGCAAATAAATCGTCTTCTTTCACCTGACCGTCCTGCTGTTCGACGAAGCAGACCGACCCGTCACCCGTCCGAAGCAGACACTTCGACCATGCCGTTGCTTCAGAAGCTGGCGGGGTATCCCAACCTGCTGCTGGCAGGCAACCCGTCCAAGGGCGACCTGGGGACGCTGGCCTCGGCCATCGTCTTCGCCATCGCCTCGGGCGTGCCCTTCCCCATCATCGGCATCATCTTCGGTGAGCTGCTCGACAACTTCAACTCCATCTCCTGCGCCGAGTCCGACGGCACCACCGACTCCTCCTCCGCCAGCAGCATCAACAGCGAGATCCTGCTGATCGTCTACCTGGCCATCGCCCAGTTCGTCCTCATCTATGGCCACCTCACGTGCTGGACCCTGTACGGGGCCCGTCTGTCCCAGCGCCTGCGCGAGAACTACCTGCAGAACCTGCTGCGGCAGGAGCCCTCCTTCTTCGACAACCTGCCCCCGGGCGAGGTGTCCTCCCGCCTGAACAGCGACATCCAGACCATCCGGTCCGGCACGTCCGAGAAGGTCGGCATCACCCTGGCCAGTTTCTCCTTTTTTGTCACCGCGTATATCGTCGCCTTCATCAAGGATTATCGGTTGGCAGCCATCTTGATCTGCCTGGTTCCGGCCTACTTCATCATGTCCTTCGTCGGCAGCCACTACATCGAGAAGTACTCTGGTCTCATGTCCGACCACGCCGCCAGCGCCGCGTCCATTGCCTCCGAGGCCCTCTCCAACATCGTGGTCGTGCAGGCGTTCGGCGCCAACCCCAAGCTCGAGGAGAAGTTCTCCGGCGCGCTCAAGGCCTCGGAAACGGAGGGCCTGAAGAAGGCCACCGCTGTCGGCATCCAGTCCGGGGTGCTGTACTTCATTGCGTACTCGGCCAACGGTCTGGCTTTCTGGTATGGAAGTCGACAGGTCGCCGATGGACTGACTGGATCCGGGGGCGTCACCGTGGGTGCCACGTTCACCGTTATTTTCGTCCTGATTGAAGGTGAGTCGGATTGAGCCTGAATTCCTCTACCTGTGCTGACGACGACAGCCACCCTGCTTCTCAGTCAGGTCGCCCCCTTCCTCCACCTGTTCATCGCGGCCGTTGCATCCTACGGCAAGCTGCGCGACGACATCGACCGCGTGCCGCTGATCGACGGCACCACCGACGCGGGCATCCGTCTCACCCGGGCCGAAGGTGGCTTCGAGTTCAAGAACGTCTCGTTCACGTATCCCTCCCGGCCGGAGGTCACCGTCCTCGACCAGATCAGCCTCAGCATCCCCGCCAACAAGCATACCGCTCTCGTGGGCCTGTCGGGGAGTGGAAAGTCGACCATCGCCGGTCTGGTGACCCGACTGTACGATGCCAACGAGGGCGAGATCCTCTTTGATGGCCACAACCTCCGTGATGTCAACACCCGGGACCTGCGCGGCTTCCTCAGTCTGGTACAGCAGGAGCCGTCTCTTCTCGACCGGTCCCTGCTGGAGAACATCGCCCACGGTCTGATGAACTCGAGTAACTCCAACCATGCGCACCTCAAGGCCACGCTGCTTAGCTCTGAACTTTCTGACCTCGCTAGCGAAGTCAGAGATGGCGCCGATATGATGGCCGCGGCAGAGAAGCGCGGGCCTGATGTTGTGGAAATTGTCAACATGTCCAAACACGCGGCTGTTCTCGCCGATGCCGACACGTTCATCTCTGCCCTGCAGCATGGATACGCCACGATGGTGGGCTCCAGTGGCCGCCTTATCAGCGGTGGCCAGAAGCAGCGTGTGTCGCTGGCAAGAGCCCTGGTCAAGGACCCCGCCGTTCTCATCCTCGACGAAGCCACCGCGTCTCTCGACTCCCGCAGTGAACAACGCATCCAGAAGGCCATCAACAACATCTCCAGCGGAAGAACCATGATCACCATCGCCCATCGCCTGTCGACCATCACCAGCGCCGACAACATCATCGTCATGCACAAGGGCCACATCGTTGAGCAAGGCAACCACGCCGAGCTGATGGCCATGGACGCCGCGTACGCCGACCTGGTCAAGCTGCAGGGCATGAGCTCCACCAAGACCGACACCGCCGTCTCTGTCGACACCATCAGCCGCTCGGACCAGACCTCCCTGACCGACGCGGACAACGAGAAGGCCAGTCTCGACGAGAAGGCCGAGGACACCCAGGTCTCCACCACGGAAACCCCCGAAGACAACGACGACGACGAAGAGGAGGAGCCCGAAACCCCAAAGCGATCCCTCTGGGCCCTGGCCAAGGGCTACGCACCGGCCCTCCGCCCGCACCTGGTGTACATCGTCGCGGCCCTCCTCGGGGCCAGCATCGTCGGCGGCGCCTTCTCCGGGGAGGCAGTCATCTTCGGTAACACTGTCGGCAGTCTGAACCCCTGCAAGGGCGCGGCCAGCATCCGGTCCCACGGAGAGTTCTTTGGACTGATGTTCTTCGTGCTGGCCATCATCGAGTTCTTCGCCAACGTGGTCAGCTGGGCCGGCTTCGGCTGGGTGTCGGAGAAGATTGTCTACACGGTGCGCGTGCTGTCCTTCCGGTCTCTCTTCGAGCAGGACCTGCAATGGCATCAGTCGGAAGGCCGCTCGCCAGCCCTACTCCTCTCGTACATCACCCGCGACGGCAACGCGCTGGCCGGACTGAGCGGCTCCGTCATCGGCACCCTGTTCTCCATCTCCGTCAACCTCGTCGCCGCCATCATCATGACCCACATCATCGCCTGGCGCATCGCCCTGGTCTGTCTCGCCCTGGTGCCCCTCCTCCTCGGCGCCGGTCTCATGGAGCTCCGCGTGCTCGGCAAGTTCGAGGAGAAGCACGAAACCGCATACACCAAGTCGGTCGACATCGGCGTCGAAGCCGTCACCTCCATCAAGACCATCGCCGCCCTCTCCCTGGAGGAAGACACCCTCAATATCTACCGGGAATCCCTGATCGGGCCCCGCCAGGAAACCCTGCACGTCACCCTGCAAGCCAGTCTCTGGCAAGCCATGACCTACTTCCTGGGCAACCTGGTCAACGCCCTGGCCTACTGGTGGGGCGCCAAGCAGATCATCGACGGCAACTACACGCAGACGCAGTTCCTGATCGTGGTGTTCTCCCTGCTCGTCAGCGCCCTGCTCTGGAGCCAAATGTTCGCACTGGCCCCCGAACTCTCCAGCGCGCGCGCCGCCATGGCGCGCATCCTGTGGCTGATCGAGCTCGGCTCCGACAAGATGCAGGGCCGGGTCCCTGCACCGCACAGCCCATCCTCCTCCCCATCCGCCCTCGCCCTCGACCTCGAATCCCCCGAGCCCAAAGCCCCCCTCCCCCTCACCTCCGCCGCCCACGTGCAGCTCCAGAACATCCACTTCTCCTACCCAGCCCGCCCGGACATCGAGGTCCTCAAGGGCCTAACCGTCAACCTCGCCCCGGGCAAATTCTGCGCGCTGGTCGGACCCAGCGGCGCGGGCAAATCGACCATCATCTCGCTGATCGAACGCCTCTACACGCCCTCCTCAGGGAGCATCCTCCTCGACGGCAGCGACATCAAATCCCGCCCAGTCTCCTTCCGCGACACCATCTCCCTCGTGCCCCAGGAAAGCGTCCTCTTCGAAGGCTCCATCTCCTTCAACATCTCCCTCGGCGCCCGCCCCGGCACCATCCCCACCCAATCCGAAATCGAAGACGCATGCAAGCTGGCCAACATCCACGATACCATCGCCGCGCTGCCCGACGGCTACCAGACCCTATGCGGACCGAACGGGAACCAGTTCTCCGGCGGCCAGAAGCAGAGACTCTCCATCGCGAGGGCGCTGGTTCGGAAACCGAGACTGTTGATCCTGGATGAGTCGACGAGCGCGTTGGATGCCGAGTCGGAAAAGTTGCTCCAGGATGGTCTGGAGAGGGCCGCGAAGGGCATCACCGTCGTGGCGATCGCGCATCGTTTGAATACTATCCGCAAGGCGGATGTGATTTATCTTATTGAGGGGGGACGCTGTGTGGATGAGGGCTCGCACGAGGAGTTGTTGACCAGGAGTGAGAGTTATCGCGCCAATGTGTTGCATCAGACTGTTGCTTAGAACTCTTTTTCTCGGACTGGGACTGGGGGTTCGGTTTGTTCGGTTTGGTTTGGTTTGGTTGGTTTAGTTTTTTTTTTTTTTTTTTTTTTTTTAGATCCGCGTTAGATTGGTTTTAATAGATATCAAATAAGTTTTTTCTTCTTCTTCTTCATCTTCATCTTTTTATGTTTATGTGGAATGTGCTTCTACAGTCTGTTTTTGTAATGTGTGGAGTGTTCTAACCTCTAGCTTGTATCGGTTCTAATCCTCTGTCTTGGTGGACTAGATATCATCTACATATCTATCTACTTTGTAGATAAAAGGAATGATGGGATATTGGGCCCGAGAAGGGCAGAATAATCAACTAACACACCGCCATTGCATTCAGATCTTGGCCCGCAGCCAGCCAGTCGACCGTCCAGGGCCGTTGATGCCCGATGATGTGTCACGTGCACCGCTTAGACGAAACAACGGCCGCCCGGCGGCGTTATCGCACAATTCTGTGAAGAACAGAAGCCGGCCAGGATTGTTCGTATGCTTTGTCTTTGAACCAGACTGTGGGATCTGTAAGAAGTACTCCGTCTATTATTGAAGCTGGAATAAACACACTTCACATTCTTAATTTACATAACCGACTTTCGAAGCCGGGGGAGTTTCTTCTCTGTCTCTCTCCCTCCCTCTTTTTTCATTTGGGGGAAAAGTAAATCCCCTTTATATCTCTAGCCATCTACCTATCTGGCACCAACAGTAACAGTGGACATCATAAATTATCGTACTGTAGAATTGTGGGATGTGATAATACTGATGTTGTATGATGGTGGTTCGCCACAAGCAATCCTCGAGCCAATCTAATCAGATCTGGCCTGAACCTGAATTTTCCGAAGATAATCGCAATCAGATTTGATTGATACGGTGTATCAATCTGCCCGCTCTTGGGTCGCAGTGGAGGTGGGAGGGGAGGGGGGGGGGGGGGAAGGTTCGCACCACAGTGGGATTATTTAGCCGGGGCACGAGGAAATTCCTTCCTCGCTTTGCTGTTCCTGTTGGGCTGGCGACGCTTGTGATTCTCTAGTATCTATATCCTGGTTCACAGTCCCATGGTTTATTTTCTACTGCAGGTTTGTTCTTTTGGAGATTTATCCAGAGTTCTTATCCTTCTTGTTGTTGATCATCATCAAAGCAGCTTGAACTCGACTCGACTCATTTCCTCGGGCTAATTTCACACCCAAGACACTAACCAGTCCAAGCGGATTCAACCGCCTGCCTAGCCTGCAAGTTGTGCGTTTTTCTTTCCTGCTTGGAGTTTGGTGCTTGCTTGCTGGTGGATTCGTTTCGCACGCCGGCCCACATTAGATTGATAGTCGGGAGAGTAGTGTATCGTACGTATCACCTTGGCGAAATACACCGTATTCTTAGCGCGCTCGGGTAGTCTTCGTATTGTGAGGGATATCAACCACTAACTAATAACTATGTATATATTATATAAGCCGACATTATTAATAATTTATCGCGTCGATAATATCAGATGACTTAATCAAACGACCGCCTTCCGAAAGGACTTGCGCTAAACCTCATGCGTCAACGGGTGGCAGAAGTCTCCTAATATTGCAGCGCTCCTGCCCCGAAAGGGGCGGTAAGGGGCGGTTGCCCAATCTGACAACTCTCTGGGAACATTTCTAGGCACCCCTGCTACTACTCCTTCTTTGTATCCTGAGAGCATCATCATCATCATCGTCAGCATCTTCGTGGCATCAACCAATACTACAGTGATCCTATTGAGATCTTCTTTACTTGTTCCGTTGTAGCCTGGGAGGTCGTTACGGAGCCTTCGCTTATCAGTATGCATAAATCAATTATTCAATCAATCAGTAGTCTAGATACATATTACGCACGGCAAACCGGTAATGAATGCGGCTGTAGGTATAATTGCGATGAAGAGGGTAAAGAAACATGTAAGATAGTGGTAGTCATATAATCCGACCAGCTCCATTAGCGCCTTGCTGTTGTTGATGTAGATAGATAGTAGTTTGAATATGAACGCCCCGTCTGGAATCTAGATCTAAGTATGATATGGGTGGGGGGCATAGAACAGATGATGAACTCTTTTTTCTTCTTCCCTTCTTTCTTTGATTCCTTTCCTCGTTTCCTCTTCCTTGCTTTCAGATCCGGTTTTTGGTTTTCGCTTGAGGGCCGAGCGGCATATTGAGATACAAGATCTCAGCCCGGCTCAGCTCAACTTAGTCTAAATTAAGCCCTCCCCCCCCGAAGCCGAATTGTCGAGTTGTTCCCTCGGTGATAATCTAATCATCAAACTTAAATGACTTCCCTCCCGAGATATCAATCGGCCCACCGCGGTACGAGCCACGCTTCTTCTTGTTCTTTTCCTTGGTGAAGCCCTTTCCGCGGGTCACGGAGAGGTCATTCCACGCGCGCTCGGCATACGCGTAGGGCACGTACTCGTTGGACGGGTGGTCGTGGGGCAGCTCGCTCAGCGCAGCCAGGGGCGTCGGACGCGCCCCGACGTGCTTCTTCTTGCTGGAGTAGTTGTCCGTTCCGGGGGCCGGGCTGGCACTGGAGGAAGTGGGTTCCTGGCTGGTGGCGTTGGAGTTCTCGATTGTGTCGCTTCCAGAGGAAGAAGAGTCGGACTCCGGGAGGGGAGTCTTGGTTGCGTTCTTGAGGGCTGCTTTGCTGGAGGAGGCGGAGGAGGAGGAGGAAGAGGAGGAAGAAGAGGAGGAATCTGAGTCGTCGGAGGAGCTATCAGAGTCCGAGTCGTCGGAGGATTCGTCGGAGGATTCCTCTGAAGAAGAGGAGTCGGAGTCAGATTCGGACTCGGAAGAAGAATCTTGCTTCTTCGCCTTCTTCGGCTTGGGCGCCTCGTCCTCGGAGGACTCCGATTCCGACTCGGAGCTGGACTCCGCCTTGCGCTTCATGCCCTGGGACTGGGGATTGGCCGGGGTCTTCTTCCCCTCCTTCTCCTCCTCGTCGTCGTCGTCGGAGTTGTCAGAGTCGCTGTCGCTGTCGCTGTCGGAAGAGGAAGCGGAAGAGCTCTTCGCCTCCTTCTTGGGCGCATCGTTCATCTCGACGTCGGAGGAGCTAGATTCGTCGGAGCTGCTCTCACTCTCGCTGTCGCTGTCACTTCCGCTCTCGCTCTCGCTCTCAGCATCAGATGAGCTCGAGCTCGAGGTAGTGCTAGCAGAGGCAGACTTCTGCCCCTCCCAGATCTGGAACAGCTCCAGAAGAGACGGCACATTCTTCGCGGTGGAGTCGATCGACTTGCTAGACAGCTCTTTGGTGAAAGCCGCCGTTGTCTTGGAGAAGCCCGCGTCAGCCAGGTAGGCGGAGATAGCGGCGACGAGTTGTGTGGGTGTCTGTTGGATTGGAAGTTGTTAGAACCTTTCTCTCTCTCTCTCTCTCTCTCTCTCTCTAGCCTCATTCTTCTCTCATCTCACTCCGAGAAATGAGGATCGGAGGAACAGGTTCGCAATTCCGTTACTTACAGTATTCCTCTTGTCCTTGGACATGTTGACAGAGGAGGCCTTCTTGCTTTTCTGGACGGCCATTTTGATTGAATACAACCTGGGCACAGAGACTGCGATCAAGGAAGGAATGGTGTGTTTTTCGGCCGCGGAGAAAAGATTTACTAAAAAAAAAAAAAGGCGGCAGAAACAGAAAAGGCGGTCGGATGTGACGGTGGCGATTGGCGGATTGAACTTTTCCGGTCGGGGCGCACGTGAGAGGGTCTGGATTGGGGTGTCACGTGCCAGGAACAGAGGAGGTCCCTGACTTAGTATTCAGTTATTGGTTGAGTGTCTGGGTTAGGGGCTGAGTATAAGTGCAATCTGGAGGATGGTTTGATTATCTGTTGGTTACTCGTGGCCAGGTCTATGAAGGTATGGTGGGCTACCCCGATCCAAGGGCTACAGTACATCAACCTAGAGGGGACTACCGTGGGGTTTAGACCTGCCTGAATATCGCTAGCCGACGCACCCATTTCATGCGATTGGAAAGGATAGTGAGACGCCTGACTGGTGCAAAAAGACTCGTGGGTAAAGTATTGCAGGAGTTGCAGGAGACTGCCGCGGAAGAAGGTCTGTAGAGAAGCCGGCCCCCAGTCCGTGCTAGGATCGCCCCTTCGTTCATGCACCAATTTCCAATGAGCTTGCATGCGCTTCATAGAGACACATAGGTACTGACAGCCGTGCGACCGACATCGAAGGCCGGGCTCAACAGGCAGACACGGGACTGGGAACTGGTCCGCCTGCTTTGGGGGGGGGGGGGTCACATCCTTGGGATCCCGAAGACACAGACTGGAGACATATCGATTGTACCTGCGACGGTGGCCACGGAGGATGCGGTGGATCTCTTTCAAATGGCGCAAAATGCCATGGGGCTGGACAGCGTACCCACAGACGGTGCAGACGACAACCTGATAATCCGGGAGCTACTTAACGCAGCAGCCGGGCCGGGTCATCCAACGCATGGGATTCCATGACCGCGTTGCGTCCACTCGGACATGCCGATTGCACCGGATGATGAGAACGGCGCCGTCGATTTTAAAGTAAAGTGGAAATGCTCCAGTACGATGAGGTGAGAACCAGATACTTTATCGACGGTGCCGTTCCCGCTATAGTACTATTCCCTGCCAACTCTATCAACCGACTACTGGGCCAAACGAATGTCAGCTATCTTCGTCTCGAGCTTTCAGACCTCTCCCAGGTCCGATCCTTCGTCCAGCAATGGAACGAGAAGAGATATCCCTCCATCCAGTACCTGCTGCTCAACGCAGGACTGCAATTCCCCGGACCGGTGGAGTATACAGCAGATGGTTATGAGACGACCTTTGCCACCAACCATACCGGTCATGCGCTGTTGTTCGCGCTCCTGATCCCGCATCTTGCCCACACCCGCTCGGATAGTAGTGACCTCAAGCGGCACCCACGATCCGGCTCAGAAGACCGGTCTTCCAGACGCAAGATACAACACGGCTGAAGGACTCGCACATCCGACGCGCGAGTCGGCCCGGTTTCCCGGTCGTCAGCGCTACGCGACCAGCAAGCTTGCCAACGTGCTCTGGGTATACGCGCTGCATCGACGCCTTGTCAAGTTGAAAGACTTCAAATCCTGGACAGTATGTGCGTCCTGTCCGGGCCTGATGCCGGGGACAGGCCTCGTTAGGGCTGGGAATGCTGTCGAGCGATTTCTCTGGCATCACGTCCTCCCTCGCATTATTCCCTTGTTGCGTCTAGTGCTGAGGTCATCGAATATCCAACTGCCGCAGGTATCCGGGACTGCGCTGGCTTATTTGGCGACCACCGAGGCCAGCAGCGGAGTGTACTATGAGGGGAGAAAGCAGATCAAGTCCAGCGATGTTGGTTGCGATGCGGCGAAGCAGGAGGATCTGTGGGAGTGGACTTGTGCGAGCTATTTCCTCTGGCCCCGACGAGATCAGACAATTCTCTTTGAAAGGGTCTGCAAGAGTGATGATTGATGAATGGGACGTGTTTCGCCTCATTTCTAAATTTTCCTTTACCGGGACTCGCCCTTGTACCGTGTATCTCTCCTCCATTTCCAGGGTGCAAAGGCTTACCTCATTCATGTCACAATTCTGATCATGATCATCCCCATCCACGTCGAACTTTCCATGTGATGTTCTTGGAAAGTGTCTTTGCAGGGAGGCGGGAAGATAATAACTAGGTACTTGTAGAAGACTCAAGGCAATATACCTACAATCCATGCAATATAAATATTATCTTGTCTGCAACAGAGCATCACCTGAGATGCGGATCAAAATGATCATATTGCTGATTCGTGATTCGCGCATTTCTGTCCCGGTGATCCGTTTCGAGGAAAGACCAGCTTGCGGCATTCAGTCCCACTCCGTATTCGACCTGACATTACATTCTACTAGCGATGGTGATTGGTCTGTTGGGTGCAGCCCCGTGCATCGCGAGGCAAGGGGGCTGCATATCTATCTGCCCGGCGCCTTCCTCTGCTACGTGCACATGCCCGGTTTCTACCATCACAAAGGTTCAAGTTGGGTCATCAGGATAGAGATCTGTAAGAACAGACCTGGGAAAGCACGGTGAGGATTGGCTGTTCAAGCCCTCAGCCCAGATCAAGACCCTCGTCCGGCTTGCATGCACGGGACTCTACCTCGCAGGCCTAAAGCACCACGTATCGATGCATGATCCAGCCCACCGCATCAATATTATCCAACTCCACTGGTCGGTTCACCCTGATCAGACTGGTGATATCGGAGACGCTGCCTTGTCTGTATTATTATATTATAGAGTCTGTGTTCTTGCCAGCCCTGGTTTGCTTTTGGAATGCGACCCTAAGATGGCCAATTCTCAAGTCTCTGGTACGAACAATGCAGAGCTGCCCCGGCAGTTCTCGCTTTTCTCGACCATGGCCTTGGGGTTTAGTATAACAAACTCCTGGCTTGCTTACGCTGGTACTTTTGCGACCCCTCTCACCATGGGCGGGAGCCCAACGGCATTCTTCGGTTTGATCGTCGCTTCGATTGCTAGCTGCTTCATCAGTAAGGGCGATATTCCCGTGTCTTTTTCCAGGATAACATTGACTTCTCTTTTTCTGTAGCTGCTGGGTTTGCCGAGCTGGCATCGGCGTTTCCGTCTAGCGGAGGGCCATATCACTATGCATTCATGGTGTCGTGGGAGAAACACCGTGCCCCGGTTGCTTTTGTGGTCGGATGGCTGAGTGTGATTGCCTGGTGTGCCGGGTCAGCCTCCAGTGCAATTATCTGTGGTGAGTCCAACCCCACGGGGTGCCACGGCAGGAATGGAGCGGAGATAATTTGTCGATAGCTCAAATGGCCGTCAGGCTTGTGACCGTTTACCACCGAGGTTACACTGAAGCGGCATGGCACACGTACCTAATCTATCTGGGTATCACTGTTTTTGCCACGACAGTCGTGTGCTTCTTACCTCGAGCAATTCCTCGATTGGAGATTGCCCTCTTCCTCTGCAGCGTGTTTGGCTTCATTGCCAGCCTGGTCACTATGCTGGCGGTGCAAGCCCACAAACAGTCGGCACATACTGTATTCGTTCAATATGAAAACAACACTGGCTGGAGTGACGGGACGGCGTTCATGATCGGTACTGCCACGTGCATGTATGCATATCTGGCCATCGACGGTGCTACCCATATAGCGGAGGTGAGTCCTCCATCTCGGCAACAACTGCATTACATCCCTCCTTCTAAACGGTATTCCATGAGAAGGAGGTTACAGACCCAAGCCGCAATGTCCCTCAAGCGGTGGGACTGACAGTGATAACCGGAATTCTGACCGCCATCCCATGGACGATATCCCTCCTCTTCTGTACAACCGACAACCACGCGGTCGCATCGTCCCCCATCCCAATCTACACCGCGTACCTACAAGCCACATCCAGCCGACCCACAGCGGCCTTCTTCACAGTCTGGATCATGTTCCTTTTCGCTGGGGCCTACCTTTCCGGTCTGGTCACAGTCGGGCGACTGACATATGCCTTCGCCCGAGCTGATGGCCTCCCATACTCTCCAGCCTTTACCAAAATCACCAACGGTGTGCCCATCGAAGCCACGATTGCGTGTTCCACGTTTATCGCCCTGTACGGGCTGATATATATCGCATCCACAACAGCATTCAACAGCTTCATCTCGATGTGCATTATCTCGCTCAATGTCACGTACGTGATCCCGCAAGGGATTGTGCTGATCCGCGGCCGAGAAAGCGTTCTTCCCCATCGGGCCTTTGCCATGGGAAAGTGTCTGGGAGGATTCTGCAACGCGTTTTCTGTGCTCTGGGTTTCTATGATCACAGTGCTGTTTTGCTTACCGCTCACAATTCCAACAACAGTCCAAGATATGAACTATGTCAGTGTGGTTATCGCAGCGGCTGTGGCTTTCATAGTAGCTGCGTGGTGGGGAGGGAAAAGGCAGACGTTCTGCGGACCGGTATGTCTCTCTCCCTGTGTTCCTGTACATGGCTCGGGGTGACCGGTGGACTGTTATTGCACAGATTATCCGACTCGAAAGAGCTGTGCCTTCTCGTGACACAGAGAATATGTCAATCCAAGCATCTGATGAGTACAAGTAAACGCTACGTCCGGGTCATGGAGAAGCGTGGCGAGAGTGGGGTCAGCGAGGTTACTTCTATCAACCTAGTATTGCAAATGCAAGTCCAAGATAGGCAGTAAGTAAGTTGATTCCCGGCGCGGGGCGCGGATCTAGGCAGCACCCCACATGACGTGATCGAGGCGTTGATCCTGCTGACTCATAGCTGACGTAAATAGGACCCTACCCTACCACCCCTAGATAACTACATCCCTGACAATCTTAGCTATTTTTTTGACTATTGTTTGATACTTATATGGTTTTTATCCAACATAGGCTATCTATAGTTCCTATATTAAAATAGAATCAAACCATGTTACAATCACATTACCAGCTATTACCAGCGGTTACCTAGTTTACCTGATCCGAATAGAGGTAAACGGTACCAAGAACAGCCTCCATACTCCGTGTTATTCACAGGTGTGAGACCCCATCACGTGGTCTATGATATAGCAAGTCATGTGATCATGATTATTGGCAGGCGTTTTATGTCAGTATTATTCACTACCCCGCGCTCGCAATGTAGTCCGCCTTCTATTTTTGCCCCGATCTAATAGTTTTAGTTGGATTGAACCAAGTTTTATCAAGACCTTGATCGATCTGTCACATCCTCCCCTATGAACTTCTACGGCTCCTCTCCCAAAGGCCCCGGAATGGCCGTCTCGCCCTCCGCCAGCGTATTTCGCGAACCGAAGCTGCAGCTCCCCTCTACGACCGACCCACCCGGTCCCCAGAATCCACCGAAGCCTTTCGTATGGCTCATCTTCGGTGCAACGGGCCACATGGGCCGCTCACTCGTGAAGACAGCCCTCGCGCGGGATGATCTGGTTTCGGCAGTGGGACAAACCTTTGAGAATAGCCCCGAAGCGATGCGCGAGCTTTCTGCCGAGCACGAGAACTGCCTGGGACTGCTGTGCGACGTGCGGGCCCGCGCGACCGTGAAACAGGCAATCGACCGGACGATCGACCGCTTCGGACATATTGATATCATTGCCAACTGTTCGGGGTACGGAGTGATCGGGGCGTGTGAAGACCAGGACGAGTACGACATCCGGGATCAATTCGAGACAAACTTCACCGGCACACTGAATATCATACAGCTCTCGTTGCCGTATTTCCGGGAACAAAGATCCGGGCGATATCTGATCTTCAGTTCGACGTCCGGGGCATTAGGCGTGCCTGGGCTTGGACCGTACTGTGCGTCTAAGTATGCGGTGGAGGGACTCATGGAGAGCATGCTATACGAGGTGGATAATTTCAATATCAAGACAACATTGGTGGAACCGGGGCATATGAGGAGAGACGATATCGGTGACTTAGTGTCGGACTCTGTGTTTTTCAATAATGAGCATAATCTGGCGTCGCCGTTGCCGCTCTATGGACATTTCTTGGTCAAGCCCCCCAGTGAGCCATATAATACAACGACAGCACCGGCGGCCCATGCAAAGCGTATGTTGATGTGGTTAGGTGATAAGCAGCCTGCTAGTGCGGTGAAGGCGGCGCATTTGGTCTGGCAGCTGGGACATTGTTCCTATCCGCCGCTGAGGTTGATCTTAGGGACGTATGCGGTGGAGAGTATCCGGGATCGGTTGAAGTGTATTATTGAGGAGATCGAGGATTGGAAATACCTTAGCTTTCCGGTGGGTGAGCAGCAATAATACATACCACTACCTACTAGACATGGCTGTGACGCGCAGAGCTCTGCTGCTCACCACCGCCTCCGGCGCGCCGCGTCGCCTTGGAATTTTATATGACCAGGCTTCGCCGGCCTTCTACGAGAAGGCTTATAGCCAGGTATATGGCGCTTCAAATTAACCAGCTAGGATGGTTCAGAAATCTATACACAGATTTCTGGAAGGACAAAAGTACAAAGCTATTACTCTAGCCCGCGAATGGCCATGGCAAGCGCACCTTCCTTCGTCTTATGGCCACCGATGAAACCGCTCGCATGGACGAAGACAGCACCCTCGGGGATCTTGAGCTGGCCAGGCTTCTCAGCCGCTGCAGCCAGGACACCATCGAGATCCGCGTCGCGGACACCGCGCCACGCCTCTGGGAGCGGCTTACGAGACACAAAGCTTCCCTCGTTGACGGAGACACATTGGACACGCCACTTGGAATCCTCCGCCGTACTTTCGGGATACAGGACATAATAAGCCTCCTCCTCAGGCTTAATCTCCGCCGACCCAGAAGCTTCTTTCTCAAAGTTGTACAGATGCTCCTTCCAGGGGACGCCACCTTGGGGGAGGACAATGATACGGCCGGACGGGTGCACATCCCGACGGGAACGGTAGGCGGCACCGACGGTGGTACGCGCGGGCAGCCAAGAGGAAGCAGCGTGATGCAACTTGCGGGTAAATACATTCCCAATGAAGGTGCTAGCCCTGGAGAACAGGCTATCCTCGTCCTGGGGCTCTCCGGGAGGACAGGTGGGGTCCGGGTTATTCAAATCACCGACCACCGAAGCGATCGTGATGCCACCGTCCTTGAAACGCTTCTCGATGTTGGCGGCAGAGATGGCTGCGGGGTCGTAGGCGGAGACGCCATTATCGTTGGCATCGATGGCCTCGATGAAATCGGTGTAGAGTTTCTCATACAGCAGGGTAACGTCCTCGTGGTCTAAGGGTAGCGAGGTATGTTGGGCGATGATGGCCCGGCCAAAGTGCATGTACACCAGCCCCGCGGAGGACAGCTTTGTGTTGTGATCCGGGAAGGTGGTCGCGAAAGTACGCTGGTGATGATCATAGCGATTACTAGTGGGGTCGTATTCCCCGCCCACATCGACCACGGTGTGGCAGGTCGCTAGCTGGGCCGGATCTCTCGTGCGGAGGAGGGAGGAGGACGAGTAGGTCGGTAGCAGACGGAGGAGGTAAACAGCGAGAGCTTCGTCGGCGTGGAAGTGACCACTGGCCAGCAACAATTATCAATCAGTCTTAAAGCTTGAATCTATCATAGGAGGGAACTTCTGCCAAGCTTCCGAGACAGCCACCTACTTGTGAGTCCCGATCAAGGGAGAGGAGGTCTTAACCTTCTTAGCAGCTGTTTCCTCGGCCATCTTAAAGCAGAGTTGGCGCAACCGAAGCATACACCAAGGCGGAATCAATCTGAGGGAATAATTGAGGACTGGATTAGATATTCGGCAAAATAAGTTCCTCCGGGCGTAACTGACTAAATAACTAGACACTAGTAGTACTCCGTAGCTCGGGTGGCAAACCCGTACAGTTTGAAATCCACAATGTATGATTAGGCCGCCGGGGAGGACGCCGCCTGCCTAAAGAAGAAGGGTCATGACTTAGGGCTTGTCGTGAAGGGCTTACAAGAGCATGTGAGAGGCTGTCCCCGCAGCCTCGCCCACCGCCTTCTCTTCTCGGCACGATTGTGAGATGAAGATATACCACGTGATTTGATTTGATTAGATAATGCGGACATGAGACCATATGGCTAACCTTCTTCTTCAACCCTTCACAGAGAAGGCTCCTGCCTGGAGCATGTTTATCTTCATTCAAATTTAGAGTCATCATGGATATTTGTCAGCATTCTCGGTTTAGTTCTACAAAAACTATCAACAGCTGGAGCAAAACAGAGATATATACAAGTTCTGAGCAGCCCGGGGTAGATAGGTAGGTAGGCTTCCATCACACGGCCCCTTCCCCCTCAAGCCGGGTTGGGTGGACAGCAGTCTGCTGTCCGAAACATGGCAGCCATTGCAGCAACGCGGAGGTGAAGATGCCGCGGGAGAGCTTGCCGACGGTCTCAGCGGCCTGGAAGTCAAAGCAGTGTTCGGAGTTTTCCATGATGTACCCGAAGACCGTGTCCTGAGTTGTCTTCACACCGCAATCGGGGATCTGGCTAGAAAACTGAATGCCCTGGGGTGCGACATCCTCGGTGGAGAGCAGCGACAGGCTGCGCCAGGGGTCGAATTCGCCGCCGCTGAAATACACGTTGGAGGGTCGGATCGTCCAACCGCCATGCTCGTGATTAAGCTCCTCCGTCAGGGGCTGAGGAGGTAATAGCCCTTTTGGGATGGCGCTGGGGAACTGCCGGTTACACACTTCCTGCTGGTACTCCAGGGTCTGGTATCGCGAGAGAAGGGCGTGGGGCCCCTCGTTGTTGGCCTGGTAGAATCCCCATTCGGAGCAGTATTGCCACGTCCAGCTGATGGCAGAAGCATCGCCATACGGCTTGGAGAAGTCGCAATCAAGCGTCCGGGACGTGTTCAACATCTGGCAGTTGGTGTCCATGTTCTCGTTGACCAGCTCTGTGAAGACCGGCCACTGCGCCCACCGTTCAGCCATAAATTTGTTGCCGTAGATAGTGGCCAGGCCGTCAGCACCTGCGGTTTTGTTCGTGTTGGGGTCGGTTTCCAGGTACTTGCAGAACGAGCCAAGTCCCCCGGTGCCCCCGGCCATTCCATAGTTCTGGAAGAATCCATATATCCCGGTGAGGGCAGCGGTGAAGTCGCCGTTCGTGTTGTTCTCGGCGCCAGACCCGAAGAAAAGTCGCTTAATCGAGGACGCGGTCTCATCGCTTGATAGCTGATCGTCGATATAGTTCAGTGCCGCGCGAATGTCCAAGGTGCAGTTAGTCCATCCACTGGCGATCATTCCGCGGTAGATTTGGTCAAAATACATCGTCATATTCATCCGGGCCTCCACGGGAGCGGATGAGGAGAAGGCGGCAAAGATGGTCTCCGGGTATTCATTGCGAGTCAGCGCGGCGCGCACTCCAGCGTAGGAGCCGCCCACCATGATCCACGGTGTGCCTTGCGGGGTCAGATCGACGTCGGGGTAGCTTTCGCGGCTGAAATTACGGGCAAAGTAAGGGATGTCGGCCAGGGACTGTTTGGTATCCAGGTATTTCAAGGTCTCTGGGGGCGTGTCGAAGTCAATGGAGCACGGGGTGGATTCTCCGTAGTATCTGCGCGTGTGGTCAGACCGTCAGCCCATGTTCAGTCCCCCGTTGAGAGTCGCGCGGACTGACCTGTGCTCCCAGACTATGCCCATCGCGTGGAACTCCTCCAGCATCGGCCGGAAGAAGGACAGGGAAGACGTGAGGTGTGCATAGGCCGTGGCTTCGGCGTTTGTCTCCCCGGCGTCGTACAACATGATGGGCTTTCCAGGTTCGAAGAACTCATCGTTCACCCAAAACCGGTTCTCGTATGTACCAGCAGATGAATTATCATGATCAAGAGGAATCTAGATCAGGTCAGGAGCATATATAGGCCGAAGATGTTGATCATACTGTGATGGTTTCAGCCTCTAAGGCGGTGGCCATGGCCGAGTGGGACACCAACTGCTGAAGGTCATGATGGCCAAATCCTCTCAGGTCTGGACTGATGCCCAGCTGCGCCAGTAATTGCAGATCTCGACCAAAGGGAGTTTTTCCGTGCCTTGAGCCCACAACAGGTCGCGTAACTAGCAGGCCGGCCACTGCTATACACAGAGAGTAGTAATGCATATTGGGCGGTATTGGACGGTAGAAAGGGACATCTAGACAAGGAAAGAGAAAGAAAAGAAACTAGGGCAGACACGGGAAGAAGGGCATTTTAGTTATCGCGCTGATCTGAGAATATATGGGCTCAGGAGACGGTTTCGGCCACCAATGTCGGACGGCATGGTGCCTTGAAGGAGCCCATCCTTGCCAGATCAGCTGAGACATATCTGTCGTATGCGGAAAAAAGGCTGAGGAGTCAAATAACAGGCCCATTGCCGACGCATAGGGTTGTGCAACGGCGGCTTCGGGCGGGAGGGAGCAAGCCACGGACTCTCCAGATTGGCATGCAGTTCAGCAAAATCAGTTGCCAAGCATACTCCGTCGATCACTGTTATTCGGGATGGCTGGAATGCTTTGCAGGGCGGCCAGCCTCCACATGGTATCGATGCGCGCACGATCTGATTGATGCCACCATCAATTCTGTAGAAATGGACTGAGTGTACGTAGTACGACTTCGAAGATAAGTAAAACAAGATCGCTGGCTTCTACTCTCCCTGTCGTAGAGTGGTCGACCACCAGTATGTTGCGGTGAAACAGGGGAAATTCTCCGAGAAAGGGCAACACCCCAATGGGAGAAGGCCAGGAGCCGCGCGTAATGCCCTAGATACGGAGTACTAACAGAGCGCGGGGTTATGATAACCCTTCCGGCAGAGTCACGCCAGCGCGGTGGAGCATAGCGAACAGGATTCAGACGTGTATATATATATCTATATATATATATATGTGAGTTTCCCAACGAGGAAGTTGACCGGATTGGACCTAGACCACAGGATCTGATTCAAGCAAGCCCTTCGAAGGCACGGCTTTTCCAAGGAACACAGGAATGCAAGGCGCGGTTGGAATGGCGTAGAATGGCAATGTGGCTCAAGCAGGAATCCGTCTATCTCATCACAGAGTGGGACAAGCTCGCGGCCACACATTCCTCTGCACCCGGAGTTCTGCATGTTTCACGGTTGCTTTGACAGGTGGGGCGACCGTGTAGGATCCGTGCCCCATGGCCATTAAGAGAGGTGTCATCCCCGGGATAGAATTGCGATCACGATTGATGTCACACTACGATATACAATACATCCAGACCATAACAGGTAGGTTCGGCCGTATCCCCAGAGCCGAATCCGGCCCTGATTAGAATATCGCCAACACGGTCAGTGGCTGCGTTTCAGGGGCCGCCTATGGCTCGCGCAAGGTTCAAATGGCACTCAGGACCATGGAGCAGGCCGGCTACGAGGTTACATCCTGGAAGACAAACGTCAGCTCGGTGCAGGTGGAAGCATGAGTTGGCCCACTGCAAGAGAGACAGGCCTGGATGAGGTTGACTAGACTGATCTCAAGGCCCAAGGCCAAAGTCACCTGCAGGCTCTCTGCAGAGACAAGGAAGGGTCTACAAAACAGGCAAAGGCGAATGGCAGGTGCAACTTAATGCGATGGATCAGACAAGTTTCGATGGGGCTCGGTATCATTCCCCGAGAGTTGACAACTGAACCGAGAACGGTGTGGTGGCACTATGAGCAAGCAGCGTAGAGGACGGAGAGAGTTAGGACCGCTTGTTGGCATTGTTGAACTCCCGGACAACAATATCACACTTAATCTCCTGGCACAGACGCTTACGACGACCGGTCTCCAGCTTGGCCGCAAACTCCAACCCACTCGCCCTCTCAATGGCCTCCAGCGGGACCTCAAATTCAGCCAACCGCTTGTCGTTCGAGATGCGTGCATTTGGCAAGACAAAAGCCCCCAGCGCAACCTTCCCGGCCGTGGCAGGGCTCTCCTCCGCATATATAACCTTGTAGAAATGGGTTGGTACGGCCACGTTCGGCGGGTTGCCGATCACCTCGTACGAGACGCGCCACTTGCCATCCTGGTCTCGATGAGGCAGATACAGCGGCCCCGTCACCACGCGAACCGAGGGATACTTCTTGGCCAGGTTACGGCAGAAGTCCTCAAAGTGTGCCCAGTAGTCGCGATTGAAGCCCTCACCCACCTGAGGGCACATGTTGGACAGTGCAAAGGTCGCGTCCATCGCGTCCTGGGACCATTTGGCGTCTGCGGCGGGCACCTGGTGGCCCCGATCGTAGCCGGAGCGGAAGTAGTCGGCCAATTTGGCTCGGAAGAGGGGGGGGATAGTCGTGTCTTCGAAAAAAGTGCTGCCTTTGCGGTCGGCGTTCTTCTGCGCGAGGGATTGCGGTGTGATATGTTCGGCAACCCAAGACGGATTGCGCATCCGCCGGTCGTAGGCGCCGGCCAGGGGGCTGGAGAGAAGGGTGTCGGCCACGGGGCCAGGAAAGCCGTACTGGTAGATGCCAGCTGGGTCGACGGGGCCACTGGCGGGTTTCGGGGCGAGGGAGGGAGCGGCGGGTTGGGGGTGGAGGGTCTTGAGGGCGGCGGGCGGAGGAAGGCTTTGCTGCGGCGGCGGCTGTGGTAGTTGAGGTTGAGGTTGGGGTTGGGGTTGGGGTTGGGGTCTAGGGGAGGAGTAAAAGAGAGCGGTCAATCCGGCACCGGTGGCTGCACTGGCAGCCGCGATGGCTGCGACCGTAGCCTTGGACATGATGGCGGAGATGGAGATCGCGAGGGACAACAGCAGATGGAAGAGAGGGAAGAGAGGGAACGGAGACAGAGAAGAGAAGAAATTCCGTCGGGGGATATCGGAATGCCGGGGACCCCGGGGTCATCATGTGACATCACGTGGCGGGATCTTCTGCCGTCCTTGCTGTGGTCTCATTGTGGATGGCTTCGTTTCATCCCTTGTCAGGCGAGCTGCCACAATGGCCTATTGTCTCATCTTTGACAGGTCCTAGGCTATCCCAAGGCCTCTTTGTGTGTGATGCTCAGTTGAACAACGGCTTCATGAAACCAATCTGGCTTTCAGATCCCCCTTTCATGTCCCCTTGGAGAATGCAAACAAATGCGTTCCGGCGTTTCCCCATCTAGCTCCCGCTCAGGGCAAAGATGGCAAGAGAAGATATTTCCCGCAGAACGGAAGGGGACTGTCTGCTCAGATTTTGATTCTTTCAACACCACTTATGGCAGTGCTACTATATAAATGCGCGTTTGGCCACCGGTCAGGCTCCTGGCTCTCATATACAGCTTATATACAGGTTCTTTGCTCAAATCAACTTCCAAATCGACTTCCAACATCAACTTCCAAAGTACAATGTCTCAAATCGCAATGTCTCGCAGTATTTCTCCTCTCATCGCGGAAACCTTCAATCTTGGGCCGCCAATCCAGGCGCTCCAAAGCCACGAAGACTATATCTCGTGGAGGCGGCAAGTGAGACACAGGCTGGACCGGTGGGGTCTTACAAGAATGATCGATCTTGATGGTCTACGACCGGAGATTGACGAGGCTGGCTTCGTGCCCTTCATGCTCATTGAGCAGGCCCTGCTTCAATGGCTGCGTGCCAGCACCTCACACGTCATTTTGGCACAGGTCGATCTTATCCTTTTTGAGCCCGCAATTCCGGCCACATTCATGAAGGTAGTTGAAGGTATAGTCTGTGATGTTAGCGTCTCAGAGGCTAGCCAGGTGTGGCGGAGCACCATCGACCTTGGCCGCTTGCTTGCAGGCCCCCAGGACGGGTCCTCCCTCGAAGGCTTTGTCTCGAATCTGAGGGATCGCGTGCAGCTGTGCAATATGCTGAATTTTCCCATCACTCCTATCCAGGCGGTCTACATCTTGTTTGATGGCATTCAGTGCTTTGGCAGGGAGGCAGAGGAGCTCATCGCAGCGGTGGAAGGTCCCCTCCTGCTCCAACGGTCGACGACCATCACTGAAGCGGAGTTCCATGCAATCTGTGATCAGGTGGAGCAGCTTGGCGAAGGGCAGACACCGGAAGCGTGGGTCCCGGACATGGATGCAATCGTGTTGTCGCCTGACGGCGCCTCTCCACAGGATCCCCCAACGATAACGTCTCTGCCCTTAACCCCAGATACCACTTTGACCGAGCTCCTGGCTCGCGGATGTGATATAGAGCCAGCCTTTTCGATGGAGCTTATAAAGGCTGTGGGGGCTGAATATGGGATTGCGTCTCCATGAAGACCTCTCCTTGTCGTATGAACACGTATCCCCTCCACAAGGCGGTTCCAGTAGACCTAGATCTTAGCGAAGTGGTTATAGAGATGTGTTGAAGCTTGTGTATATGGTTGGGCTACAGAATGGAATGTCGGGGTTTAATTCATAGCTTATTTATTTTTCCCTGCGATTGTTAGCCCTGTACGTCGTCGTCATATTAGTAGCAGTAATTCCCACTTGTTACTGGGCATATATATATGCAGACAGCACCACGAAATCTAGTCCGGGACTCCGAGCTTTCCAATTGCAGGATTTAATCCTGCAGTCTCATGCAGACCCCGCTTGGTACATTGGGAGTGATCAACCGACACAGGCTAAAAGGGGGAAATCCTGGCCGGCTATAAGTATTCAAACAAACCATCCAAAAAAGGGGACATCTCCCACCTCGAGTGTCTCAGGCATCACAACTGCAAATTGCAGCGACTACCGCCACCACCACCACCATGCGGTTTCTTGTCTGGCTCGCCCTTGTCCAGGGTATTGCATTCGCCCTCCCAGGCCCATTCCATCAGGGTCGATCCCCCATCATTGATCTTGGGTACGCCAGATACCAGGGCATCCGTCCTGGTACAGGGGTAGATGAGTATCTGGGCATGCGCTACGCCGCACCCCCCCTGGGCGACCTCCGATTCCGAGCACCTCAAGACCCGATCTTAAATGACACGCTCGGAAGTGCCACGGAGGTGCGATCAGTGGTACACATCTATTGCTGCCGAGCAGAGGGAGGCTGATATCGCTGGGCTCAGTACGGACCGCTTTGTATCGGGGTCGATCAGACCGAGACGCCCGGGGAGTTGAGCGAGGACTGCCTCTTCATCAATGTCTTCAGGCCTTCCGCTGCCACCGCGCAAGGGAAGCTGCCCGTTTGGCTGTTCATCCAGGGGGGAGGGTATGCGGACAACTCCAACGCCAACTACAACGGAACCCAGGTGATCCAGGAATCGGGAGATGGACTCGTCTTCGTGACCTTCAACTATCGGGTTGGAGCGCTGGGGTTCCTGGCTAGCGACCGGGTGCGACAGGATGGGGACCTCAACGCTGGCTTGCTGGATCAACGAAAGGCCCTGGAATGGGTCAGACGGAATATTGCTCAGTTCGGGGGGGATCCCGACCACATCGTCATCCACGGGGTATCTGCCGGCGCGGGATCGGTGGCCTACCACCTGGCCGCATCTGGCGGCCGGGACGACCAACTGTTCATCGGCGCGGTAGTCGAGTCGTCGTTCTGGCCCACCCAGCGAACAGTCCCGGAGATGGAGTTCCAGTTTGACCGATTTGCAAACGACACTGGCTGCTCGAACCACACAGCGCCGCTAGACTGTCTGCGGGAGCAGGACATCACCATCATCCAGGCAGCAAACATCGCATCGCCCTTTCCCGGGGCCACCAGCTCCCCACTGCCGGACTGGTACTGGCTCCCAGTGACGGACGGCACCCTCATCCTCGAGCAGCTATACGACGCCTTCGACCTGGGCCACTTCGTCAAAGTCCCAGTCCTGGTAGGGGACGCCACGAACGAAGGGTCTAACTTCGCATATAACGCCACCAACAGCTCCGACGTGGCACTGTTCTTCCGAAATAACTACCCCCACCTTACCCCCCAGCAACTCGAGACGATTAATACCGCCTATCCCCCCGGTAAGCAACCGATCCCGCACCACGCCGCCGCCTTCGGCGCCTCATCGGCCGCATATGGCGACGCGACATTTACCTGCCCCGGGAACCACGTCACCGAGTCCGTGGCCAAGTTCGCCTCAAGCGCGACGGTTTGGAACTACCGAGTGAACATCCTCGACGAGGCGAATCTTGCGGCTGGGATCGGGGTGCCACATACCTTTGAGCTACCAGCTATCTTTGGGGCGGGATCCACGGGCACCCTGAGCAGTCAATCGTCGTATCTGTCCTACAACGCGGAGATCATCCCCATTGTCATGCACTACTTCATCAGCTTCATCCAGACGCTGGACCCGAATACGAATCGGTACCGGACGGCGCCGGAATGGGGCCCTTGGGGAACGGGAACCGGCGAGCGGCTGAGGTTTCAGACCAATGACACGGCCATGGAAGTGGTGCCGGAATCTTCTTTGCGGGATTGCGCGCTGTGGATGGGTCTGAAGGAGACTATGGAGGTTTGATGTAGACTGTTGTCGGAGGCACACTGGCTCGAGTCTAGATGAAGAAGAAGAAGAAGAAGAAGAAGAAGAGGAGGATGACGATGAGGATGAGGAGGGGGATGATGCTCGGCCGCACAACAGGCGCTAGCTAGCTCCAACTGGGATTCCATTTCAATAACTGTTACCGTTGAACTGGGTATATCGGTTCTAGTTTGCTCGTTCCTTAAAAAGCCTTCGGACCGTGGATTTGCAGGGTTTATTCCCTCTCTTGCATGCAGCTTAGATAGCGTCGCCTAACCAACAGTCTGGGGTAAAGGAGAAAAGGATCAACTACAGAGCGATGGCAGGGCAAACGCCCACGGTCACATGACCAACTAACAGAACAAGGTACGTGACCAATCACGTGTGGAGTTGAGGGGGGTGAGGGGTTGTCTTGGATTAGATGGATAATGGTGATGATTGTTGTGATTTAGTGGGTTCAGATATGGTATATGCTCTGCTCGATTGGAGGTGGGACTGAAATTATAGATAGTAATGACAGGGTCTACTGGCCTTTTTCTTCTTATTTATTTCTGGTCTTAGATTACCTGATAGGTAAGATTGGCTTTACTTCCATCCGTTCAAACGCAGCAGTTCTAATATCTATGTCTTAATCTATTGATCTGCATATTAATATAGCGCACTTTGACTCATCCAATCTAACTGGCATTTCCACTGCCATGCCAGAGCGCCAGCAGACGTCTAAGTCGGCAATATAAACAAGAATGATAAAAAAAAAAGGAAGGCGTGGCTTGTCAGACCCATATGCTGCGTTTCGTTGTGCAGAAGGTACTATATCCAGCCTACAAACAGAACATGTGAGGTATATCCAGCCCCGTGGGGCAAATGTAAATATCAAACAGATGCAAAAGAGATGGTAGAAACAATGTTGTCAGCATGTCACAGTCGTTATGGGAGTGGATGATACAGGGTATCGTTCGTGAGTAAGGATAAGGAAGAGAGGTAGACATGTGTGCATCAGCTCTTTCGGAAACCGTCGCCGAGGGCCACGCCCACCAAGCTTTGCGGCCCGAAAGATTCTGGCCCCATCCCGAGCGCCGGGCTCTGCGGCGACCCGTCTTTCTCGCGCTTGGTGCGGAAGAACGCCAGCTTCGCGAATCGATTGAGCTGCGCCCAGAAGTGGCGGCCCGCCGGGTGCGCGGCGATTCGGTCTAGGAGCTCCACTGTCGCCTCGCGGACCGGCTGGTGTGGGTGGAATAATCCCATGCTGATGTAGAAGAGCCCCGCTTGGTTCTCCGGCGTTACGGTCAAGAGCTGGCAGATGCCAGCATAATCTTTAACCGCGTGTGCGAATGAGATATAGATGGCCCCCGCTTCCGCTGGGGGGAGCCTCAATGCCCGAAGCCGGTCGTGGTGGTGGTGCAGGTCGGGCTTTTGGATCGGCCGTGACGGGTAGTACATCGCCGCGATGTCCTGGATGAACGAATAATACGACCGCGTTGTCCGCCAGCCCTCGATCCTCGACACCGACGCCAGCAGCTCGCGCTGTTTAGCCCCCTCGTCCGGCCATACGTAGCCGTGTCCTCGGAGCGTTGTGGGATCGAGGGGATCCGCCTGGAGACCACTCGGACTTTCCGGAGATAGTTCTTCGTTGGGACCTATCACATATAGGTTCGACGCCCCGTAGACGGTCTCTTCAAAGGCGGCAGCCACCCGGGTGAATTTGGTGATATAGGCACGCCACTTGGCGCGAATGGCATTTTCACCGTACCGGTTGGTGATGCTGCGCTGCACCTCTTCCATGAATATATTATCCCCGCTAGGGTCGGTGTTGGCATTCGACATGTGGTGGTGGTGCAGGGAAGCTTGCTGCTGGAAATACAAGAGCCCTTCGGTAACAGGCGCGGGCTCAATATGGCTGCTGATCTTTATCCGACCTGTGGGTAGGTCGCAGAGAACGTCCCACCACTCTGGATGGTTGGCAAATGTGGGATTGGTCACTCCGGCAATAAATCCCGGCACCCGGAGGAGATCATCGATCTTCGTCAGATCGGTGTAAGGAAAAGCATGTCTTGTAAAACCGCGCAGAATACCACCTGACGCAAGTGCACAAGCCGCCAACACCGCCTCCGCCACTTCCCCTGACGGACGGTTGTGACCCAGGAAGATCACGCGCTTTTGGGTTAACATCGCGTTGATAAGTATAATTATCGGATGGGTAAAAGGCCCGCTGGTGGTGAGATGAGAATGGATAGGGAAGGGCTGCGGGGAGGTCGAATGCGGTGCGGAGAATATTTGGATGAGTTTAATAAGGGAAAAGTCGCCCACTATTTCTGGCCAGATTACAGTCGGTACCTTCACCGGGATGGGAATATCATTGTAGACAATCTTTGACTCGAACTCGTGAGTGTCGCGGGGTAATGTGTATCGAGGGGGGGCGGCTCTCTTGGGTGATGGCGGGCACTCATCATCGAAGGGCTCGCCTGCTTCGATTTGTCGCTGCCGGATCATCTGCTCAAACTTCTCAATGAATATATCTTTGCTGTTGCTCGCCTGTAGAATCAGCCGTTCCAGGAGAGACAGTTTTGGTAGTAATGATAGATCCATGGCGTTGAGGGAGTTGTAGAGTGTCGCTAGGGTTTCGGGGTAGGGATTCTTGAAATAGTCTTCCAGGGCAAGAAGAAGTAAAGGCTGTTTCTTGTCAGCGCGACCATAGGGACTGCTTTCCCTCCGGATCAACCTACTTTATATATATGAAGGAAAGAATGTCGTGTACAAATCGCCATGGCCTTGACCACCGCACCTCTGAAACTGTTCAGTATTGATATACCGCACAGGGCGCATGGGCTGAACATACCGCTTCACTGTATTATCTTGCTTTGTATTCACCAGGTTGAGCACATACATCAAGGGTGGCCCCTCGCCGCCCTCTTCCTCGTCGTCACTCTCCTCCTCGGCCGACCCGTCCGCATCCTCGCTGTCACTATCTCCGGTCCCCACACCCTCTGCCCGGGACTTCTTTTTCTTCTTCTTGCCGGTACTTGAATCGTCATCATTCTCATCGGTGCTCGTATCTTTGTGTAAGAAGAAGATAGTCCAGTCCTGGCTCCGGACGTGTGTCTGATCGGGAAGCATCAGCTCCGCCAACATGCTCTCGTCGCCACTGATCGCAGCCGGGTACTGGTGCTCCATTATGGGGCCGCGGTCAATGTGGAAGGACGCCACAAGGATGTACTCGACATGGCGCTCGGAAGAGTCCTGGGGGTACTGCGACTTGCACCGCTGGGACTTGGGGTACAGAGCGGCCGAGCCATTGCCCAGCGAGCGACGGCGCGCCGAGTTCCCTGAGCTACTCGGGGATCGTCTGTGGAGGATGGAAGGGGAGGGAGATAGTCGGGGGAGGTCATTGGTCTTCGAAGGGCTGGTAGTGGCCGAAAGCGAATGCGCTGTATTATCCGCCGGTTGGTAGGGCAGCAAGATGCTCATTTTCTTGCTAGGGAGGGCGACAGGGATCGGAGGGAGGCACGGGTGTTATTCAGATCGAGAGCGGATCGGTGGTGGCAGGGAGCTCCAGACGGCCGGCGGACAGGAAGGACGAGAACGGCGAGAACGGCAATATACTGGACCAATTCGGATAAAAAGCCAGAAAGGAGCTTGCTCGGGCGACTGGAGCTGCTGTTCTGTTGGTTATTTAATCGGGACAAAGGCAAGGGCGGACGGGGAGTTCGTCGATCGGAGGATTAGTCGGGATAGGTTTAGGGGGGAAAGAAAGGGGACGACAGCCTCTAAAGCCCACGCACCGACGGTGATCTTCGCAGCGGGAAAGGTGACGGGAGGCAAATTAGTACCACCGACTGCCATGGCCTCCATGCATGACCGGGCCGAGTGCGAGGGCGGGTGGGAAGTTGAAAAGAGGAGGGTTCAAGTCAAGTAGACTGAGCTGTTCAATCAGAGGGATTCGTCGTGAATCTTCTGATGGGGGAGGGGAAGGGGGTGGAGGGAGTGCGGGGTAATATACAACAGCAACTTCCAATCTTCCAGAGCAGAGCACGTGATAGGTCATTGTCACGTGCAGAGTGCTCGTCCTCTCCTCACCATCAACAATCTCCTCGCCCATGCCCGCAAACGGCACCTGCGAGCGCAGCGCCAGCGAACCGGTCAAAGTCTAGGCCGCCCGGACGCCGATACGTCCAGGACGCGATTTTCAAATCCCATACCACCACCATGACCCCCATACGGAACTATCTTCTCCATCCACGCCCCGATCCCCTCCTCCATAGTCTAACTCGCCCCAGCCATCGGCCCGCTGCCGTCACCCTTGCGCGAAAGATTCCAACAGCAACAACAGCAATAGCTCCATTCTCCCTCTCTGCCCACACCTCCGCTTTCCGAAAGACAACGGACACATCTGCAAGAAACGTCCCCCCAGATAACGACAGCAGCAGCGGTGATGCGGGCCAGCCGCAGCACTGGAAGTACGATCTCAGTTTTAAGACGCAGATAGGCAAAGCCGCGCTGTTTACTGTTCTTGGTATGGCGGGGGCGGTGGAGGGGTGGACGTGGTATCGGGAGACTCGGCGGTGGTGGAGGGGGGTGGGTGATGGTGATGATGGGGAGGAGATTTAGGTGGTACTGCTCCTGGCCGTAGTGGTTGGTGGCTAGTGAGTTTTTGTTTCCTCTGTCTTTCTTTCTTTCTTTCTTTTTTTTTTTTTTTTGCACGGTAAAACTCGGTTATGATATATCTGCGAAGCCTACGGGAACGATTAACCTCGGACAGGGCCGAGATGGCGACAGAGGAATGGACCTCGAGTGATGACTTGGTCAGTTATATTGGCTATTTAGGCCTGTCGGCGGGGCACTGAAAATAGCGAGATCACATCTCCAGATAGCATCGCTCGATTCACCATGAGAGTACGTTCATTTATCACGCAAAGACGCGACTTTAGCTTGCTTGGCTTAGAGTGGGTTTAATATTCCCATCCGCAACCATTTTGTCTATATGAAACCAACCCTGTGCGTCCAAGGAATCAGAACAACAGAATGCATGGGGGTCGTCTTCCACGGTCACTTAGACCGCTGTTAGAGAGGATGAATGCATCCCTCCAACATCTTTTCCTCCATGTCTAGACACCCAACCCATGAAGGACTACCACTCCTGGTAGCATGAATAGAACGGACTGGGAAACCGTTAGCCAATGTATGCACGTGCACACCCAAATCGAATGGGATTAAATCTTACTCTTGTTCACCTCTCCAACCAACGCATCTCCAGCAGTCAAAGAGATGAGTCGGATCATAGTCATTTTTCACCTTCAGAAGCCGGTCATAGAATGATCCAAAGTAGGTCTCCTGCCAATCAGGCTCCTCGAAGTGTGCTTCGTTGAAATATGCCCCCCCACCGGGGCTCAGCGCCTTGAGCGGGTCCAGCATCCGGAGAAACACATCTGTCGCATTCCGATGCGCATCGGCGTCCAGCGGTTCCAGCCATTCCCCGACATGGATGACATGCCACAGCGCGTTTCTCCAGGCGGGCAGGGCGGACGTTGTTTCGTTCAGGTCGGGATTTGAGAGGGGCGATTCCAACACAACCTGGGTTCCGGTGAGATCCAAAACACTTCGGGCGGTTTCGATGCCTTCCGCAACACCTTCCGCCAGCGCATCTATTAATTCGGGAGAAGTGAAGACCTCGCGAGGGATCAAACGCGAAGCGAGTAACGAGAAAATACCGGACGGTTCCGTGACCTTTGCGACCGCAGTCGTCACGTTGAGATAGGCGGCGTAGCTGGCGTAGGATGAATATCCATCGGTGGCCACAGAAAGGTCTGTTCTGTTCGCCAGGAATTGGGCGAACGATGCAGTTGCAGATTTCAGTTTAGTGCCGTCATCATTGTACGGAAGCACCAGACTGACGCTGACTCTCTCGGGGAAATACTCGATCTGTCCCGTCACCAGCTCGGCGGACCACGCAGCCTGATGCTGTGCATGGGCTGTGAGAATCTCGCGAAGAGAGACATCTTCCGTCCGGTTGTTGCTTGGAGTCACCCCTGTGAAGTTGGCCGTAAACGTGTAGGTGTGAATCGGGAGTGTCGGAAACACCTGCACTCGATATTTGAGGAGGACCGCATATGTGCCGCCGCCACCGCCCCTCATGGCCCAGAACAGCTCGGGGTCATTGCACTCGTTGATAGTGCGGAACTGGCCATCCGCGGTGACGACGTCGAACTCCACAGCATTGTCGACCATCAAGCCATGGGTGGTGGTAAACGATCCAACGCCTCCGCCTTGACCAAAGCCACCTGCCAGCCCCACTGACTGTTCATACCCCCCCGTGATGTCCATTCCGTGCGAGCTGAAGAACTCATACGCATCTCCCGCCACCACTCCCGCCCCCATTTCCCCGATATTCCGGCCGTTGGCAGAGGGGCAGTTATGCGCCGTGAAGTTGGCGAAGAAGTCCAGCGTGTCGAGGTTCTTCGTCCAAACGGCAAGCGAGTTGGGCACGGACGATCTCCCGAAAAAATCATGGCCGGTATTCTTGACACTGATGCGGATGTTGTGCTTCTGCGCGAACAGGAGAGCGGCGGATGTGTGCGACGCTTCCCTAACATCGACGTAGTAGGATGCCAGCCTTCCCGTGGCGCACGTGCCGTACAGCGTCTGACTTGGATCGCTCTCCAGCAGAGCACAGCCCGAGTTTCCACAGGTTTCCCAGTTTAACCAGTATGTCTGTCCGAAGTGTGTTCCTCTTGGGATGCTGTCGCCGTAGTAGTCCTCCACGGCCTCACACGCGGATAGATCGTAGTAGGTAGAGTTCTTATAGCAGGGAGCCGCGATCGGGACAGTTTGATACAAGTGGCCATCGATGGTGGCGTTGAACTGCTGCCATTCTTGCGCTGATGGCCAACATTTCTGGCCCGGGCGGCAGTTGTAGCCTGGATCGGCTGTTGCTAAAGCACGCGCGGCGAAGGCCAGACCGGTCAATGCGGGAACGATGAGCATTCTTGTCTTCATGGTAGACTTTTTGGAGAGGGAAGAACGACGGGTGGAAGATGAGACTTAGAAACAAACACTTCCACCTCTGTCCGGCCTCGTTTATATACCCCGATCCTCACTGTCTGACAATGATCCAGGATTTCGAAGCCGACTCCACCGAGACTCAGCCCTCCAGCATCCGTCACCGCCAGATCAGGCCTGCGTGCTTTTGTGGCCGACGAGGTCGATTCCCAGGCGGGAGCGTGATGAGTTCTGACATGTTGATGCCAACAATTGTTGCAGGAACGAGGGTCTGGCCTCGTATCCGGTCGACGTGACTGACGGGCTGTCCGGTGTCCCACTTTTATCCGGCAACCGCAAGGCTTAGCTTAGATAGCTTGGTGGCCCGGCCGGGGCGGACTGACACTTGCCTAATCAGGCAAGTGTTTCGACGGCCCGCCACGAGGAAGGGCCGCTCGACCAATGGGGTGTGCGCGAGGCACCACAGCCAAAAAGGTTAAACGCGAGCTGGCCGGGGGGATCTATAAGAAGGGTGAGTTTCGGTGTTCGGCGGCCTGGGGCTGAGAACTGTAGCCCAGTCTACCTGCATGCCTCTTTGAGCATCCACCAGGGCGAGGCCATCTGGGGACCCAGCTCGACTCGAGTCTCATCATGAAACCTGGTCTATAAAATGTCGTGTGCGACCCCAGGGAATGGAAGGCATTTATTTATTCAGTTCCTACTCAACAATCTCTCCCAGGTGCCATCTGCCATTCTGAAAACCGCTCGAGTTCACGGAATACCTAGTGGCCCTTCCTCATTCGTCTCACATCAACTTCTGGTTTGCATTCTAGTACTCACCCGTTCCTGTTCCAATGGCTATTGTCACCTCAGATGGCGTTGCCATTGCCGAGCTGGTGGTCTATATCCCCACCGCACTGGTCACTATCGTTGTGGTTCTCCGCCATGGCTTCCACAGACAGCTGGGATGGATCTACCTCTGCATCTTCTGCGCGCTACGGATCGGCGGTGCCATCATGGAGATACTCAGCGAAAAACACCCTGACAACGCCAACGACAAGGAATGGGCCACCATCCTGCAATCAGTGGGCCTGTCCCCTCTTCTTCTCTCAACTTTGGGTCTGCTGAAACGAATGTATGTGTCTGTCTGCAATCCATGCACTTTACAATCCCCCGCTCCATTCTGACCCGCGTTCGTATTAGTTTCGACGAGATCACGCAGCATGTGCCGTCGGGTCCAGAATCCAAGCACAATATTGTCATACAGCTTCTGAGCGCGTACTTCGGTATCTTCAACAGGCTGTAAGCATTACTCATCCCAGTTGTCACCCGAATGCTAGGACATCGCACTCACCCCCGACAGCATAGGGATATATTCCAAACGAGCGACCGCCGTCTCCCGACGCAGCAGAGTCGTACAGCTCTTGCACATCCCATCCATCATCGCCCTAGCCCTTGCCATCAGCGGGGGAACCGACCAGGCCTCATCAGACGTCTCCGAGCACGCAGGCGGTAAGACCCAAACCCGCGCGGCCATAATCATCTTCCTCGCGATCTACATCGCGACGTGTCTGCTCTGGTCGATCTCGCTAAGCGAAATCCACATTATGGTGTCCAGTCAGCGACGCATCTATCGCGTGGTTGCGATCGCGCTGCCTCTCATTGCCGTCCGGCTACTGTACAGTCTGCTCGGAGATTTCGGCAAAGATAATAGCCAGTTCTCCATTGTCGATGGCAGCGTCGCGATTCGTCTGTGCATGGCTACCATTGAGGAATTTCTGGTCGTGTTGATGTATACTATCCTGGGTGTTGTGACGCCCCGGTCGACGGATGTATTATTTGAGGATCCGCGCGGGTCCAGCTCGCGCGCTGCTGCTGCTGCTGCTGCTGTCCCGCGTCGTCCTGTTCATGGCGCCACCGACACGGCATATCATCAGGTGTCCTATGCCGAGGCTGCGGCTCAAAGTGCCCAGCGACACTATGGTGGGCGGTAGTTGGGTGTTGGGGTTGGAGAGGTGGGGGGGGGAGGGGGGTGATGGCCAAGCTGATGTTAGCTGAGGAGGAAGGTCAGACTGTGAATAGACTGGCGTTTGGGATTTCTTTTTGATAAAATTTACTGTATATATCAACACACGCGCCTAATGAACCGATGTGAGATACTTTGAAGCCACGAGCCTAGAATGAAAAGGTGTCCGACAAGCCAATACCCACACGTTTAGACAGCCTGTCCACCAATACCTTTCCGGTATTGAATCCTCATCACCAAGGCCTACACTAGTAGTCCCTATAGCACTGATACAGATCTTCCGAGGAATCTACAGATGCAAACGATCTGGTCCTCATCCCATTCCGCAACAGCTGCGCGACAGCCAGCGCCTGGTTAATCCCCAGGGAGTGTCCAATCTTATCCAAGCAGTCCGTGACCCAATTCCGGAGCGTAGGGGACGCGAACCCGGAATTTGCAGCAATTAATAACGGCCACACAACAGTGATCCCGCCGGCGCCCGTCGGGGAAGCAGCAATCCCGCCGCACGCATCCGCATCCCCTGCCGTGGCGCCAAGATGGAATGGAACACTGGCGCATATATCCTCCACGATCTGATGGCAAGTCCGTTCACTTTGGAGAATCAGGCTTTCCTGCTCATTTCGAGTATTCATGTTCGACGAGTGCTGGAGACTTTTGGCTGCGGTGATTATCAGTTCATGGATGACAAGCCGGGCAGAACGGTAGTTGTTCCAAGCGCTGCTTATTGTCAAGTTGCGGTATATGTGGAAGCGGGTTCCCCATACGGAGTGCATGCGACTTCCGCCTTCGGAATGGGGGACCTCGACGGTGCTGTAAGCCCATGTGGGGGGGATGGCCAGAAGGGTTGACATGAAGTCCGCATCAAGGCTGAGAGATCGGCGGATGATGTCGGTGGGCTGCTGGATCGTTCCATCTTTTACGGCTGCGCAGAGGGTGCTGAGCTTGATGACAAGGATTCCGAGTCGGTCAATCGTTCGATAGTTGGGGTCCCGGTATTTGGGGGCCTCTTCGGTCAGTTGGGCTAGAATCGGCGAGCAATACCGCTCCTGGTAGATTCGACTCAGTACCTGGAAGCGCAGACGGGTTAGTACTATATCCGCGAGCTTTATTGTTGGCGGGAGCTCGTACCGCCGGAGGAAACATACAATTTGTGCTCGCAACTGGGTAAATAGATGCAACCCTGCTGACCTTTCTACTTGCTGCAGACCTCGGAGCTCGATCAGCTGTGCTGCACCATCCATATGCTTCACCCAGCGGTCGGCAAAGGAGCCGTCGCTGCAAGTTATTATCTACACTGTATCAGGGCGAGCGATATAAGGTCGGGAGCAGCGAGGAGGCGTTGAACTTACTTCGAACATGCCCAGCAACACCACTGCCGCCAGGGTTTCATCCCTCCGGGCCAAGACGGTATCCTGGAGGGCATGGTTGGTCCGCGACAAGGCAACAGTGTAATGCCGTCGTGCGTTCAGCATCAACTGTGGCGACATACGGAGATTGGACAATGCCGCCAGCCCAGCCGCTGTCAGGGCTGCATTGATCGGCGCGTTGTCCTGGTTCCGGGTCAAGTCCAAGAGGTATGGCATATGACCGCCGCCAAAATGGGTGAAGAAATAACCCTTTGCCAGCTCCTCGGGTGGTGATGACAATACAACATCTAGAGAGATCGCCTTTCTGTCCAGCTGCTGATTGATTGTCTCTGTCCCTGGCGACCTGCGGGCCCGATGCTTCGCCTGGGCCTTACGGATCACCTCCTCGCTCTGATCCCGGAAGCTCAGTTCCGCCGTGTCTCGATAGCCCGGACAGTCCACCTGGGCCCGGATGCATTGAGAGCACGAGGGCCTTACTCGGTCGCACTACGGGAGTGGATGTTTTAGTGAGGGTGTTGGATGGTTGGTTGGTCCGTTGATCGCCTCCAGGCAGGCAGGCACCGGCAACCCTTCCCAACTGGGTTACCGGAAAAGGAAAGGGTTGAGTAGTCGGTCGGACGTACCTTCAAGCGTCGTCCGCGGCAGCGATCGCAGGCTGTGCTGGGCTTCCCCCGGTAGACCATCGCGCACTGTAGTCTGCACGAAAAGTTCTAGAAACGGAATCGACAAGTTGACTGTTGACAGCTGCAAGCCCATGACCTGATGTAGTGCGAAGCGAACTACACCGTACCGGGGCGCCTTCCAGAGACCGTCCTGCTGTTTGGCGATCCGCCAGTTCCTTGAAAGCCTGGCTCGAAAGAGACTTGGGTTTTCGCAGGCGCGGTCCATCCATGTTAACCTGACCCGCCATATCTCATCAACCACGTTTGCTCGCGTTCTCTCGCTGCAGCCCGGTCAGCCTGGGCGCGGCCGCGCGCCCCGGCGATCAACTACTACCTCCCGTGACGGCGCTGGCCGGTAAGGGGGTTACGGCGCTGCTCCCCGGGCTGTAAAGTATCTCCATACTGCCGGAGCACAAGTCCATGGCGCAGGAGGTAATACGCTTACATGACTCGCGCGGGCCCGACAGTCGACCCACGCCGCCCATCTGTGTGTATCGTCAACCCCTCCCAGTCACAAGGCTAGTACATCAGAATATCTTTAATACTTCAGCAAACAAAGTTACTTTTCTCCCAAGAGGACAGTAAAACTATCTCCAATCAAACAGTTATCCAGTCACAACGTGTCCATGTGCGTGTCATTGTCCTTGTGCCCGACCGGGACGGGTGAAGACCCTGCGGCTCGGCGTCCCAAGTCCAAGATCAGAAATGGGGGGAGATCGGCAGATCCCAGGGATTCCAGGGATTATTACGGAGTATTATTGCTGAGATTGCAGATTCTCACCAAGCTTGTTCATAGTAACTTCCAGCTGCAAGCGTCGGGGGCCTGGCAGTTGGGCTGGAATGGCTGGATCTGCAGGGCTTCGTATTCGGCGCCAGTCAGAGCGCCGACGTTGCCTAATCGGGCAACCGACTCGGGCGCCCAGGCTCAACCCCGCTCGGATGCTCTCTGATAGACATAGTAGTCATGTCTTCGGCAGCTCAACTCGTGTCCCTCAATGCCCGCATCGACCGGGTGAAAACTGCTGTCCTACTATTGGAAGAGGATAACGGCTGTGATCCACTCTCACGGGTCGCATCCAGATACTGATGGATGTCTCAGAGCGCCGGCTTGCAACCACACTCGTATAGAGTAATCGTCGACAGACTCTAATTGAACTTTACAAACTATACTTACTGTTACTGTTTGTTTCAAGCATCGAGCCCGTATTTACTTGCTTACATCAGTGCAGGATCAAGTCGTGCACTCGTACTGGAGGTGACATACTATGGCTCGACGTCGAGGCCTCCTCCATTGGTCAGCGTCTGGCTCATCACGGCGAGCCTTCACCCCGCATTCTGTCATACGCATCGGGATGGATGGACTATAACCCCGCCACTTGCGCATTCACAGGATTTCCATCCAATACCATCATCATCTCACCACCAGTTCATTTTCACTTCGAACACAAGCGACGACAATAATAATGCCTCCAGAGACGACATCCGAAACTACATACGGCCTCAGCCCCGTCCACGCATCCGCATCTACTCTTCTCGCAACGAATGCTCCCACGACACCCCCACCTTTTATTCCAGTGACCCAGACCCCAATCCCATCCACAGCGCTTGCGGAGCGCATCAACGAGTACGCTCGATCGCATCTCCCCGAGCCTACATACAACCACTCCCTGCGGGTCTACCATTATGGTCTGGCAATCAAGCAGTACAGGTTTCCCGCCTGGAATTTCACCGACGAAACATACCTGCTTGCCTGTCTGCTCCACGACATTGGTACAACCGAGGAAAACCTCCACGCCACAAAGATGAGCTTCGAATTTTATGGTGCCTTCCTCGCTCTGGATGTCCTGCAAAAAGCCGATACCGGCCCTGATGCACCAAAAGAACAGGCGGAGAGCGTGGCAGAGGCGATCATTCGTCACCAGGATCTTTGTGAAAAGGGAAGGATCACGGCTCTCGGACAGCTGCTGCAACTGGCTACAATCTTTGGTAAGTGACTAGACATTTGTCCGCGATATCGCGGGCCTCGGGAAGCTTGATGGCCGGCTGACGCTAGTCGTTCATTGAAACAGACAACACTGGTCTCTACGCAGACCTAGTTCATCCGTCGACTATCGATGATGTTTCCCTGCACTTCCCTCGCCTCAAATGGAGCCACTGCTTTGCTTCCACGATCCACAGGGAGCTCGAGATCAAGCCCTGGGCTCACACAACGGCGCTGGGCATAGAAGATTTCCCGTCGAAGGTGTTATCCAATACTCTCATGTCCCCTTACGAGTGATTGAGGTCGGTCGGAGGGATATTCGAAACAGGCGAGAGGGATCAAATGTGCATATCGAGGCCCTTTTCCATGCCAACGATGTCTTTGCCATTCAAACAGTTCAACCCTTCGATGTTGTTTGCATCCCGAGAATGCAACTAGTGTCCTCATCCTTGGATTTGATCGATCTGTTGTGTTCCCCTATCCGATGGGCTGAGCGCTCGAAGTTGGTATCTCTTTGACTCTGCCCCGGGTTCTATGTAAGGCTGTGAAAGGAGCTCGTTCAAAATGGTTCAATTACCCAATATCCTGACAGGAGGTACAGCAATTAAGCTTATGCCTACTACTATTAGAGATGCTCTGTATCTGGTCAGTAAAGCGGTGGGGGGTGAAAATGGGTGTCGTCCCATGGCCGCTATATATCACATGAGGGGCGCGTATGTTTGGACGCTGGGTACTCATTTGTGCGCAGTAATCATGTGACCACTGGCTACCACATGATTATAGCTATGCCATGTCTCCTCCATTTGCGTATTTTCAGTCGCCCTTACAAACCTCAGGCTGCAAACTATCTCCGGAAATATCCCCTCGGAGGAATCCCAACGAATTGGAAAGCGGCCAATCACTGCACGAAAGAGTCACCAAGAGGTCTATTATTGCGGCTCGAGTGTCGACATCCCAGCCTGCTTGTAAGGGAGCAAACACTATGTCTCAATATGATGGAGCGGGCGGCGTCAGCATCACTCACGATCAAGATGGAATGGAATGGAACCCAGATCGCTACACAATGGACATTGATCAGGAAATCCTAGGCGATATGACAAAACTGAAGTATAACAACTACGAGCAATGGCACCACGGACTGAGGAACTTCCTACTCATCGAGGGTGTCTAAGATCTTGTTACAGGCGACGAGCAACCACCACCAGACCCAAGGCTGCACGGGGATGGAGGGCCCAACCACGCCAAGGCATACACAGTATGGAAAATACTTGATGGGCGTCCTCCAACTCTAATCAAATTTACCCCTGCGATTATTACATCGGGATCCAGCTCAAAAGTCTCAAGACTGCTAGGGGATTCCACGCGATGCTTAAGAAAAAATATGAATTACCTGCAGGAACAACAATTTACTCAGTGTTGACGGAGTTCCATCGGTCACATCTAGATCAGTGTGAAGGTCCCGCGCATATGCGGCCAAGTTCATCAACATAAAGTATCAACATATAGAATTCTCGCTTTTAGGTTTCTTTTGTTCCACCCTTCTCATTGGTCAATTTGGCAGAATTCAGCGTTTTGAAGCCTGTGATTGGTTGGCTGCCCTATAGATACAGTGCTCCCGTTGACCACTTGCGCACCCCATCAAAATTCCTTCTTTCTGCCATCATCTTATACTATAGCTTTACTACGAAGTACAGAGTACTGATGTCGCTTTATTACTGCTACTGCTACTACTACTACTACTACTTTACTACTACTATTTCTATATACAATACTGTTATTCAGTCTTACCTTCTACTTATTCTTCATGTGATTGCGCTAACTGGCAAATAAATATTAGCTATATCCAAGTCTATATGGTTGTATGATGGGGCGCACGAGCGCGCCCCCTAAGATCTTGTAAAGACTCGCCATCATTTGCAAGTCCTTAATCTGAGTGCCGCGATTAGATTGCCAACAGCATTAATACTGGATATTCAGAATAAATATAGACAAAGATAAATTAGTCACTTGTCCTGAAAATCCGATGCCGTTCCACCACATATTAAGGAAAGCGACCGATTGAGAGATCGGGCTCAGCATGCAGAAGAGATGCCGACGATGATATAGCATAGCGAGGAGCATCAAATAAAAACCGAGGTTCCGGTGAGAATCAGAAAGAAGGCACCGAGGCAAAGCTGCCAACACTCGGCCATCAATATGTCACGCTGGCGAGCTACCACATGCCATATACGCTCTACAACATCTAACTCCACATGACAAGATAATTCAGTGATCCCCACTCCGTACTAGTAGATACACTGCACAGATCAGTGCGGGTCAAGAGACCCTGTGAGCAATGATGTGTACGTACGTATATTAAACAAGAGATCTGTGGTATATGCAATTCCAAGGGTATCTTTGTACATCATCAACACCGGTCCCCGCCACCGGTGGTCGCCTCGGATTTCCCGAGACACGTGGGGAGCGCCAAAAAAAAGCCCTGCCTAGCCAAGCTATATCGAAGCATGACCCCCGTCCCAGAGCCATGTTGGAACGGAAACGAGAGGGCCTGCCGAATATAAGTTGAAATGGTATCAAACAGGCACAAAAAGGAGATAGCAAGATAAACCGGATAGGTGGTAACAGGAAAATTTTTGGAAGACAGAAATTATCTGGAAAGAGACCCATATCCCTAGACTCCCCGCTAAAGAAACCGTGACAAGGGAAAGGAGTAAAATAAAGGGGAAAGTGATATCGCAATATTAAGGGACTGAACGGAAAAGAGTAAGGGACCTGTCATTGAGGAGTTCGGGAGTCTTCGCTGTTATGAGGGTCACTGTTACGAGCTAAGGTGTCTCGTGGCAGAGTTGGCCCATCCGCTGCGCCGGCTTCCTGCGCCGGGTGCGAAAGCACAGCATCTTGCCCCCGCCAAGATGGATCACCTGCTGAGCCCTCCGTCTCGGGCACAGGCAAATGGTATGAGCCACGGTCGCCAGGCTCCACAAGTGCGGCCGCTTCGGGGTCATATCGCAGCTCGTAATTAGCATTGCCAAACCCTTCCCCATCAGTAGTGCTCCATGGGGCGGCGGTTCTGGTTTGCGGTTGAATCACCCTTACAGGCAAGTCATCGTGGTCAGACGGAGCTCGCTGGCTAGGTGCCACCGATTCAAGAAGGCTGGATTCATGAAACCGTTGCGGCGACCACGTTTGTTGGCCACGGCGTCGAGCGGGAATGACGGTTACTGGCAAGGGATGATTGGAACCTTGCCGTCCAGACCCGGGCCTCAGCCTCCGGTGTAGGGTAAAAAGAGATTCCGACCGGTGGTGCAGGCTGTGCTCGTCGTCACTTTCATCCGCGGGAAGGTGTTGCTGTTCTACTTCGGCGGCGGCGGGAGCTTCTTCCTCTGCCTGCGCCGAAGCAACCTCTCGTGGTAAAGATGCCCGTCTGCGTTTAAAGGGATTGAGAAGTGCACGCCATCTCTTGTCCATGTGGACGATTTGAGGAGATTGCTCCCTGGTCTGCTGTGCCGACAGCGGATCATGGGCCAAGACGGGTGGTTGGTTATCCATGACTGTTGACATTTCCTTGGCTACCACTGCGTCGTCCGTATCTTCATCCTCTTCCTCCATATGAGGCATGGCGACTGGGGGAGTTGGACTTGAAACGGGATGGTAATGGACGTTGTACACTGTGCTGGCCGCACTGGTCGTGTCGGCCCGGCTCACAGGGGTAACGACTGCCGGCGGAGGGGTAGGGCGAGCGGTCGCCCTCCGGCGCCGGGGATCAATGGGCACAGTTTGTTGCTGGCTTTCCAGATTGGATTGCCAGTTACGACCAACTCTGGTCCGCAACGGGCGATGGGCTAGACCCATCATGCCCCCCCATCCCGAGGATGTGGCAGCCCCACCGCCTCGATCATTGCCATCGGGGTTGTATCGAGGCCAATCCACCTCTTCCGAGGGAGTCACTTCAAGCATTTCGTCGCCATCAAAGATCTCCCGTCCAAGGATGCCATCCTTCCTTTCATCCCGCTCCAGCGCCTCGATGCGTTCCACCCACTCCCAGACCACGACACTTGCCGCAGCAGAGCCGACCCACCGAACATATGTACCCCAGCCAGCAATTTTCGGCTTGGCGATGTCCAGGACAAAGAACACGACTGGAATGAGCACCGCACACAATGACAGGAGGGCCACCAGGCAGATGTTCCGCATTTTGGGGTGAAAAAAGGCGAACCGGTGTTTAGAAAGTGAATAGAAGATGACCCATGCGGCGTAGAGCAGGTTGAGGGCCAGCTCGAAGAGGTAGCTGAGAGCTGGGATTGCGTCCTCATACAATCGCGGATGCACCGTATCGGTCTTGACCAGAAACTTGTCCAGAACGCTAAAAGTAGTGTCGAAAACAATCAACGCAAACCCCGCCCACTTGATCATGATCTTCTCCTTGTGCCGAGGGAAAAGCCGAATTAGGGTTTGGACCTGGGCAAGCCACAGGAAGGTGGTAGAGATGACCCTGACAACACGAATCTCCAGTCCGTCGATAACGGCATCGGCTAGCGCTTCTGCGTCCGAGTAACCATAGTAGTATTGCTTTTCGGCTACTCGAAATGAGTCCACCGTCGCTATGGTGAGCGATACTGCCACCAACAATGCTGCAACTTTCTGGAGCCATGGTCGGCCACCCACTCCGACTACCGACGAGTTGCCGCTGTAAGAACCGCTGATCATACCGTGTCGCCCGAGAAAATTCGCGCCGCCGCCGGGCCCCCCGACATAGAACGTGCGTGGGGTAATGAGAAGAATGATGACTAGAAGATAGCTGACCACTGTCGTGCAGCCCATGGCGTACAGCTCTGGCGTCACGGAGGAGTAGAAGGGGTCTGTGAGATCGAGGGCTGCCACGGCATGTGCCGTCGCGGAGGCCGTACTGGTGCATATGGGGTCGTAGATGGCGTTTGCGGTCAGGGATATGGAATAGGAACGATTTAGATAGACATAGCCTGCAGGGCGTCCCGCGGAAGCCGCGCGTCAGTGAACGTTTACAGGGGCACGCGAACGGAGAGAGTTCCATCCAAGAATATACCGCGAGCAACGTACCGTTACTGGGCAGTAAAAAAGGGGTGCACCCAGCCTCGTACGTCCTCACGGTCGATGTGGTTGGTTGAGCCCATATTTGGCGAGGGGCCAGATGAGCGGGATCCCCCATGGTCGGCCAGGCAGGCGGGGAATGGGGCGATTCACGCCACGGTAGGAGCAGCCCACTGATGCCACGAAGACAGGCGTGCGTCTTTCATTAATGCACGATTAAGGAAACTGTCGGACGGACGGACGGATGGTCAAACCACCATTCTTGCGGGGGCGCGTGTTGCGAGGTGAGAAGGGGGCTTGCTAGCGCATTCGTCTAATGGGAATGACACTGGGATCGAGGGGATCAGGGCTGCGCTCAGGGAGGGAAGACGGAGGAAATGGAGGGCGGCTGCGAGTCGTGTCGGGTAGAAGGACCTCGGACGAGGAGAAGGGCCCAGTCGGGCAGGTGAAGGGAACGTGGTGGTGGAAGTACGAGAGAGACAGAGAGAGAGAGGAAGCCTTCGAAGTCACGAGTCCGCCACCCGCGGCGGTCCAGAACCCCAGAGTGGATGGATTGATGAATTGCGGCGCTTCTTCGCTCACCGCCTGCCCAGTTCGACTTGTCAGGTGATTGAGTGAACTAACGAACGGTACGGAGTACTAGTGACTGGACTGACAGGTAGGTACTCAGTACATACTTCGCTATCTACTGCGACAGTGCTACAGCTACAGTACTACGCAGTACTCCACGAATACTTCTCCATAGTACAGCTGCGTCTTCCGTAGTTATCGTACTTGAGCGCTCCGCTATCGGCGGGAGTGCCATCGGCGAGAGTCAACATCCCCGTACCGACTCCCATCGCCGCGATGACAGCCGCCGACCTCACCACGAAGGAATGGGTTCGGTCTCTTATCGAACCGGGCCAGCTGCTGCTCTGGTCCTTGACCAGTAAGTGGGATGATCTGCGGTGTCTCATGAGCATAACTATAACCCGTTGACAACGCACGCAGGTTACATAAAGGTTAATGTCGAAGCCGTTTTTCTCAAGGGCCAAATCCTGGCGCCTCTGCTCCAAGCAGGCCGTCTACGCGACGATGCGTTCCGCAGGTTCTGGGTCGCGTTCAGCAGTCAGCGCCACCAATCCCCCATCTGCATCTCGAACGACTCGGTCCCCTTGGCCTATGGGGCCATTGATCATTCTAACAGGTAGAATAGCGAATCGTGAATCGAATACCCCAGCTCTGTCAGCCACCCAACCCTCAGCGCAAATTCGGGGCTCGTCAGACCTCATCCCACCAATATTATCCCAAGCTTCAGGCGTTGTCCTCGACATCGGTCCAGGCACCGGCACGCAAATGCCTCTCCTGCGCTCCCCAGCAATCCGCGCCATCTACGGTGCGGAACCTTGTCTCGGTCTGCATTCGGAGCTGCGCGCCCGAGCTGCATCTGAGGGGTTGGCTGATAAATACCACATCCTCCCGTGCGGTGTCGAGGCGTGTGATCTTATCCCTACCCTGCAGACGCAAGGCCTTCTTGACCATGACACCGATATGTCCCCCGCACACTGGTCAACCGGCAACCCCGGGGACGGTGTTTTCGACACGATCATCTGCGTGCGCGTCCTGTGTTCCGTGCCGAACATGCAACGCGCCATCCGCGATCTGTACACTCTGCTCCGACCGGGAGGGAAATTGTTGGTCGTCGAACACGTCGTGAATCCCTGGAGGACGCCGAAGGGGTCGGTTGTGGCGAGAGGTTTGCAGGCCATGTATGGGGTTCTTGGTTGGAGTTGGTATATGGGGAACTGTTGCCTGAATCGGGATACAGCAGATGCGCTGAAGATGGCCGCGGAAATGGATGGAGGGTGGGAGTTTGTTGAGCTGGAGAGGTGGTTTGAGACGACACCAATGCCATATGTATCGGGGGTCCTGGTCAAGAGGCCTCGTTAGCGGTGAAGTGCGAAGTAAGGGGGGGGGGCGTTTCCGCGGAGTAGGTAGAAACTAAGTAGTAGCAGGACAGGTTCTTACCGCCTTCCGTGTTTGCCCACTCACGGATTTCCGCCCCCGGTCTTTTTGTCCGCCGTAACAGTGAAGACTACCACCACCTTACTCTTTCAACCAAGTGCCAAACAGTGGCGACAGCAGTCCTACTTCTCCTGTAGGCGCATGCACTGACGAAGCCTTTGACGCCTATCTCTGATGAATAATGAGATCTGCTAAGGCTGTAGTAACAGAAAACGCGGCCGCTGCCATGCGCGGCCAGGCCCACAGCTCACCATCGCGGACCATCACTAGCTTGAGGCGATGGTCTTGTATCAACAGAGAGCTACCAGGTGAGAATTCCCCCATCTGTACTCTGTAATATCCCAGGATCTGTCTGCTGACATCTCTGCCGGTCTCTTGTAGTGGTTTCGCAGGTGAAATCCATCCATGTTTACGACTTCGATAACACATGTAAGGATACATCCGTGGGGGGCAGCACAGCGGTGGTTGCCAAACGAACAGCCTCGAGTTAATACCTTCCAGTATTCCTGAGTCCCCTTCCGAATCCGCAGTTGTGGAATGGTCCCACCATCGGGTTCCTACAGGCCTACGAAAGCTTCGCAAACGGGGGCTGGTGGCATGATCCAAACCTGTTGGCTGCTACCGGTGATGGGGTTGAGAAGGAAGAGCCGCGCGCTTGGGAGGGATGGTGGAATGAACAGATTGTGTGATATATGTGATGTACGTTTGACATACATTGGCAGGCGGCTGACTCGTCCCAGGTCCAATTGGTCAGGCTGAGTATGGAGCAGAAAGATGCTCTGACAGTGCTCCTGACAGGCCGCAGTGAGAGTGGTTTTTCAGACCTGCTTCGGCGCATGACGGAGAGTAAGAAGCTGGATTTCGATCTCGTCTGCCTCAAACCTGAAGTTGGCCCGAGAAGCCAGCGGTTCTCCACTACCATGGAATTTAAGCAGACTTTCCTAGAAGACCTTGTTCTCACTTACGAGCAGGCTGAAGAGATTCGGGTCTACGAAGACCGGGTAAAACAGTCAGTTCTGCTTTTGTCTTTCTCTTTTTGTTTGGCTTTGTGCTTTTTAACACCATCTGACATGCTTCCAGCGCGAAACACTTCCGTGATTTTTTTGAGCAACTGAACCGCAGGTTCCAGTCAGCACAGAATTCCAGAAGGCCTATCAACTCGGAGGTCATTCAGGTGGCTGAAGGGTCAATGTATCTTTCCCCTGTATTAGAAACAGCTGAAGTGCAGCAAATGATCAACTCTCATAATCTCGTTATCCGGGACTTGTCCCTGAAGGGAACTACGAAGTCATCATATGGCCGACTCCGCATCAAGCGCACTGTCTTTTACACCGGCTATCTCATCTCCAACGCTGACTCAAGTCGGCTGATCCGCCAGATATTGAACCCTATGCTGCCCTTTGGGCTTGCTGATTCCAATGACCTGAAATACATGGCTAATAGTATACTAATCACCCCGCGTCCAGCACCGCGATCCATACTGGATAAGGTTGGCGGCATCGGCAAGAAGCTAAACTGGCAGGTCACTGGGACTGCTTGTTTCGAGAACAGAGTCTGGGCTGCTCGGCTGACACCCGTGCCAGCAACAGAGAAATACTACACAGAGAACCCACATCCAGTGGTAGTGCTGGCAGTACGCAAAGGCGCCCGTCCTATCGATGCCGGAAAAATCCAGAACTGGCACCCTCTCCCTGCGGATAAGACCCTCACCCTCGAGACAGTTGTCGGAGAAAAGGTGGTCTTGCGCGTGGAAGAAGAAAATCCCAACGAGGGCGAATGGGAAAGCCAGTTCCTGAACAAGAGCCACAAGAGGCGTCACCAGCAAGATCGGGACGAAGAAAACCTCCACCCAGACCAGATGAATCACGAAGGCCCGCCTCATAGTAAACCACACCATACTCCACGGTACGGCGGTAATAACCGACATCACCATGATGATGGACCTCGCCGTGGACGCGGTCGTGGTGGCCGTGGCTCTGCGCCACGAGGAAGAAGTCATCAAAACCGGGGGAACGCCCGTGGTCGAGGTCGTGGAAGAGATGCTGGTCCTCCGGCATACAGGTCTCTTGATGACTATGAGGGGAATCATCACGAAGAGAAGCAGGGGTCAACCAGTGGCGGGCCTGTGATGAATTACTAGGATCTTGACGAAACTTTGATGTTCTTATGCTCGGCTGTGCGCTCGCCATGTTGCGTCTCGTCTGTAGGTTCTACTAGTCCTTGGCCTGACTCGGTCGCTCGCCTTGTTGTATTTTCTCATACCCTAAAACTCCATACTGCTATCGGCTTTCGACATGACGCAGATGAATTAATAAAAGCAAATTTGATGGATTTTTCAAGTACATGCATAGTGGTCTCCACTATTATTAGTAGTCCTATGTCTTCATATAGTAACCTAGATTCCCACGCCTCCATTCACGTCCTTGGGATTCTCAATTGAAGCCGCTTGATAACGAGCTTCCCTAGTGTGTCTATATTGAATAGATCCCAGTAGATAAAAGATCACTGGAATTTGATCTCGCGTGCTCCATGTATGATTTCCAGGAGATGGTGCTGGGACGCACGTAAGCACACGCGAAACTAATATTTTCTCTCGCTTTATCATGATTCCTCAAGGCGTATGAAGATACCAATAGAGATGAGTAGAGGAAGAAGTTGGTATCCTTATTTCATATTCGATCCTAATTATCATACTAAGTCTGGGATCCAAGCAGTGAATCCGCCAGGAAATACTCACAGATAAAGACTATCATTAACACGCCCCAAGTCAAACGAAGGGGATAAATATCCCAAACAAAAAGACTCCAAGCAATAAGATTTGGCTACGTCATCATCGTATCAATGGGCCAGCCATCTACTAACTACATAACCATGCAAGCCCCAGTCTGACATTGCTCGAGATAGGACACATCATCACCCGATACAACGCTGTTCTGGTCGCCGGGTTTCCGCTTCACGCCCTGGATCTTGATATCCTGATCGCCTGCCATGTGCCACCAGCGGAGAAGCTGTATCTTGACGGAGTTTATCTGCAGATAATCGATGGACCACTTGCCACTGCTAACAGAAACGACGGTCTGCGCGTCAGGAAAATGGAATTCAGGCAGATATATCTCAGTTGCGGTCTCATCGCCCATGGCTCGTTCCTTTCCCACTAATGAGAGGGTGAATGTGCAGCTTCGGAGGTCGAATTGATACTTCGATATCAGACCGTTTGTGAAGATGGGGCTGGGTCGGATGAAGGCCTCTCCAGCTCGGAAGCCGAGTTTGTCCTTGCTGGCCTGGGTGGAGTCCGATGTAATGGAAGGCGGTGATAGGGCGTGTTTCAGGTTTCGGGGCCCTATTGCTTGGTTCTCGGGGTTGCTTTGGCTTTCAGAATAGGCGGGGGAATGGGGGTCTTGGTTGGGTTGAGACTCGCTTTCTAGGACGAGAGGCTTTCCGCTTGGAAGTTCAAAATCGTCGAGGGAAAAGATAGATAAGTCCTCGCCATTCCAGTTGTCGCCCCACTCGTGATTGTTCTGCATAGAATAATCAGTATGCTGTATCAGTGTGCTCAAGGCAGCTGCGATGCTAATTCTTACTGTGGTGGTGTAAAGCCATAATGTAAAGCCATTGCCAGTGCTACCTTCCAGCGCGAAGTGGTTCGCATCCATCGCACTAACCTGACTGCTATAGTCACCGGTCTTGTAGGCATATTTGTCATCCATGTCATACGGAATACCAATCTCGGTGAAAATTAATGGATGGCTGCCCATGTACCGCAGACTTTCGTCTCTCAGGAATTTGAGCTGGTCACGCAGGCAGTTGCGGATGGCAGATTCGCCGATCTTGACAGCAAATGCCGGTGCGAGATACTTTCCGCGAAGAACACCAATTACATCCACATTGTACAATCGGTTCCTAGTAATGTAGTTAGCACCACACAGACAGAGCCCATTCCGGATGATATGTACCAGTGCTTTGTCAAGAGCGTAAGGCCATCATAGTAATGCACCGCGTGAACCATGTTCGGATCGTCGTCAACCGACCCCTTCAAGTCAGGAGGGATTTCCATGACAGGCGGTTGGCACAACATGATCGCACCTGACCAAACACTTCGGATGGCATCTCGGTAGGCTCGGTAGTGTTCCAGGAAATATGAATTGGTAAATCTGTCGTAATCAAGGGGCTCTCCGGTTTGCGGCCTCTTAGAGAAGTAATCTTTCTGTAGAAGTTGGTCCGATGATGGATCCCATACCCCATGCTGAGCCCAAAGGCATTCTCCCAATTTCCAATCCGGATCTCTCTTCCAGCCGTACTTATTGTCATCATGGGTGGCTGGCAGCCATGCAGACTCGCCCTCCGGGTCTACGAGCTCCCTGCCCGTCTGGTGAGGACCAAAGCCGCCGAAGGCCCAGACAGTCTGCTCACATGCACGGCCAGATCCCGTGAGTATGGCCTGGAAGGCAGTTGGCGATGTGCCCAGCTGCAGCTGCTGATCTGGCGGGATTACCGATATATCTTGGACCCCTATCAGACCCCTATGGGGCTCATTCATGCTCTCCCATCCAATCACCACTTCGTTTTCAATATCGCCAGCTTCGTGGATCTTCTGTGCAAGGTATCTGCATGCCGCAATGAAGTGACCTTGAAGGTAGTCCTGGATGTTCACACCATTGATAATCGCCTTGGGAGCGAAGTCCCGACCTCCCCAAAACAGCGTGAACATGGTCTGGCAGACCAGCCGAGTGTAGTTTGTACTCCATATCATTTTCGGAAACTCGGCGGGGTTGTCATAGGTATTCTGCACCAGGGCAGCTTCGGTCTTCTTGAAGGCTCGGGGGTTCAGGCCTGCCGCATAAAGTGTCCAAGCCGGGGCGCCAGACCCTCCAGATAGACGGGACCACTGCAGTCATCTCCTTAGCATTCATCAACCAAGCCAGTGCTCAGCACACCCGCCCACTAACTGGCTCGGGCAATTGGTAGGTGAAGACATACCACATCTTGATGGGGATCTAGGAAAACGTAGAATTGATACTGCTTGGCCACCCGCAGGACTTCGATGGTGAATGCGATCCACTCATCGTCATACCTCCCAGGCCCCTCGTGTTCAATCGCCTCCCAGGTAAAGATGTACCGGAGAGTATTGTAGCCCCACTTGCGCAGTCTTGCAAAGTGGGTGTGGGCGTCGTCGATAGTAAACGGGCGGCCGACAAAGGAGACATGATCCGCGTCGAAGAAGCCGCCGGAGACGTAGGAGGGGGTGTCAGGGTCCCTAGGAAACTTGGATTCGCCCGCCACATTGATGCCCCTCAGGGTGATTTCCCGGTTCTGGGGGTCTTTGAATGTCTGGCCATCGATGCGAAGGCGAAGGGAAGCCATAGCTCCCGACGGCAGGGTGTGGGAGAGGCGTGGGACAGGCGAGGGACTGTGTATGTACCAGATAGATATGGAGGACGGACGGGGAGCGATCAACAGCTGCCTTGCTTGGCAGCAGAAGCGGGGCGGTGTGGGACCCGACACGTGACGTCAGCTGACAGCGCTGCCCCAGTTTCCCCGGGCGGGTCCGAGTAAAAATAGCCGGGCCATGGTTCATACTTCTTCGGCCTTCGACAGCATCCGCCATCCAGATTCCGGATCCTGCTGCCTAGAGTCTAGCCCACCCATATCTATCAAATATCAATGGGTTTGCCCGCCGCCCTGCGTTCCAGTTGCTGGAGCAGTCGTGCTTGATTTTGTCTGCAGCCATGCCCTTTACCCCCCACCGTCCCATCGACTGCGAGCAGGACGACGGCTCCTCTTCCTCGCCTCTTCTCACCAAGGCGCTCCGACTCGAAGCCGTGCCCGAGGAAGACGCGGACATCGATGAGGCCGAGTTCGAAGCTCTGCCGCTGGGCAACCTCAAAGCCAGACGCAGGCGAGCCCGGAAGAACACCCTCTCGCGACGCAGCCGACTGAATGACCTGTGCCGCAGCCTCTGGGCATGTCGCCATGTGTACTGCAACATCCGCCCATTATCTCGAAGGGCCGTGATCTGTCGGGCCGTGAAGCGCCCGTTTTGGGGTCTTGTTATCCTCCTGTATGTCACAGCCTTCAAAGGGTTGAAATGACTGCCAGTGAAGCCTAACCCCCCTGCTCCCAGTGGCCTCCTCAGACTCGTCTCGTTCGTCTGGTCCGGCCTGGTGTACCTCTTCCCGGACGACCTCGACGCCCGTCTCGACGCCTGGGTTTTCCCAGCTGGTCGCCCATCCATCTTCTCCCACTGGACCACTCACGGCGTCGTCCCAGTCCGATGCCACTCCCACAACGACTACTGGCGTGACGTGCCATTGCATTCTGCCCTCAACGCCGGCTGCATTGGCGTGGAAGCCGATATCTGGTTATCCGGTGACGACCTCCTAGTTGGACACACCCCCTTCACCCTCCACCACGAGGTTACCCTGCAAAGCCTTTACCTGAGCCCGCTGCTCGATCTGCTACAAAAGCACAACACGCGGTCTAGCCAACTCGAACCGGTCCACCAAGACGGCACTCCCCGAGCCGGCGTCTTCGCCAACGACCCCACCCAGACCCTAACTCTGCTCATAGACTTCAAGGGCAACGAACAGGAATATTGGACCCACCTGGTCGACCAACTCCAGCCCCTCCGTGACGGTGGCTATCTCACATACTTCAACGGTAGCGATATCATCCCCCAACCTATTACCATCGTCGCGACCGGCGACGCACCCTTTCACCACATCACCGCCAACGAGACTTATCGGGACATCTTCTACGACGCGCCTCTGGACAAACTACCCCTTCCTAACTCACTTCCTCTGGGGTCCGAGCCAGACTCCTCTCCGCAAGCTCCACCGGTGTACACCTCCGAAAACAGCTATTACGCTTCGGTTGACTTCCGCAAAACCGTCGGCAGTCTCGTTCGTAATCGCTTCTCGCAGGAGCAGCTGAGGCTGGTTCGCGCGCAGATAGAGGCCGCCCATGCTCGAGGTTTGAAGGTTCGGTACTGGGGGACCCCCAGCTGGCCGCGAGGATTACGAAACCATGTCTGGCATGTGTTGGTTCGGGAGGGTGTGGATCTAATTAATGTGGATGACTTGCGCGAAGCGACGAGGCAGGACTGGAGGAAACATCGAAGTTGGTTTTTCTAGGGAGCAGGCTTTTGGTGGCCATGTTTTTATTATGGTGCCGGCAATGGCTTGGTTATATGTTCTGAATAATTTCATTTTCGTTTTTCCGGGGGGGGGGGGGGAAACTTTGGCGGGGCTGCCTGTAAATGTTTTTGGGGCGTAGAGTTCGTACATATATTTTATGCCATCCTCGAGTCCTGTAGTAATTATAGTACACGCATTTTCCCAGCGGGAGACTTTTAGGGGTCATGTAATAAGTGTACCAGAGGTTGTTCAACCCGAGCCCTTGACTATAAACCTACCTCCCGTGCAAGAATAACTCGCAAAATGATACTTGGGAGAGGGGTAACCCGTCCCAGCTCACAAGGTACGCCTTTGATCTATAACTGGAGCAGATCCTCGGGCACCAAAGTGGTGTTATGAGGTGATTCCGGAATCTTCCATGACTGGGCCTAAGCCAGCGGCTCTGAAGAGTTTTCCGCCGAAGTGATTGGCCGAGCTAAGCGAGCAGTTTCTACCACGTGACCCAAATTCGACTCCACCAGACGTTATAAAAAGCGGCTTCCCCCCAAACATTTTGAAAATCAAGCGACTCTACGTTAGTACCCCCCCCCCCCCCCACCCCGAAACATTTGCCTTGGGACGGGTCTAGAAACTCGCCCTTTGCAACGAACATCTGGCTAACAGTTTTACAACAGTTCAAAGAATCACTTTAGAGTAGACGTCCCACCTCTGAGCTCTTCTAAAGAGCCACAGAATCTCCACCCTTGCTGATGACTGCTATTTCCTCGATGCCCTAAAGTGAAGCCGTTTTTTACTTCCGACTCGACCTTGCATGTACGCGCTATGTTACGATCCGTCTTCACGATGGACTTGTTTCTGGTGCCCGTGCGATGGTCCAGGGAGTGGTGATGATCTTTACCTTGTTGTGATGTCTTGACTTCGGTCGGTCTGACTTGGTGGGCGTCGAGGAGGTCTGAAAGGTGTCCCCTCTTTATGCTATTTTTATGTTGGTTTTGAGATGGTTGGAGTTTATTTTGAATAATTAAATTAAGCAATTATTTTTTTTGAGTACATTTGCCATTTGTGCAATGGTTTTCTGGTAGAGCGTAGCCTGACATGGTCGCGATTGACCTCCACCCCTTCACGGTTACCTTCATTTTCCCTGGCCACAGACGCCAAGACGGAGAAATAAAGCCAAGCAGGCTTCACGGCCACGATGGCGTCGGGAAACCAACCTCGTATCGTCCCCATCGGAAATCAAGCTCATTGCTACATAGCGGATTCTTGCATTCATCCGTGTGAGACGGTCAGGGTCCATGAAATTACCCGAGCAGCCGAGTGGGAGACCGCCGGCGGCCGTGCGACGGGCATTTACCCCGTGCCGGCGTGGTTCGTGGTTCGACCGTTCGGGGCCGAGTGGTTTGTTGGTAATTTCCGGAGACCCCGCGACGCTGCCCCGCCAACTTTCCTGCCTCGCGCTTCTCTCCAGCCTCCCCTTCCCTCTCCCCCCCAAATCTGACCAAACTGTCCTTGGAATCATCAAGTAACCCAACCCCCTGCGAAATAGCCCACCATGGTTGAAAGTGTTCTGGACGATATCTCCCATCGGAGATTCAATCCTCTCCGAGGCTCCTACATCCTGGTCTCCCCGCACCGCACCAAGCGCCCCTGGCAGTAAGTCCAATCCCCGAGTCCTTCGGCGTCTGAAGCAAAGACAAGACCCTCCCTTCATCCCTGGGTGGAACAGTCAGACTAAGTATGTCTGGCGATTAGAGGACAACAGGAGAGCCCCTCCAAGACCACTCTCCCCGCCTATGATCCTGCTTGCTACCTATGCCCCGGAAACAAGCGCGCTCAGGGGGACTCCAATCCAACGTACGAGAAGACCTTTGTGTTTGTCAATGACTACAGCGCGGTCAAGGAGGAGCAAGCACCTTACAGCCCCGAAGGTGGAGAAGGTATGGCGTAGCTGCTTTCGCGTCCAAAGAGCGACACTAATGTCACCAATCCACACCAGACGACGACTCGTTCTTTCTCCGGGCAGAACCAGTCACCGGGAAATGCTATGTACTCACCTTCTCAGCGGCGCATAACCTGACACTGGCGGATCTATCTCCAGCAGAGATAGTACCTGTTATTGACGCGTGGACTGAAATCTACACAGCCCACCTGTCCCCAAAGTCGCCATTAGCCGCCATCGCGCCCGCGACCACTCTGCCCCCCAACTCCCCGACCGCCAGCCTAACCAAGCCAAAGGAGCAATACCGTTACATGCAGATCTTCGAGAACAAGGGCGCCGCCATGGGATGCTCAAACCCCCACCCTCATGGCCAGGTCTGGACCACCAGCTCTCTGCCCGAGGAACCAGCCATGGAGCTGGAGCAGCTGCAAAAATACCGCCGCGAGAACGGAGGTAAGCACATGCTGGAGGCGTACGCGGCTCTCGAAGGCCGGAAACAGGAACGTGTGGTCTTCGAGAACGCCGCTTTCATCGTCCTGTGTCCCTGGTGGGCGGTCTGGCCCTTCGAGACCATGATCGTCAGCAAGACGCACAAGCGTGCCCTCGTCGACTTGAACCCGGACGAAAAGCTTCTCCTGGCTGAGGCCATTGGGGAAATCACCAGACGCTATGATAACTTGTTCGAGACCCATTTCCCTTACAGCATGGGCATCCACCAGGCCCCACTGGACGGGACCGACGAGGAGATCGAGTCGTCATATCTTCATTTGCACTTTTATCCTCCCCTGCTGCGCAGTGCTACCGTGCGCAAGTTCTTGGTCGGGTAAGTTTTGTTTCTGTCTCTCTTTCTCTACTTTTGCCCCGCCTACACCGTGCAAATTCCTACCTGCCTTACATAAGGATTCGTTGTTGACATGAGTTTGGTTACTATAATAGGTATGAAATGATGGGTGAGCCCCAGCGTGATATCACTCCCGAACAAGCCGCCGCCAGACTACGGGGATGCGGAGGCGAGCTTTACAGGAAGAAGATCAATGATCAATAGAAGCGGGGGGGTTGTTCTGAGTCGGCATGGGTGGATATATGTGCTGTATATATAACTACGTATATCCCTACATCTTAGAGGTCGCCCGCAGTGGTTACTCGGGCGCAGATCGAATTCGCTACATACAGAATGATTGGTTCTACTGTATGTACGTACTAGTGGCCGGGTGCAAGCTGCCCAACTTTAGAAGAGGTGAACAGAATACGTATAGCACATCACATGGCTGGATTATTGTCCCTTCGAGAAGAGCACGTGGGCTTTGAGTCATGGGTGTTTTAGATGACACTGTCTCTACAGAGTTCTGCTCCATTGTATGATCGTATTCTACCACTTTTAAATTTTTGAGTTTACGCAACAATCTCCTCCTTGCACGCAATGCCGTACTTCTAAAGCAAGATACAGATTAGCATGTGAATGAAACCCGGTTCTTCGATAGCTTGCAGACTTACCTCCTTGAGCTCCTTGATCAAGGGATCATTGAGCTTGCTGTTCATCGGAGCAAGAACACCCTTCTCAGCGATGGTTCCATTGAGAACTTGCTTGACAGCAACCGCGCAAGGCACGCCGACTATGGCAAGGACGATTGGTCAGTATTTCAGAAGAACGAAATGTTCGTGCATGCGCGAGGAGTAGTAGTACTCACCAAGCTTGGCCATAGCCGAGTAGCCGTTTGGCTCTGTGCTGCCGTACTCGACGAGAGTGGAGAGTCTGGTCTGCTTGCTGCCGTCCTTCAACTCGACTTCGAACTTGTGTTGCAGGCTTTTTTGAGTGTTAGCATTTATGCATATGGGGATGTAGGAGCAGCGATTTGGGGTTGGTGCTGCCTCTACATCAGGCAGGGTTGGGATTTTGTTGTCCACTTACATCACGAGATCCCGTTCTCCTTCGCCGAACTGCATCTTCTTTTCGAGAGTGGCGCAGATGGTATCTAGGGGGTTGCCCTTGGGGATGATCTGCGATGCAGTGTTAGTTGAGTGTGTTGTAAATTTTCACACTGATATATGGTCCGCCTGGATCATGCACCCAAGACCTCGAGTGAAAGCGAATGAAAACCAGAAGTGCTTACCTTTTCCGACGAGAAGAGTCCAACCCACTTGAGACCAGCCAAGAGATGCTCCTTCTGTTGGTCATTCTCAAAAGTGGCCTTGGCAGAGATGGCCTCGATGAGGTCCTTCTCATCAGACGATGAAGCACCAAGGACCTTTTGCGTGGCCTCCTTCCAGGAAATGGGTTCCTTGAGGAAGCTCTGCTCTTCATCCTTAAGGAAGCCAATGTCGACAAGGACCTTAACAAACTCCGGGAAGCCTCCGTATCTCAGAGTACCTCTGCGTGCAAATTAGCCACCTGCATAGTTATCACGCATCAAGTGGAACCGATGTACCTGATGATAGTCTGCGCCTCAGGGATGTTGTAGCGCTCCTTGTACGGGGTCGAATCTCTATTGGGATAGGCAACAAGAGCAAACCCTTAACCCTCAGATGTTAGTGTTGCAGTCAAAAGGTGCATATGTTGAGAGCACGAGGTTGCTTACCGGGGTAGATGTGGTACGGCTTGGCAGTAGCCATCAGGTCTGTTGACAAGGTTTAAGCATTTCTGTTCTACAATAAGTAGGAGGGAGCTTCTTACCTGGACCAGCCACATTGACGACCTTGCCATCCTTGTAGAAACTGGCAGCATTTCTCAGGGCCAGCAGCACTCCGCGGGGAGACCTAAGCACAAATTGTCAGCATTTTGATCTTCAAACCCCTTTGAGTAGCTTCGTGAGTGATCTCTTTGGGTGAAATGGAAACAAGCGGGGGTCGCAATGACGGTAGTGCGCATGCGTATTTAGGTGGGAATTGGTAGGGGGTCCTGACCAGGAGAATTTGTATCCCAAGGGGTTTCCGGAGTTCTCGGGTGCCGGTAGACCTCCGCAGTATGACAAGAACGATGTGATCTTCCCTCCCTCCTTGTGGACTTCCTCGATGGTCTTAACGGCGTCTAACAGAATCAGTATGGTATGGACGGTTCACCTGCCGCTTGGATTCTTACAAAGATGATCGATACCCGGGTCTGCAGGAAAGGCCAATTAGCAAAGGAAGATCGAGATCAGGTTTGGAAAGGACACCTACCCAAGCCAATCTCATTCATGACAGTGATGCCGGCATCCTTGCACTGTTGGTCGAGCTCCAGCATAGCCGGCGAAACATAGCTTGTGGTGACGACATGCTTCTTCTGACGGATGGCCGACTTGATGACGGTGGCATGGAAGGTATAGGGGATCAAGCTGATGACAAGGTCGTGCTTCGCGACCTCGGCATCCAAGGCCTGGTCACTGGTCACATCGAGGGAGATGGGGGTGGCGTTCTTGACCCCGGCGGAGAGGGCCTTGGCGGACTCAAGGGTCCTGCAAGCTGAGCAGGAGTTAATGGGCTAGTCGGGGGGGACTATTCCACTGGAGGGAAACTCGTACCTACAGTGACGGGGATGCCCGACTCGGAAAGGATATCGAGGGTCGGTCTCGTCACGAACCCGGCACCGAGCATCAACACGCTAGAAGAGAGTGTAGGTGAGGATTGGGCATACCATTGATCCGGGGGTCAGTTGGGTCTTACCTTTGGGACACCATTGTGAGTATATGTGGCAGATTGGGGATTCCAGGGGTATGCAGTAGTGTTATGAAGGAGGAAAACTCTTAAATGGCGGGGGTGGTGAAGGAAGACGGGTCCGATGTTCGGGGGGAGGGGGAGCAGGGGCGCCGCAGCACGCACACCGCGCGGTCGGAGACGGTCGGTCGTTAGTCAGCCGCTAGCTATGTTAACTAACTAGTTAGTTAGTTAGTTACAGTAAGTAGATACCTGACATCATCATGGGCTGTTGGTGGGACCATGGGAGGAAGATAGCCCAAAATTCAATTCTATACTGCTGACTGACTACTAGATATCTACCTACCGGACATTTAAGCTACTGCTGGACTGCTGTTTTTCATTCAAAGTCACTTCACCCCCCACCCCCCCCCCAAACCCTCGTTTCTTCAGTCTTCACAAACTGCCTGGTGTTAAATGCCGTGTCACAGATAAGGTCTTTTGCCAAGCCGGACGGGCCATTTTGCTTACCACCCGGAGTGAGTCATGATTCATGATGTCAACAAGAGGCTAACTAACTAATTCGGACCATACTTAGTCACCATACCGACCGGATCAAGTACCTCTTTATCATTGGATCAGCAACATGCACGGGTCTTCTCCATGAACACTCTCCACCGTGCTTCCATAGCATGACTCCAGGCCGGATCCGAGTCCAGGCGCAAGAAACGCAAGGCATTACCCGCCAGCATATCAGCCCTCTCCTTCCACGACAGGAACCTCTCCAGACTGCAATCCCTTGCTAGCATCCTCCCCGCCTCGGGCAGTTCCCCCAGCGGGAAAGGATAATCACTCCCCATGACGATGCGCTGCACGCCCATCTTCTTCACCAGGTACTCGAGCATGTCCGCGTCGTGCGTCAGGCTATCGATCCAGATATTCTCTTTGGTCGTGGCATGCTCCGTCGGGGTAACCCCCCCGGCGTCGGTGGCCACCAAATCCGGTCGACAGTCATATCCATGCTGGATACGGCCCAACAGGGCAGGGAAAGAGCCCCCCGCGTGAGCAAAACACAGCCTGAGCCGTGGGAACCGTAGCAGCGTCCCCGAGCAGATCAACGAGTGCAATGCCAGCGCCGTCTCGCACGGCATCCCCACCAGCCAGGAACTCCAGTATTTTGCCCAGCGCTTCGGATTCTCTTTGGGCCAGGTGTAACCCAGCGGATGCACGAAGATCGGCATGTCCAGATCCTGACATGCCTGCCAGAACGGATCGAGCGAGCAGTCATCCAATGTCATATCGTTGATGGTCGTCCCGATCTCTACCCCGTGCAGATGGAGCTCATATTTCGCCCGGTGCAGTTCTGCCACGGCGGCTGCAACGTCCTGGAGCGGCACCGTCGCAAGTCCCAGAAACCGCATCGGGTGATCATGACATAGACCGGCGATGTGGTCGTTCAGATGGCGGGCGAGGATGGCGACGGGCTCCCAGGGTTGGTCGTAGAAGAATAGGATGGGGATCGTGCTGAGCACTTGCACGTCCGTATTGATGGCGTCCATCTCTGCGAGGCGGGTGGTCACGTCGTAGCAGTTTTTCTCGACAGTGCGGAAGAAGCGATCGCATACGTACATGTCTACCTTGTCAGGGGATTGGGGATTCGGCTGTAGCGAAAGCCATGGCGAGTGGCCTGGCCCTGAGTCTAAGCCCGAGTCTAGGTCCGAGGGATCTGAAGGCGGGCATTCCGTTGGGGATGCCACCGGTGATGACAGATAGGACGAGAGATCGGGCAAGGATGGAGGCATGATGTGCGTGTGCAGGTCGATACGAAAGAGCCCCTGGTCGGGACAATGCGAGGGGCCGTTGCAATCCATGATGATGGCCAGGCGTTTGATGAGGGCGACGTATGGATCACTTGGACCGCGGGTTGGTGGCCAGCGAGATTCCGCCTCAATTCCGTCTCTTTCCCGCCCGGATGACATCTGGATGACATTTGGCCGGCATCGCTCTTGCCTTTTGGTTCGTTCACTGCGTCACTTTTCGCCGATTGGCGGCAGGTTTGCAGGGCATATCACCAAGGCCTTCCTCAACTATGGATATTTGGAGACTAGAACTCGAACAAGAGATGATGAAAGAGGCCAAGCCATCAGAGTGAGGTCTACCACACTACGAATGGGAAATGGTCTGAAGATTTCGACCAGTGTATTTCTCGGATCCACGTTTTCAGCAATCCAAACTACCGATGGGATGGAGGCCTCGCTGAGGTCCGTGAGATGATCCGCTTCTCTGAAGATGTATGCCTTATAACCGGGGATCTTGTTGTAAGGGTGATACCGTTCAGTCATTCTACGCAAGGACCGGCTCGCGAGTTTCCGTCTCCAGATGAATTGCTTCGCGGTGTGCGTTTACTGTGCCACTGTCACCCGTTCTTACCACTTTTTCATCTCCCACAGAGGATATGCACTATCCTACATGTGCGAGGTCCTCAGAGCGGACACCACCCGATATTCTCATAAACGTCTCATTGCAGCGCATGGATCGAAGACCGGGGAATACTGCTGGGATATTGTGCACGAGGCTCTGCAGCAGCTGATATGGATGTATGGAACCGACGCAGAGCTGTCGGTACGTCCTTCATGCTTCCAGCAGGCCGATGCCAGCCTAGCAGAGAATGTGCTTGCAATGACTCAGGCCTAAGAGATGTGGCACCACGTTCTTTGGGGGCCGCACTTACTGTGGGACAAGACCAGATTGGCCAAAGTCGCAGCTCAGGTGTTGCATCCATCTTGATACCCAAATTCCACTCCGGCAAGTCTCCGAGGCATCCTTCGGACTCCGTAAAGGACATAGGAGGGTACGCCGTATAGCTCGCCAACTCAAGCTAGATCCAGTCATGTTTGTCTGATAGGAAGATGGAATGTCAGTAGTGATGCTTGGGAAGTAACTACCGATGCAAAGATAAACTCGCTCATCAGCATACACATCCGAATAAGTGGAGAACTTAGAGTAGAGCCCCCCTACATAAAGTGTAGCATTGCCAATGATGATTTTGCATACTTTGACAGGGAGTAGGAGATAGTGCTCCGTAGTATCTACCAGCTAGATACTGGGGAGGAAACAGAAAAGGGGTGGGCGTCACGCGTGCATGTGGCATTATTATGCAATGTGGCTGCTCAGTCACCTACTACCTTGTATAAGCACTCTGGAACCAATCACAGTCCATTTCATTCCCGTACAAATCATTCCTATGTACGGCCTTCCCCTCCCCCCCCGTCATGTGATAGCACGTGATTGAGGTCCGCCCGTTGCATGTGCTTCTCCGAGGCGCCGAGCACCTGCACCTGCACTCTTCTTGGACTTGGTCAACTGTCATCGGAATGCTTCCTTTACTTTCCCTGATCGCAGTGTCTTCCATAGGACATCATGGAAGACCACACCACGGGAGCCCTCGTTGATCGGGATGAGGCCCTACCTGTAATCGCCGGGACGCAGGAAAATGACCCGAGGGCAACTATTTCCGGAGATCTCAAGCAAGCAGCGTTCAAGGCCGGCCGCTCACTACAAGACAGGCTCTTCTCCAAGTAGGTGTTTCCCCATCGGTCTCGGAATTGTGGCCCCTTGGCAAACCTAGCTAACTATTGCGGGAAAGGATACTAGAGCAAGTGATGCCTATGGAAGATGTCAGCGCCGAAGCGCTGTCCACCAGCGACAAGCCAAACTCCACTGATAATAAGCGGCCAGCTTTCAGCCTTCCGCTAATGGCCAATAACTTTCGTCGATTCAACGCAAGGTATTGAAATTTCCCCCCTTCCCTCGAGGCGGCTCGCAGTACTAAGGCCTGTTGCAGAATTGGAATTGTCTTCCTGTTTCAGACCCGTGTTGAACGTCTGCTCAGTTGGAACAAGCCCTCTCATACGCTGTCCTTTCTCTTCATCTACTCCTTCGTCTGTCTGGATCCTCACCTTCTCATCATCATTCCGTTGGCAGTCGTGTTGTTTTTTATTATGGTGCCTGCCTTTCTGGCACGTCATCCTCCGCCACCCTCAACATCTACATCCAGTATCACTCCTTACTATTCCTATCAAGGCCCGGCACTTGCTCCTGCAAAGACGATCAAGCCCGCTTCAGAGACTTCCAAGGACTTCTTTCGAAATATGCGAGATCTACAAAATTGTATGGCAGACTTTTCTGACGTGCACGACGCGACAGTCTCTGCGTTCGCCCCCCTGACAAACTTCTCCAATGAGAAGCTTTCCTCGGCGGTTTTCCTGTCATGTACCCTTGTGACGTCTCTGTTATTCTTGACGGCTCACCTTCTTCCGTGGAGATTCATTTTTCTCGTGGGTGGCGATGCAGGGATTCTATTATTACATCCAAGCTTCCATGACTTCATTCAGAGTGTTGCGAGTGACGCTCTGGAGCAAATTCCGGACCAGGGCTCTGTGGCTGGCAAGAAGGAGAAGGAGTCAATCGACCTCGGTGAGATGCCATTGCCTACCTCCTCCCGAGCCGTGACCTTAATGGGCTCATTGGCCAATATCTCCCTGGACTCTGATCCTGAGGAGCGGGAGGTAGAAGTGTTCGAGATTCAATATCGCTCCCTCGCTCCTTATTTCGAATCCCAATGGGAACATTTTTTGTTTAGCCCTATGCCGTATGATCCACTCTCCCCGTCCCGCATTGCGGGGGACCGCCCCAAGGGCTGCCGATTCTTCGAGGACGTGCAGGCTCCTACCGGATGGGCGTGGAAAAGCAAGAAGTGGGAGTTAGATCTGGACTGTCACGAGTGGGTTGTTGAGCGTATGATTACAGGGGTTGGATTCGAGGTTTCTGGAGGTCTATCTGAAGGCGGCAGCACAACTGGTGGAGAAATTGGCGGCTGGGTCTGGGACCTGCCTCCCACCTCCTTCAGAGGCGATCACGATGTGGCATCTACATCAGGGCATGATGATATCGACTCGACAGATCCATCACGAGCAGATGATAAGAAGGTCCAAAGGAAAGGGAAAGAAAGGGCCCCTCTTGACTACGAAGAGCGGGCGAGTACTGGATCAAACATAATGGGAGAGTGGAGACGCAGACGATGGATTCGAATTGTACACCGGGTCAGTATGCCGACTGCTCAAGATAAGCATGAACTGGCCGGCGACGATGAAACTTAATCTACATGGAACTAGGAGGATTTGTACAGGTCAATGCAAAGTTGAGACACAATCCCATCATGATTCAGATCAGCAAGGTGTATACATAAAATGGCTTCAGTGGAAGAGAAAGAGGCACATGATTTTCTATAGGCTTGACTAATTTTCTCTGGCAGCTATGAGCAGGGGGCCGGGGGTTGGTCAGCCTCGCGATCGCTAGTTAGTTTCCTCTTCTTTAGTACTTTCCCATCCTCTCTACGTCGATGCTCTTGTCACATAAAGGTATAGATTTGCCCTACGTTTCGTGCCTAGCTACTCGTTTCTCTCCTCGGCAGAGCATTGGACCTCATTGGAACACCCTGCTTCATCCTATCAAACCCGATGGGGACCCCACATATCGAGCAATATTATAGTCCATCACCCGCAATACTCGAGCATCCGACGATGGTCTACTTCGCAGCATACCCAAGATCTCATCGGGCACCGCATTGGACTGCACCCACATCCGGTGACATTGTTTGGTGCACCCAGCAGACTGATAGAAGATCACGGAAATAGCCACCAGGGCTATCAGGAACCCTGCCGCCACAATCCACCGGGAGGGCACAGGTGTCTTGCTCACAGCCTCCGCCAATTGAACGCTTTCAGTCGGGCTTGGAGGATCCCAGTCGTTATGGTAAGGATCTTCCCCGTATTCTTCATGGGTATTCGGGATAGATAAGTTGGTCCAAGCCTTTGGTGTTGTCCGAAATTTCCCTACGCTCAGGCGATGCGACTCATATTCATCCGGGAGGTACACTGGCTTTGTGTAGCGCTGGTCATGTTGGAATAGTTTTCTTGCTTTCTTGGGCGGCTGTTCCACTTTGATGAAAGGTAAGTTGGCCTTTAGCCCTTCCCTTTGGCGAGCGCTCAGTGATTTAACAGGAGCTTTTTGGTATCTGCGGACCCGAGAATTGGCTTGAGTGGGGCTTCCGGCTTCCGGTCCAGAGTGATAGATGACATCTGACCTTCGTGAAATCGGTCCACACATCCAACTCTGCAGTGCTCCACGAATGGACTTTCTCTTCTCCAAATCTGGAAAGGATTGCAAGGTCGGCGACATCTTGAGTGCAGAATCCTCGGGCTGCTCTGAAAATCGTTTCGACTCGTTGAAGCGCATCTTCTTGACATGATTTGTCGCTGTGTCTACCTCCATACACTCCACTTCTGGCCGATATTCCGGGGCAGACAAAGGCCGCTTCCGAATTATACTCGATATCCCTTCTATCAGGGAGGACAGGCTTCCAGCAGCAGATCGCTTAGCCGAATCATCCAGTGGCTCGATGGGGGGGCGTTCATATATGGGGGAAACATCGTGGAGAATCTCTGGTTCTGCCACTGGCATTCCAGAGTCCTGCTGAATTAACAGTTCTAGCGGTAACGCTTCATGTATCCTGGAAGCTGACCCCGAACTCGAATGTGATTTTCGAAACGCGGCCGCTGGAAAGTCGGAAGATGACGTTGAGTCTGTTCGCTGGCTTCTTGCATCGCTATCATGGTTCTCCAATTCGGTCTGCTGAGCTGAGCTTGGCGACAAAATCTGTGACGTTTGGCCTCGCCTGGGAATGGGAACGGGAGGACTGCTGGAGGATTGAAGGTTCTTGGGATGCTGTGCAAGCCATGATGTTTCATCCGGCTCGGCTGACATCTCGGCGTACCGCGCTTTTAGCAATTCGTTCTCGTCCTGAAGCTTTTTCACCAAGGCGTCAAGATCACTGCTAAGCTTGTCGCTTTTGCTTAGTTGACGTTTGGCCTCGTGAACCTCGCGGCTGGCAGTCACTAATTCCTCCTTGAGACCCCTAATCTCCATCGCCTGATGAGATAATCCTGCTTTGTACTCCTTGGATTGCTCATGAGCTCGGCTGAGCGCCCTACGGCTCTCTGCCTGAATCTCGGCATTGGTACTCTCCGCGTGGCGCAGGGTTGTCTCTTTCAGCTCATTTTGTGCTTTTTCTAGGTTGAGTGCGTTCCGGGTATCCCTTAATTCATTGTCCCTGATCTCCAACTCATGGGCTCGCTCAATAAGGGTCTCGGTGAGTTGCTCCAATTGCCTTGCTACCTTGCGATTCTCTGCGTCCAGGTCAATGACTTTCCGTTGTGCTTCTGTCAGCTCCCTAGTCTTGTCATCCAACTCATCTTGAAACCAGTATGATGTTACTCCGAGTGACGTCCTAGGATTACTTCTTCGTCGAAATAAACGCAATTCACTCGTCAGGTCTTGCTGGGATAGCCGGTTTGCTGACATCCTGTTGCTTCGTGTACCCCGGCCATGCTCCAGAGCCTGGCGGGGTAGCGGCTTGTTGCTGTCTGTGTGCTGGTCACTCTCCCGCTCATTCTGGTGGTTTTTGTATACCGTCGTCCTGTTGCTGTCTGTATGCCCGTCATCCCTCAGATCATCCTGGAGCATCGCCATCCAGTGGCTGAAGTTATGACCTTCATTCGGATCAAGTGGGGATATATGATCACTCCCTGTCTCGTCGCTATCTGTAGACTCTTCGCCGTCCTCATATTTCCCGGGTAGCCAGCGCTTCGTCGTCCTGTTTCCGTCTGGCATGGAGGGCAGTATGGGTGTATACGATGATTACCCAGTAGTTGTTCGGGCTCAACGACCAAGTCAGTTCAAAAATGTACCAGGGCGAATGTGAACGAATGTCGGCGATTGGGTTGCAATGTCAATCGTGGAGCATATGGAGCAGTCCGGGACTTGCCCCAAACCACTGAAACGGGGCGGCGTCCTCTATAAATCTGTTGTATCTTTACCAGCCCTTCTTTCACACACACCCTTCCCTAGACTCCTGGAGATACCCGCAAGGAAGCATCCTCCTTGACTTCAATTCGAGGCGGACCTTCCCGTGGTATTGCTTGATCCATGGTGCTCAAGAGGAGGAAAGAGCCGAGGAAAGCTTTGTCCTCCTGTTTCACTGGTCGGCCGCATTGTTGGTCCTTTGGCAAACAAAGAGCCTTTTTCCGAATCCTTTAATAAACTCCTTTGTCGCTGCACCAGGCTGATTCGGCATTTTTCTTTATTTCTAATTCGGAATATCCCCAAGGTAACAAATGGAGGGTTGGATTCGCAGGGGTTTCCGTACTACTACCGATGGTACACGGTACAGAGTACCATGTACAGGTACCTAGGTACTAGTTAGTAGGTACCTTAAGTAGCTACTCCGTTAGGTAAGGTAGGTAGGTACAGGCCAGATCGTGACGACGTGAACAGTCAGTCACTGACGTGAGCCCTACGGAGTAGTTACAGGTGGCCGTACTAAGTAAGGTAAGGTGTATGGAATACGGGGCCCCGCAAGTTATGACATGACATACATGTATGTGCATAGTAGATTGTTTGTTATGTTTGCTCCATTTGCCTTGTTTGGCGGGGCTGCCTATTACCTATTATCCTACCTGGCGCCCTCGTTTCTTCCGCTTCCCTCTTCCTTTCCTACAATGGAGCGATTTGATCAAATACCTATCCTCTTGAACCCTGGTGGTTCCAATCGCCACGTGTGGCCCCTGCTTGGTTCGGGTCACCCGGCTGGCACACTGAAAACTACTGTACCGTGTAGACTCGAGGATAGGCCCTGCGGACAAACGTACTCCGTATTACTAAGTACATACGCAGGTGCATTTTCTCTGTCCATCCACGGGTCCATGGCTGTTCAGATGATTCGAGCGTCATCTGACAGGCGCATTTACAGGGAAGTGCTTATCATAGATGCAGTAAGTTAGAGGGGAGCATGCCCCTCTCAATATGCAGCTATGGATCTGCATCTGTTCGAAATGGCTCTCAACCCAGTAGTTATGCTTCCCTGGTTCAAGGAATGACTCCAATGCTGACAGGCATCATCGCCCCACAGTCTGTGATATCACCATGCAGAGCGTCCAACCTGAATTCACGGCTGCAGGCAGATGCCGCTGCATAGCCGGGTGGCGGCGGCCCTAGTAGATCAGGGTTCGCAGGTAGAGAATAAGACCGTATGACTGGAAGGCTGTCTTGGACGCTCAAGATACCAACTTAAAGCAATGAGGGATCCAATGCTGGAGACAGCCGAAACATTAACCTGGGGCTCAGCAAGCGGGCGCCCCGAGTCAGCAAGTCTGTCGAATTGCCTTTCTGATAGTTATGGATCACTAATACCAAACGGACACGGTGGCAATGAACGGCAATGCATGCATATATTGTCTATATCTGCGGCATCACATCTCCCCTGTGATTCGTCACATCCGGGGGCGCTGGACGCCTAAGATCACCAACAGAGGTCGAACACGAAGCTTACCACGACGAGAGGTTATCCTTATATCAGCCTACTGAACACTTGGCCGTCAGCGCTTCGCCTCTGCATAAGGCTGCTGCGCTTCAATTGACTCTATCCCCACTTTTCCAGGGCGCCTGGTAGGCAACATCTAGTCAGCAGCAGCCCTTACGCCGGGCAACGATCGATCAGCCGGACTACTGTAGGGAGCTATACAAGAACAAGGGGCAACGAATATATCCAAGCCATGCATATGCGGTGAAACAACCAAGGCACTACTGCCGGGCTATTGATATGGTATGCGCAGGATCAACAGTGCCACGGCACTGCCAACTTTCTGAACACCTCAGCCGATGATGGCAGGTTCCGGGGTCTTAAAAACCAGCAGCTGGTCGGGTTTGGCTATTGTCTCTCTCTCCTCATGATAGACATACACAACACGAGCAAAATGAGCCTCGACCCGTGCAACTGCCCTCCTCCGACGCGGGAGCTAGTTCTCTGTTTCGATGGAACGGGGAACACCTTCCGCGCGGACGGCGGGGAAAGCAACATTCTCAAGATCTTCCGCATGCTGGATCGCAGAAAGGATCATAGATGTGAGTTGTCATTCCGGTTTCATTGTGGTCGTAGGCTAATAGGTTAGATTGTTACTATCAGCGTAGGTCGCCTCATCACGATGAGACCACAGGAGGAATGTCATTAACGGACAGACAGCCGGCATAGGAACCGACATCACGCCAGGAACCTTCGCCAACATGGCCTTCCGCCCCTTTAGTAACCTCCCCGCCCACAAGGTCATGGACCAGGCACTTGCCACTTCGTTCGACCAGCATGTCATCAACGGATATCGCTTCCTGGCCCGCCGCTGGGTGCCCGGCACGCGCATCTACATGTTTGGGTTCTCACGTGGGGCCTACACAGCCCGGTTCCTGAACGAAATGCTCGACTTCATCGGCCTGATCTCGGCCGATAATGAGGAGATCATCCCTCTCGTGTGGCAGGCATTTACACGGTACAAGATTGCGCGAAACGATAAGGAGGCGAACGACGCAGAATACTTTCTCAAAATGTGCCGGGACACGATGTGTCGGTCTGTGGGACTTGTACACTTCCTTGGCCTGTTCGACACGGTGAACAGTGTGGCTGAGTTCAACAACGACCTCCAGAGAACGCAGCCAAAACCGCACATCATGCGACACGCGGTCAGCATCGACGAACGCCGGATCAAGTTCCAACCGGTACTGTTTGATCAGCTGCGCGGAGCACATGCAAGGGCCTGTCGAGTGAGTACGTGGGCCGAGCGAGCGGACCTCGAATTCCAGAGCTCCAGCGGCCTCGTGCCGCCGCCGCCTTCGGAGACGGACTTCGAAGAAGTCTATTTTGCTGGAGATCACAGCGACGTTGGTGGTGGGTGGCCGCGCGAGCGCGGCAGTGAACGATGGGTCGCCAGTCAAATTCCCCTCATGTGGATGGTGGAAGAAGCCATTGAGGCAGATCTGACCTTTGACCCAACACAACTGCACGAATTAGGCTGCTTCAACTATATGGCCCGGGAGAGGTATGACGAGGTTGCAGTGAAGGAGGCGTCGGAGGCAGTCTTGCATGATTCCTTGCTCTATGACTCCGGCAAAGGCTTGGAGACCTTGTTCTGGCGCGTGCTGGAGTGTCTGCCCATCAAGCGTCCCAAGGTCGCCCCAGACGGTACGGTGCAGGAGACTAGATGGCATGTCGGGGGCCTGCGACGACCGCTACCGGAGGGGGCTAAGTTGCATTTCAGCGTCATTGACCGAATGAAGAAGGATCCGACATATCGACCATATAACCTCGGGGTGGGTAATCGGCCCGACGTGGAGCGGGTCATCGAGCACTGGCCGCAAGTCGTTCACGACAAGGAGCTCGGTCATGACAAGGCCATCGAGAATGGGCAGAGGGCGAGGACCAGGCAGGATGAGGAGCGGAGGACGCTGTGCTGGTATTATAGGTGGCATCGGGGGGAGGCGGAGGGTGGCAGACGGCTTCACTCGCGGCGCTCGGAGAGGACTTGAGCTCTGCTATTGGGATGTATGATATGTTGGCGTTCATCTTCATTAGCGGCGCATTTTCCTTTCTCGTGATTATCCGCAGGGGATCTTGGTTGAGCGGTGATGTTCCGAACCTGAGTATGTCCGCGACCTCGCTGATCGTCATCGGTCAGTGGGGTCGTGGACCGCCTAGGGCAAAGCTTGGTATCCATCTCATATCCTGCCTGCAGCTGTTATATTCCAGTGCCTCGCTTGTATTTCATATGTCTTTCGTTCGTCAGTCATTCCTTCCATTCTGACCCCAGTCACTCCTTCTCTTTCTTCCTTCATATCTACCTGCTCGTCCCCTGGGCCATCCATCTCGCAACGGCCCTCACGCCGCCCAGCTCCGACCCATTCTACCACGAACCTGACAATATAACCGCCTATGGCCCGGGCCAGGCCATCCGCACGCGTCAGATTGCTCCATATCTGCAACCCTACATTCCCACGAGGCCCACCAATACCTCTACCGTACGACCGACACCCACGGCAATGCCATCGCGGCGGCAGCCACCTTGCTGGTCCCGCATAACGCGGATCCCACCAAACTCCTGGCCTACGAGACCTTCTACGACGCCAATAGCGAGGACGGCAGTCCCTCATATACGTTACAATATGGCTCACAACCGAACACGGATGGAAAGGATCTCCTCCCCAGCATGACCCAGCCGATGGATCTGGCATTTGTATGCTTCTATACGTACCCCTTCTCCTCATTTAAAGCCCTCACTGATCCAACCCTCTTTCTGTCGATTTAAGCTCTCTGCCTCTCTCACCCAAGGCTGGTACATTATGACAGCGGACTACGAATCCCCCGCGGCCCAATTTGCCGTCGGCCGACTCTCCGGCCACGCAACCCTCGACTCCATCCGAGTTGCTCTCACCCACGGCCCCTCCTCCCACAACCTGTCCACACACCCCAACTACGCAATGTGGGGATACTCCGGCGGCGCTTTGGCAGTATCGTGGGCGGCCGCTCTGCAGCCCAGCTACGCCCCCGAACTCGCCATCTCCGGCGCTGCCGTCGGCGGCCTCATCCCCAACCTGACCTCCGTTATCGAAACCATCAACATGGGACCATTCTCCAGCGCGGCCTTCGTCATCTTTATTGGTCTGGCGAAAGCATACCCCCCATTCGCGACGTGGCTGGAATTCGCGCTGAAGACATACCTCAAGGAAGTGTTTTTTCGGCGGGAGCGGGAGCTGTGTCCTAGGTGAGTTTTCGGGGGGCATGCTGAGTGACTTTTGGAACTTTTTTATTCGGGGGAGGATGTGCTGAGGGAAGGCGTGCCTGGTGGGGTGCTGTCCAGGGAGGAGCTGGCCGGTGCTGGGACGCCGACGGGCACGAAGATATATCTTTATAAGGGGGTTCTGGATGAGATTAGCCCCGTCGCGGATACGGATGAGCTGGTCCAGGGCTACTGTGGCGGCGGGGAGGGAGTGAGTGTGCGGTATGAGAGGATTCTGGGCGCGGATCATATGGCCGGCGCGGTGTTGGGGTCTGTTGAGGCGGTGAAGTGGCTGAAAGGAGGCTTTAGCGGGTGATGTCGAGAACGATGGGTGTATAGTTAGGACGACGCTGGCGGGGGACTTGGAGGATATCGATTTGGGGGGGGGGCTGTCCTGGGCGAGGCTTGGGGAACGTTGGTTTCTGCCGTCGGTGGTGGGTTGTAGATGCTGGGTGCAGGCAATAGATCATATATGCCCCATGGACAGAAAATACTTACAGAACATGAATTATATACGTCGATCAGCAAGCATACACAGGGAATTCCACGCCGGCTAATTCCGACCAACTATGAAGCCAATGGTGTACAAGAGCATCACCACATGATATTATTCACCGAGCAGTAGTTAATTAGAATAGCAACCCCCCCCCCCAACCACTGTAAGAATACATTCAGTCTCAGGGATTTCCCCCACCCACCATCTTGGCAAGCATATTGCAGGAAACCAATTCTACAAGCATGACCAGAATAAAACCTCACAATGAAGCCCAGAAGCACGGGGGGAGAGAAAAAAAAGTAGCTGCCAGAACCCCACATTCTTCGCAACTCCCCCACTTGGAAAGGGTAAAAGAGTAAAAGAGTAGGCAGCCAGATATATCCTTATTAGCTTATTTATATAGGCAAAGATGAAAATTACTAAAATACCAATTCCTTGATGGTCTAACGGTCATGATTTCCGCTTGTCAAGCCCAGTCTCGGGAACAAGCGCGGGAGACCTGGGTTCGACTCCCAGTCAGGGAGGAAATATTTCTTTTTTAAACCCCCCCCTTTTTTTTCCCAATCAATTTTCTCTCAAAACCCCCCCATTCCTCCATCCTTTTCTTCTTTTTGGTTCTTTCGTCCAACCCCCCCCCCAAAACTATATCATACATCAATCAATCGATTCACTAATCGAGTGACTTCTGTGATTCTTTGACCATGGAGCATGTAAATTGGCTGGCTGATTGATTGATGTCTCTGGTGGTAACTGACTGACAGACACCTTTCCTTGCACACCTTTTTATTGCCTGTCTTGAAGAAGAAGAAGAAGAAGAAGAAGAAGAAGAAGAAGAAGAAGAAAAAGTCATTCTGAGCAGTGTCCAAGGATAAGGCTACGAGGGTCTTAAAATACCAGTCCCCCATTACACAAATCCTAATCAGTAACCTGTCAGAGCAGCAAATATACACTAGATTGATCCTCTAGTCAAGAAACATATGTAGGTACAGTGCATAAAGATATCACAGGGAGAAAAAAAAATATCAACAAAAGCATCTGCCACGAGAAACAACATGCCGTCCAGACATGTTGCATGCCTCGATCTAGATACGAAATTCAGGGCGAAAGAAAAAAAAAATGGAGAAAGACAGATCTAAGCCGAAATCCCATCACCAATCGATATCTCAGCCGATCATCCATGAGATCATGTCAACATTGGTCGAAGCGACACCATTTAGCTGTTAGTGCACTTGGTGGCGGCGGTGGTCCAACCGGTGAGACGGTTGGCAATGTCGGAGGCGTAGCAGGAGGTGGCGCCGGAAGCGGAGACCAGATTGTCGGAGCTCTCAAGGGAGTACACGCCAGAGTTGTACATTCTCGTGGCGCGGTAGTAGCCCGCAACGGTGGTGCGGTCAGACATATCGATGAGCGAGGCGAGACCGTATCCGGCTGCGGTTCCGATGGCTGGATTTGGAACCCGATGTTAGTAAAGAAGCTGGGCATGTGGGCAGGGTTACCCGGGGGTTCGTATGTATATGCACATACATCCATCGCGGATCATCTGGACGATCTCCGCCTTCGAGCAGGTCTCCTTTCCGTAGCAGGTGCCGGTGCCCTCGTAGCTCTGCATGAGGCCGGGGTTTTCCACGCTGTTGGAAGTGGTCACGACACGGACACAGCCCTTGGATTCCTGCATGACGACGGCAAGGATGAGGCGGTGATCAACCTCGGACTCCTCCGCGACCTCGTTAATGGCATCGTAGAGGTCCTGGGTCTCAGTGGCGGAGTTGTCCGCGCCCCAGCCGTTATTGGCGCACGACTCGGAGATGAGCGGCTTGTTGACAGTCCACCTAAATTAATTGCTGGTTAGTACAGGATGCTGGTTGGGAAACAGGGCTAGATGGATGAGTATACATTTCTTCAAAGGAAACCCTGTGAGTAACGATTAGCGAGATGCTCGAAGGTCGATTCTATTGAATTGCATACCAGTCAGACTTGGCAGGCCACCCATCCTGAGTGGATCCGTCTCCGGTGTACATAGTGTAGGAGTTTGAGGCGGAGCTCTTGCCATCATCGTTGTTGATGGTCTTGACCGCGAGGGCGCTGACGGTCACCACTGCGTCGGTGGAACGGGAGGCCAAAGGCACTCCACGCTCGGAAACCTCCAGGGTCCGAGTCCCCAACGGAGCGGCGGCAGTGATTCCGACGAGGGAGCCGGCGGCGAGGATCTATAGCAATAAGGTTACTGAGATGCGTGGAGAGGCGTGGTCTGTGCCGTGGCTGCTCACGTTGAAGAACTGAGTGAAACGCATCTTGAAGGTGTATATAAGGATTTGGGTAGGGAGAGACGAAAAAGATCGACGAATGTAATCTGCAAAGAGTGTGTAGTGTGGTGGTCAAGGAATGTACTGAAGCTAGTCAATAGCTTCAAAAAAGAACGATGGAAAAGGAATGACTGTCGGAAACGACTTGAATCTGCGAGGCTGGCTCTGGCTGTGGGGATGGATGCATTCTGGGGGAGCAGGGTCGAGCTCTTTATACGAATTTCCCCGATCAGATCCCTCACGATTTAGACGTGAGGGGATCGTGAAGGAAGCCAAACGGCCCAATGCGCAGTTGAAACATCGTTGGTTGGACACTCCTCGTGAACTGTGGGCTGGGTGGTGTGGCAGGAGTCAGGGCGAGTCTTCTAGCGGAGTGAGGAGGGAGCGAACCACAGGTGATAGATGGGCACCCCCAACGGCCCGCAAGACTGGCCGCAGCAGGGATTGGTGCAATCACCTCCGTTTGGGGTCTGTCGGGAGGCATCCGTCAGGACCATCCAACCCACGGAAATGCAGGAACCCAAGATCGCACGGCCATTCGTTGATCATGAAAGCCTCGGGGAATTCTTTGGAGCCAATGACATGGACGATCACCCGAGCAGGATATCGACTAACGCAAGAAAGCGCCCGCGTGGCTCACGCCAGTGGACTGGCCGCTGGAGCCAAGCGGAGCTCGCGTTTGGGTTGGCCGACTGGGTACGGCCATTGGATTTGGCCATTTGGGCCACCGACCACGCGGGCGTCGCAGGTTTGTGGCGGACGAACCAGTCAGGGGGCTGCAGGGGCCAACGTCGGTTTACACATGTGCCGCATGGATCTCTTCGTCCGTTCGTCGGGACGAGCCGAAACAAAAAGTGCACTCCAGGCAGAGACGTTCGGGCTGAGGTCGGTGAGGGCGTCAGTGCGACGACGATGTGACAAGGTGACGACGGGGGGTCCGAAAGATTGAATCGGGGCCGAAGAAGGCGGGGGATTGTTACATCCTGAGAGATATGGCAATTGTTCGAAATTACGACGGAGAGTTGATAACAAATAATAGATGTACGATGACTTTCATGGAGTACGAAGGGTGTACGGCTTTGTGACTGGAGACCTCGGAGATGGGTACCGTCTTTCTGACCGCCTACTACCTCCGATGTGTCCGGCAGAAAACCACCTCCCCGGAAAATGATGTCATACGATCACAATCGGGGGTTTAAACATACGCCGGGCGTACTGGGTACAGACCAAGTGCCTCATTGCTGACCAGAGCTATTATTGTTATAAGGGATCTTTCACAATATTCAGATGGGGGCTTTTCATCACCCTATGCTGGTGGCTGTAGAAATCTTATCTAGGATCAGAACTCTTTCCTGACACTCCTGCCGATAGTTTTACCATTTCCGTGCCTGCCTGGCCCCTTCACAGTTCACACTAATTTCCGCCGGCGCTGTATGACATGGGGTCGGTTTCAGCTGTTCGTTGGTTTCAGCTGCTTCTGGAGCGGTCGGGCCCGGAGCCGTCATCCATGGGTGGCTGAGGATGCCAGTCTGGGGGCCGATGGTAGGCGAGAGTGGCGGACAGGTCTCGCCGGCATGCAATGTGACATTGCAATTTGGAATTCCCCCTTACTATCACTAGATACTAACTACCGTACTACCGGAGATACTAATTTTATTGCTACCTGCGGTCTTTGTTGTTGTTTTGTGTGGTAAATCACGTGTCCCTCGCCAAGCATTACCCTTTACCTACTCCCGGGCAGCTAGCTAGTAATCGGCATCAGTCGCACTCTCGCTTTGCTTTCTCTTTGCTCTCTTTCCCTTTCGCCCATCTAACATCTAATCTGCAGCCCTTCAAGAAGAAGGAAACACCGACCCCCTTAATTCCTCTCCAAGGTGAAAGGCCGTCTTAGCCCCTATCCATAAAATGAGTGCAACTAGGCGACAATTCCTTGGACCCCGCCCCAATTAAGTCTGTGAAACAGTATGAGGGCTCTACCGAGACAAGTTACTCACTTATGGAGGAGCACGCACCGAGTGACTGAAAATATCGAGACACCGGTCTCTCTATCGCACTGCCCCAAAGGATTATACGAAACCTTACAAGTCGCCCCCAATATGACCACACGAGCTCTCCTGAAGGGCAGTCACGGGCTAGCGCTAATCCCTGCTCGATGAGACGAGATGAGATGCGATCCGATGAAATGAGTCGGAGTATCCTAGGAAATTCCCTATCAATATACTAAACATATACGGAGTACTCCGTAGCAGCTTTCTTAATATAGGCACCCGGCGGACGCTACACCAGTACTGCTTGGATAGTGGTTGCTACCCCCCCCCCCCCCTCAGTCCTCCGGACTAGCTGATGAGCGCGAGAACCGAATAATGAAATTGGACTTTGGTTTTGGTATTCCGGATTTCGGTGGGGGGTTTTTTTTTTGCTTTGAGGGTCAGCCAGGAAAAAAAAAAACAAGAAAAGTTGATCGAGCCAAACGACTGCCTTATCCGGTTGGCCGCCCAACTCCCAATTATTATTACTACCGCGTCTTATTGTGTCCAGTATAATACTTTTGACTCAAAGTAGACCTACCTGCCTAGTACTACTATACACATGCATACACAGACACATAGAGACATACACAGAACGGATAACTATCCATCCAGAACAGCGACAACACCCAACCATCAACGCCAACCCCCATAATGCGAACCAGCTAGTAGAACCAAAACCCAACAGCATCACGGGCTAAAGAAGACGAAAGGTAAAAAAAAGGGGGGGGGGGAGACATTCCACCCACAGGAAAGAGACCGGACAGGAACAGAACCATCAGTCCGACTTCCCCTCCTCCGTTCCCTCCTCTCCATCCTCCTTCTTTCCCCAGGTCCACACATCCCAGATATGCTCCTTAATCAAATCCCCATACCCCCTCCCTTCCTCCAGCGCCTTCTGTTCCTCCCTCATCCTCCTCTCCTTCCACCCCTCCGACTCCCCACCCATCCAAATCCTTTCCAGCGCCGGCTTTTCACTCTCCTGTCTGGCCTTCAGCTTATCCAACTCCTCGCCCACCACCGTGCGATCGCGAATCTGCGCATCCCTCGCCGCCTTCAACTGGGCCTGGATCTCCCGCGCACGCTCGCTGGGCAGCTCGTTCATGGCTGAGATGGGATTTTTTGCAATTCGCGCCTCGATTCGGTCCATGATGCTCCGGCCTGTGCGTTCGTGGGTGAGGTGGTTCGCGGAGATGCAGAACGCTCCCGTCAGGAGGACGGTGAGGTTGTCGAGTTTGCGCGGTGGCAGGGCAATGAGGATGGGTGAGGCGACGAGGAAGGTGTAGGCCGCGGCCGTTTTGAAGCGCTCGTAGTCGGCTTCTCGGCGTGATTGGAGGTCATTGTTGTTGTTGTTGGACATCTTGGCTGGGTTATTTATTGTCGCTCTGTCGTGGTTGGTTGGTCGGTGCGGGGGTTCGTTTAGGAATATAGATAGAGGTAAGGTAGCTGTAGACAAGAAGGATGAAAGAATGCGTTCGATTCAATCAACTTCGATACTGATTTGAGAAGGGCTGTGTGGAGTACTCTCCGTCGCAGTCGTCGTTTGGTTCTGTATTGGTCGGTCAGCGCACGGGTGCGCCGCCGCTCGAGATAAAAATTTACAGCAGGCGACTCCGTCCAACGATGCAGCAACTAGTCAGGTGACTTGGTTCTTCTCATAAACTTAATGCACTTTTTTTGGGCCGGATCTCCATTTGACATTCAAAGATCTCACGTATAGTTACTGCTGTCATCGGTGTCGAGGTTGGCGTTTTGCGAAATCTTACAGCGGAGCGAGTGATTCGATTCCTTTTTTTTTTTTTTTTATGAAGCCATTTTGATGGTCATCACGGAAGCGAAGGTAATTATTTTTTGGTCTACAACAGAGAACATCTGGCTAGTACCTAGGACATAGGAAACACATCCGAAAACCATCGAAGACTGAAATATCTTCTTTTTTTCAAACCAGGGAAGCTGAAACATGTGACGCTGTTTTATGCTCATGAGGCAAAGTGGAACAGGGAGAAAGGAAAATAGAGATATTTTTGACAGTAACATAATCATCATTCGTGTGGCCCAATAATTTCAGCAAGAAAATTCAACCAGGTCTGTATGACTGGCTGGCTGAGGCGTTTGCGGTCGCCGTGTATGCTTTTTGTCAGTCGCTAGAAGACGAGCTCGAGGTGCTAGAGGAGTCCGTGTCAGAGTCCGACTCGGTGGATTCATTGTCGCTGTCGATTTCATCCGTTTCGTTATCTGAGGTGTTGGCTGGTTTCACGCCAGGAAAGCTGGGGTTGGCTTTGCGCTTTCTGTCCACCGGTTTTTTGGTAGATGGAGGAGGCTTTGACGTGTGGCCTATCCCTCGTTTGTGGGCAGGCGAAGTCGGCTCGCTGTCATCGCTCGTCTCGCTATCTTCAGACTTAGACTCTGAAGATGAGAGCGAATACTTTACCTTTGGCTGATCCGCGTTTTGCTGTTTGGAATTGGACGCGTGGGGGGGTGCCTTCGCCTTTTGGCCGGCAATGACAGCAGTTTTCCTTTGCCGTGCCCCATTTACCACAGGTTGATCTTTCGAGTCTCCTGTCTCTCGGAGAGGCTCCGCTTCCGACTCACTACTACAAGTATCTTCGGATTTGATATTTGGTTTTTCGTGAGTGGTAGCGGGCTGCTGCTTCTTCGGTTGCTGTTTCGCGGAATCGGCATCCAGTTCAGATTGTGATTCAGATGATTCGGACCCGGAGTCCGAGTTCAAATCCGACTCCGAGTCCGAGTTGTATACCGAATACGAGTCCGAATCAGTGTCCGAGTCTGAGATGGATTTGATGCTGTTTTTCTTAGATGCGCCATTCGGAGCCAAGCTGACATGCTTCTTCTTCGCCTTCGCTGATGAAAATGCTCGCTGTCCCGAAGAAGATCTTTTATCAATCTTCCCCACAGACTGAGCTGCGGTGGGTGTGGCCTCAGTGCCTTCATCTGGGTCGGCATCCGAGTCGTCATCCGACTTCACAAACTCCGCGCTCTTGAACTGTTTGTCCGACTGACGCGTAGCTGCCCGCAATTTGCTTCGACGAATCGAAAGCCTTGTTTCAATGATGGGATCGTAGAAAGCATCGGGGTTCTTCTTGCAGCGATGGGCCGCTATCTTGCGTCGAATCTTGCGCCACTTGTCTGCACACTGTTGCCGAGAGCGGCAGTTTTTCATCTTGTCGCTAATATGGCCCCAGGCGATCAAGCTTTCATCCATTTCATAGATATCACGGCCAAGATCAAGCTCGTGTTCTGTCCCCTTCAAGCCATCCCACGAAGCCTGCAATAGTTCTAGCAAGGAACGAACCTCCTGCTCAGACCAAGGACCCCGGTTCATTGTCTTGCGATGCTGCAAGCGATTCTTCCACCGCTGCACCACATCGTCATCACTCCGGCCAAGCATCTTGGCGATAAAAGCCCATTTTGGTCCGTGGCGCTCATGGTGTAAGACAAGTTCATCATCTTGTTCCTCAGTCCAGTGATGTGGCTTTTGTGATGAGCCTTGGAAATGCCGCCTCATGAATCGATAGACGGACCTCCTGTCTCGTCCCGGGATAATGCTGTAGATGTCCTTCCAGAACGCAGTTTTTGTGGTAATATTGGAATGACAAGGGAATATACTCAACCTGTCCCTTTCCGAATGCTGGATCATAAGGTCGAATGTACCACTAGACAATCCATGGTTGGTGCAGAAATCCAGCTTGAACTTTTCCAGCTTCTGGACTTCATGGGGCTTGAAGAAGCCAACTTCCTTCTTCTCCCCAGTCAATGAATCCACGCCGTGCTTTCCCTTCCTAAATCCCGGTTGTACCACAGCCTTCTCGTCGGGCCCTTCAGTCCCTGCCGCCGACCCTGGTGTGGAGGTAACGTTCTCTTCTTCTGTCAAAGACGGTGACGCATTCGATCTGACCTCGGGCTCGGGCTCGGGCTCGGCACTAGTTACAGCCTGTGGTTCGGTATGTTGTTGAGCCGGGGCGGCATCTTGGATGGGTGCATCGTTGGTCTTCCCCCTATCCTTAACCGTCGACAAAGCTTTGCGATTGCGATTGCGCGTTGGCTTTTGCTTTGGTTCCGAGACCTTATTGCGCTTTGCCGGACGGCCACTTGACTCGTTGGGAGGCGAAGGAAGCGACCTTTGTGTGTTATCGTTGGCGGAGTCGGACAAAGCTTTCCGTTTCTGCGTTGATGTCGACCCGGCGGGTTTTGCGTCCCGTTTCACTTTTTTGGTGGCTGTCGGGGATTTCGGGGCGGCCGTCCTTTTCTTTTGGCTAGCATTGAATTTGTTGAGTTGCTCATCGTGCCCCACAGCATCGGACTGAGATGAAGCATTGCCCATATTGGGGGAATGGGAGTTGGAAAAAACCTGGCTGCTAAGACAGGAGAGGAAAACAGGCTGAGTCGAGTGGATAGCGGTATGCGGCGAGCAAGCCCGGTTGACGTTGCAATGGCGCAAGTCGTGATTCGGAGGTTCTGTCTTGTGGTGAAAGTTACAGCCTACTCCGTACGGCTTCGTGTAATTGCCGAGTTTTCTTGGCACGTGACTCCGTACATATACCTACATCTGCAGGCTTTACTGGGCTAGTAGGACTCGAATTGAACCATTCGAAGAGAATCGACTCCATCAGCTGGCTTACAATTTGGTCGTTGACTTTGGACATGTCTAAGTATTTAGCTCCCATCATGATACCAGTAACTCCTTCCATGCTAATATAACTAATACGTATAACCTGGCGCTTGTAAACATTCTTCAATACTACTCACAATCATCTCCAGTCTTCAATGGCTGTCCGCCTGTCTCACGCCCACTTGCAACATCTTGAACCCCCATTGCTGCATCTTAAACTGATCGAACATACCACAAGGGTCCAAGAGCACCTTCGGCTCCTGCATCTGATTAGCGATCCCCTGCCACCGGACTTTCTCATGGCCAAACACCTCCCAGTCCGTATGAAGAACGACAGCACTACATCCCATGCATGCTGCCTCCACCGACTCTGCCGCAGTGATTCCCTCGAGAGATGGGTTTCTCAGACGTAGCGTCCTCTCCAGCTGATCGGGGGGGATGAAAGGGTCGTGAACTATCACTTGCACTCCATTGCTGGTCAAGTCTCGAACCAGCCCCAGTGCCACGGAGTGAAGGCTGTTGTCCTCCTTCGGGGTGAAGCCCAGGATCGCAATTTTCGTTTCTGTCAAGTCTCCCGATAGCTGAGCCACAAGCCGTTGAGAAATGCGCCGATTGTGAAAATCGTTCATCCGAATGGTGGCCCTCCAATATTCAGCGACTTGTTGCAGCCCCAGCTCTTGCGCCAGGTAGATCAAACATGATACCTCGGTTTGCAAGTGCAAGCTGCCGAAACCAAAGCCGATACGCTGTGGTACCCCCAGGATCTGGGTGATGTAGTCGATGTTGGCATTGGTAGACTCGCAAATAGTGCTCAGTGAGTGAAGGCTGCTGATCTGCTGTGCAAGAAAGGCGTTTGCAGCTATCTTGCCTAGCTCTGATGACCACGCATCCATGGTGATTATGCGCTCCTCGGGGACCCAGGGGACATACAATTGCTTGAGTGCGGTTATAGCCTCTGGAGACATGTCCTCGGAGAAGATATGTCCGATAATGACTCGGGGAGGGTAAAGGAGGTTATGAAGAGCCGCACCGGGGACCAGGAAGTCCGGATTAGATAACACATCAAACGAGGCTGACGGAGAAGCGTTTTTACGCAGCTATATCTGTTAGAGTTATCCTTTATATCTTGATTTTCTTAATGGGAACCAACAATTTTCTTTATTCGTTGAACGACTCCACATGGGGCTGTGCTCTTTTGGGCGATGATCTTGTGGCCAGTTGATACCTGGGCGATCACCTGAATGGCTGCTTCCAGCTGGGACAGGTCCAGGTGTTCTGCCCCATCATTCTATACAAGTTATCAGGATGTGGTTGTGTTAAATACGGGGAAAAAAATCTTACAGTTATGGTCGAAGGTGTTTCGGCGCAGAGGAATATCAGATCTGCTGCTACCACACCCGCGTGGACGTTTGTTGAGAACGTGAGATTTGCCAATTTTCGTTTCCGAGGCTGAATGCTGTTCAAATCCATCGATTGCTCTGAAGTAGCTGGCGCATCTTGAGCAAACCCAGACGGTTCTTCGAAGAGCATCGCTTCTAGTCCTGGCTCAAACACGGGCAGTCGATCGGAATTCCAAGCCGCAATAAGACTCTCGTCCCCGTCAAGCACACAGAACTGGATATGGGGGTTCTGCGAGGCAAGTACAATCGCCGTTAATGCACCTAGTCACAAAACCAGTCAATCTCACAAGGCCCTCAACAGCTGGTTGCCGCGCTCACCCACATATCCAGCCCCAATGATGCAAGCACTCCGAACAGATTCAATCTTCGTGCTCGCTAGAGGCTGGGCCACCGTCTCCTCCACACTGTCGGAGTATGTGTGACCCTTGACAACGACGAAGGGCTCTGCATTTCCAATGGCCCTATACCGACGCCGGGAGAAAAACAAAGTAAGGCCGGCCAGGACGAAGAGAAGTGGTATGAACGGCATCATGACGGTACACCCACACACGGGACAAACTGGCCACCCTCCCCCTTGAGCACTGGCCGGGACAGCCGTTCACAAGTTTAACGATGGGTGGGGGGTGGAGGGTGTTTGGGCCGGTTATAGTCAAAGGGCGGTCTGGTCGCAACCAGCCACATCATCATGAGCCATCATTGCTCTAACAATCCTCCGATGGACTTGCGCTCTGCGATTGGGCCTGACTTTGATTCATCGACGTGGAAGTGCTCGTGGCACAATCAGAGAACCCACCCTGGGATGATGGACATTTGACTTCGTCGCTTGTGATTGGGACAGCGGAGCCGGAAGATCAGTTACTTAGCACACTAGTCACGTAGTCAGTGAGTACTACCAAACCTCGGGGTGTCCCAGTTATAGGAGCATCCTAATTTAGAAAGCAGCCTCACTTTAGCATCAGAGTGCATTCGGCAGAGGTGTTTGAGGGATGCAGCATGGGGCGCATTTTTGTGTACATAGGAGGAGGAGGAACAGGCGCAGGGCGGTCGGTGCTCGGTACGGAGTAAGTACTTGTAGCTATCTACTAGCTGTATAGGTACATAGTAACTACGGAGTAGTATCCACTAGATACTCAGAGACCATGGAGCCTGGGTACTGTAGTGTGTACCTACCTATATACCTACTCGAGGGGGCGAGGACTCTGGACGTTCAACAGTCACTTAACAGAGTGGGGCTCTTATCTCTTCCACGACTCATCCAGATTTATTTATCTATTCTGCAGTACGTACTCCGTACCTACATCATCATATGATAAGTAGAAATTATTAGCCGCGGAAGCAATCCGGAGTATTATTGACCCGTCTGGCGGGCGGTCGTCTACGCGATCTTACCAGGTTGAAAGTTAACGGACATCACAGGAACCCCCATATGGGCATTGGGCAGGTCATCCGGCTGTTCTCGATCATGAACCCGGTCGATAGCATCCCTTCCTGATGGACCACCCTTTGGATCACTACTTTATGCCGATGTGATCATACATCAATCCATTTCACTTCCCCCATGGCGCGCCTCCGCCCTCTCTCCCTGCTCGTCTCCCTGCTGAGCCTCGCCCTCGTCTACAGCCTCTACCACCAATACTCCCTTCCTCCCTCGTCGCCGCCCCTCCATCCTCTCCCTTCCGACTGTCCCTCCCGCCCAGACCTCAACGACATTCTTGTCATCCTCAAAACAGGCGTCACCGAATCCCGCGCCAAAGTGCCTATCCACCTAACCACCACCCTGCGCTGCATCCCCAACTACGCCATCTTCTCGGATTTTATCGAGCCACTCAGCCCCTCCCTCGCCACCCACGATGTCCTCTCCTCCCTCTCCCCAAACCTCCTCGCCACCAACCCCGATTTTGACCTCTACCGGCGCGTCCGCGACCACGGCCCTGCCGCTCTCACCCCGGCCGACCTCAACCCAGACATCAACACCCCGATCGGCAAGCCCAACAACCCAGGCTGGAAACTGGACAAGTGGAAATTTCTCCCGATGCTCGAACGCGCGCTAGCCGTGAAACCCGACGCGAAATGGTATGTCTTCATGGAGGCAGACACCTATCTCCTATGGGACAATCTGCTACCGTGGCTGCGCCGCTTCGATTCCCGCAAACCGTGGTACTTAGGCAACCAGATGCAGATCGTCGATGCGATATTCGCGCATGGTGGGTCGGGATTCATCCTGTCTCGGCCGGCGATGGTCAAGGCGATGGAGAGGTGGAAACTGAGTGCGGACGCCTGGGAGACTGCGGTCGCGGAACATTGGGCGGGAGACTGTATGCTGGGGCTGTTGTTGGAGGATTCCGGGGTGGAGCTGACTTGGTCCTGGCCCATGGTGCAGATTGCGCCCCCCGGGGAGATGGATTATTTCTCGCGCGGGTATGAGAAGAGGCCGTGGTGTCATCCGGCCGTCTCATTCCATCACATGGATGAGCGGGGGATAGTGGAGTTGGAGAGGTTCGAGAGGGAGGAGGGAGGGAAGGGGAAGATGATACTCTATCGCGATGTGTTTCTCAAGATGGTCCGGCCGTTTGTGCAGGCCGTGCGCCAGGGGTGGGACAATCTGGCGGAGGGGGAGGGGGTGCCGGTCAAGAGTTTCGCAGCTTGTCGCGGGGTGTGCTCACGCGAGGCACTCTGTCTGCAGTATGCGTACAATGAGACTGCCGGGGAATGTCGCACGTCCAAGGTGCTCATGCTGGGCCGGGGTGCCGGGGATGTTGCCTCAGGGTGGATGACGGAGCGCATCGATGCGGTGGCCGACAGTCTGGGCGAGTGTCGGACAATCAGCTGGATTGGTTGATCTCTCCAGGCTCGTGACCGGCATTCATTATAGTATCCGATATAGAGCGATTAAATACTCAAGGAAGGTAGAAGTAAATTGGGTTCGGTTGTCTCTATCTTTGCTCACGTAGTGCCCGCACTATATGGAGTACTTACCTCTACCTTTACTGTATTTACTGCCAGGGCCGAACAAGCGAGCGAAGATCACGTGATTGTAGCGCACACAGCCGCCCCACATCATACCAGTCCAGTCCCTGGCCCTTGTAGGAATGGTATAGCATTTTGTACTCCGTGATTCACAAGAGTAATAGTCCTCTGTACTCCGTACGGAGTAGAAGAAGAAGAAGAAGAGGTGTTCCAAGTCCAGTGACTGAGAACTCGCCCAATAGATACCAGTCCAAAGTCCAGACTACTCTCCCTCCCTCTTTAATAATTCAGATCAAACAGACCAGATGATAACTGGGTAGATAGAGAGATATTATCTACTTACTCCAAAACCGAGGTCTGTCCTGGTGGAGGCGGCCGTATTAGAGTTGGTGGAGGAACCCACCGGGCCCGACTGCCAGGGAGTGAAAATCCTGCACCAGGCTCGGCCTCTGTACGTAATCCGACGGCCGTGATTCGGAGTCGTTTGGGTTTTCTCCAAATAATATCTATAAATGCAACTGGAGCCTGGACGGCGCATGGGATCATGTCTGTGGGCCGGTTGGGATCTGGACGGCATTGGTTGACCTTGGAATCGTCGTCACCCTTACTATCCCCTATCACTTGAATACTTCACCTGGATACCTAGGAGGTAAGTGTCTGTAGTGCTTTCGATCCGCGACCCGCACTTGCTCAGGACCACGACCACAACCACGACTCCGACCCCAAATTATTTTTGGAGGTCGAGTTTGCCGGGACAGGGAGAGTGAGACAGCCTCAGCCCGATTGCGACAGCCTGGGATCACGCCCCGCATCTCGCCTTTCGGCCTCACCCTCACCATCCTCCATCCGACCTCTTCTCTCCTTTCCGTCTCATCAGTGCGCGGTCCTTGGCGCGGAAACAGGAAAGGCACTGTCTACGCCTAGAAACCCCCAAAGATAGTCCCTGTGCTCCACCATGGCGTCTCTAACCGGACAGTCACCCGGACTGGCTGAGCAGCTGCAGCTGCAGCTGCTGGAAGACGCTATTCCAGAGTCTCGGGTCCTCATTATCATGACCGGTGGTACGATCTGTATGCGACCATCGCCATCGGGGTTTGTGCCTGCCAGAGGGTTCCAGGAACAGTGTCTGGCCCGGGTGCCGACTTTCAACAATGGTTCTCCCGCCAGCATGATGGATGTGGTCGTCAACGCAGCCGGCGAGGTCAGGGCTCATCCCAGTCTCCGGACACCCCAGACGGCCTATGGGCGACGGGTGCACTACACGGTCTTCGAGTTCGAAGAGCTCCTGGATAGTAGTTCGATCGATGCCAAGGGTTGGGCGGAAATTGCCCGGGCCGTCGAGCGAAACTACACGCTTTTCGATGGATTCGTCATTCTCCACGGCACAGACAGCCTGGCATATACATGCTCAGCGCTCAGCTTCATGCTGCAAAACCTTGGGAAGCCCGTCATTCTCACGGGATCTCAGGCCCCCATGCTGGAGCTGCAAAACGATGCCACGGACAACCTCCTCGGATCGCTGGTAGTGGCTGGCCACTTCATGATCCCTGAGGTGTGTTTGTACTTCAACAACAGACTGTTCCGTGGCAACCGGTCCATCAAGGTCGCGGCCAGTGATTTCGCCGCCTTTGACTCGCCGAATTGTCCTCCACTGGCTGTGACGACCTCGATGCGCACCAACGTCAACTGGGAACTCGTCAACCGACCGAGGAGCCTCGAGCACTTCCGGATTACCACCAACCTTGACACTACACACGTGGCGTGTCTCCGTATCTTCCCTGGGATCAAGCCAGAGATGGTTGATGCCGTGCTGAAGTTGGACGGACTCCGCGGTCTTGTGCTTGAGACATTTGGCGCCGGAAATGCACCCAGCGGTCAAGACAATGCCATGACCAAGGTGCTGGCAGACGCCATCAAGCGGGGGATTGTTATCGTAAATGTCACGCAATGTGAGTTAGTTCTTCATAGCCATTCCCCATCCGAGGTCTGTTCTGACGCAAACAGGTATGACCGGGAGTGTGAGTCCGGTTTACGCCCCGGGCATGAGTCTGTCACGAGCCGGTGTGGTTGCAGGGCTTGATATGACAACCGAAGCAGCCTTGACGAAGCTGTCCTATCTTCTCGCCCTTCCCGATTCCACCCCAGAATGGGTTGCGAAGAGCATGTCTGTATCTCTGCGAGGGGAGCTGACGGAGGTTTCACAGCCAGCTTTCCGCCACCCGGATGGGGCGCTCCCAGAGCGTGTGCAGTCCCTGACGGTGCTGGGCTACGCCATCGCCCAGGGAGATCTGGAACGCGTGCAGGAGATTGTCACCCAGGAACACTATTGGCTGCTGAATGACGCAGACTACTCTGGCAATACCCCTATTGTAAGGATTCTATCATATCTACGCTTTGCCCCTGAGACAAGCAGCTGACCCTGTAAAACACAGCACCTTGCAGCAACATCTCAATCTATCAACATCCTCCAATATATGCTGCTTCAAGGTGGCTCCGTTCATCTGCGGAACCAGAATGGGCGCACGCCGCTGTTCCTGGCCGCCAACGCCGGGCTATCAGAGCACGTCTTGCTGCTCCGCAAGTCTGGCGCGCATCTGCACTCTGATGAGCGAGCTGCCGCGCAGCTACTTGCCCAGCGCCGCCCAGGCGTTTGGAGGCTGGCAGGTATTGAGCGCGACGAGGGCCCAGAGAATTCTTAAAACCTAGTTTTCACCGCACGGCGCCATTCCTAAGCTATGAAGGCCTCTATCTGCCTAGCTTCAAGGTGATAGTAGCAACTCATTAACCTGACCTATCTGGCCCGTTATGGGGCCATGGCCTGCTGTGGGGGGGGGGCATCTGGACCCCACAGATTAGACTATCCATCTTTATATAAATAAGACGTCACATTTTAAACATTTTGTTTCCTCTCTGATCCTTGAAAAGGGTTTAATCAAACAGCTTCGCTCCGCCTCTAGTCTCTCCCTATTGCTTTTTCCTCTAAAGCTGTACGTTGACTTCATTCCATGTCTTGTTAGCTGACTTCCGTGTAATTTCCATAATTCATTCCCCGATATCCAGTATAAAATCCCAATCTCTTCGTCACGAATCCCCATAGTACCATCTGAGGTCAGCGCCAGTATCGCAGAAATCAGTTATATCCTATTGTAAATGATAGAGGGCCGTCGACGACCCCGAAAGAGCCCCTGAGAGTGCTGCAATTGGGTATAATGCAATAATCCCAATTAACCAATCAATGATAGGGGGTTGCTCACTTCCGCTTCGTTTCTATACAGGTCTGGGCGTTGCAGTTGCAGCTGGTCGCGGGCAACCTAAGATGGATCGTATTTCCGACCGACGCATTCTATGCTGTTTCTCTAAATTAAACGTGTGGCTTATTGGGGGAGTTTTCTGGATAGAAATTCCGGCCCCAGCATCCGTAGTGTCGGTGGGCTTGAATCCCAAGCCGTGTATGCTCTAAGATTCCAACCCCATTCTCATGTTGGGCTTTGTGGGTGGTCGTGTGGTTTCATCGAGGTGGGTTATTTGCGTGGGCGTATATATAAGCCTGGTAATCCGTACGGAGTATATCCTCGCTGAACACCGAAGGCGCGATATCTGTACCAGCAAGCGAGGAATGCAGCGCGTAAATGTGTCGACGGATCGCCATTCTCTGATGAAACAAGGCGTGGCATTCTCAACGATGGTAATCTGACTGCCTGGTGATAGACGGCTTTTTGTGTCTTTCTTTATTCCGTTGAGCTGGAATGGGTGGATATCCTACGCAGCGTAAAAGTAATTCTGGGTCACGGGGAATTCCGCGCCTTACCGGACGCAGACAGTGCGTGCCTCCAGTCAGATGGATGCCGAGAAGGTAATCAGGGTCCGCTCCATTCAGCAGGCCGTGCTCCGATAGGCCAGGGCGTAAATGTGCGGCTTACCTCAGCCACGGTCTCCGCCACGTTCCGATCGGGACAACTTTTGCCGGGTACGCCCCGACCACTCAACGGCCGCCATCGCCTGGGTTTACCCGTGGCCGCCCCGCCGGGGATCAGCCGGTTCGCTGCCGCGTAAATACAACTTGTAAGGTACCAGATCACCTCCTGCGATCTTTCCGCTCGCTCTCGCTCAAAGAGAGCTTGCCCAGGCCTTCCGATCCGCGGTGCAGTGACGATGGCAGCAGGCAGAAGAGATGTCGCCGTTGATGGCTTTAATAAGCTGTTGGTTGCCGGTGGCGGCGGTGGTGGTCATTTAAACCACGGGCTCCTTCTCCTTCCTCTGTCTCCCTACCAACGGCGACAGCAGGCTACAATATATCGATGACGGATGCCTTTGCCCGTACAGACTCCAGATAACGTTGAACGTTTTTGTCGACGGCAGTGCATGGGATTTGCTTCCAACTGAAATATATATACTTCGGTTTGCGCTGAAGTTCCCCGACCCCCCACCTACTATCAAGATGACTACCGTCACTGCCCCTGCGCCCTGGATCACCAGCAGCCAGCAATGCACTCTCGAGACCTGCCCCCTTTCGTTAGCTCACATTGACTACCTCCCCAACCTGGGCGGCAATGCATTCTATATTGCTCTTTTTGGCCTCTTCATCCCTGTACAGGTCTACCTCGGCGTCCGTCATAAGACATGGGGATACCTGATCGGGGCTATCTGCGGCCTTATCCTTGAGGTCCTGGGGTACATCGCCCGAATTTATATGCGCCATAACCCCTTCATTGACCGCTGGTTCATCATGTTCGTTCTTCCACGTGCTCTCTACCCCTCAAATCATCCCGCCCCAACTAACACCGACTCAAAGGTACCTCGTGTGCCTGACCATTGCCCCAGCTTTCCTCAGCGGCGCCATCTACGTCTCTCTTGCCCGGATCGTAGGCGCCTATGGCTCGCAACTCTCGCGCCTTAAGCAACGCAGCTACTCCCTTATCTTCATCAGTTTCGACATCATCTCCCTCCTGCTCCAAGCCGCCGGCGGCGCCATCACTACCTCCAATTCCGCCTCCACAGTCCAATCTGGAATCAATATCATGATCGCCGGTCTCTCGTCCCAAGTCGCCTCCCTAACTCTCTATATTGTCATCTGTCTCGACTTCGCCTTCCGCGTCTACCGCCTCACAGCCAGAAACCCTTCCGCGCTGGCCTTCCGCATGACCCATACCAAGCGCGAATCCGACAGTCCGGACCTCGTCAACGGCGCCACCGCTGCCGGTACGGATCTTATCACCATGAACCCAGAATTTGCGTCACTGAGGTCGAGCCGTCGCTGGAAGGGGTTTCTGTTCTGCCAGGGGCTGGCGGTGGTGTGCATCTACGTTCGGAGTTGCTTTCGGGTGGCCGAGCTGTGTGGCGGGTTCAGCAGTAAGTTGGCGAATGATCAGACGACGTTCATGGTGCTGGAGGGGATGATGATCTCCATCGCGGTGATTGCCATGAGCACGTGGGGACATCCTGGAATTGGGTTCAATGGGAGGTGGGAGTCATTGAATTACCCCATGTTTCAGAAGAAGGGAAGGTCCAATGTATGAGTGTGTATGAGTGGCGAGAATACTCTCATGACAAGGGCAGAGGGATGGATTTTCTTTTGTTTTTCAACGATGCATGCATTGGTTTGGGCTGGGCTTTCTTTCTCTTAGATCTATTGGGCTGGCAATTGGCATGGTGTTCTGTTTTTAATGTTGGGACTGGGGTATTTTTTTGGTTGTATACCAGTTTTGACTAGAAAATGGCATACTCGGTATAGAGCGGAGCTGCCGCGGTTTGGCAAGATTGGCCCTTGACGTAAAACATCAAGTGTAGAAAAGGAAGAGGCGAACACACCCGGAGTGACTACTAAACTGTTAGAGAGAGCAAATTGACCGAACAAGCAGGCAAACTTGCCAGGTGGCCAGAGGCGGAAAGTCATATCGCGGGGATACTCCTGGTTGATGCGCTTTCAGGGAAGCGATTGCACATAGGAGGTCATGTTGCCTAGAGGCAAACATTGGAGAGTGCTGGTAGTACACGCTAGAGGCTGTCATATCCCATAATGATTCTCAGAAAGGAGCGAGAAGGTGCGGGCGCGATGTGGGCGCAACGCGGGGTACATGAGGTAAACAACGTCATATGGAGGGGTCACACCCCTTATCGGCTTAGTATACAAAGCAATTAGTTACCCCGCGTGGCCGGCCGTATTCCGTACTGTTTTCCATGTATTATCCCACGTCTCCACCGTCCCGGAGGTATTTCTCCACCAATAACAACCCATCGGCGGCTGGCTTAGCTTCTCTTATAAGAAGAGCTCGAGTCCACTGACCAAATAGTCGCTGCCTCTCCCCGACCTCCTTCTCTAATCCCATCTAGACATCTATACCCAGCAGCAATCGCAATGGCTCCCCCGGACGTGTTGATGGTCCGAACACCCCTTCCCTTCCCATTCCCATTCCATTTCCGTCCCTTCCCCTCCCTTTTACACACCCCACTAACCATAAACACAGGTAGGAACGGGCGAATACACCACCGGCTATGTCGGCGGTGCCGCCTCAACATCCGACAAGAAAGTCGGCGTGGTCGGCCTGACTCTGTTCGATCTGCGTCGTCGCGGCAAAGTGAACAATCTGAGCATGGTGGGCGTGTCTGGCCACAAGTTCCCGGGCATCCGTAACCATACCCTTTTTATTCCCACTTTAGAAACCTCCCTGACAGCTCTCCAGGCGCACATCTCCAGAAAAACATCTCTGAGGTCTATAATAACCTCGACGTGAACTTCACTTCATTCCCCGCCGACGGCACCTCCGACCCAGAAGCTTATAAAGCCGCTATCGATGCGCTCCCCGCCGGCTCCGCCATTACTATTTTCACCCCGGACCCTACCCATTACCCCATCGCTCTGTACGCCGTGCAGCGCAAGATCCACGTCCTGATCACCAAACCCGCCACCCAGCTCCTCCGCGACCACCTGGACCTCCTCGTCGAATCCCGCAAGCACAACGTTGTCGTCTACATCGAGCACCACAAGCGCTTCGACCCCGCCTACAGCGACGCCCGCGCCAAAGCCGCCAGCCTCGGCGACTTCAACTACTTTTACAGTTACATGAGCCAGCCCAAGAGCCAGCTGGAGACGTTCAAGGCATGGGCCGGCATGGATTCGGATATCTCGTACTATTTGAACAGTCACCATGTCGATGTTTGTGAGAGTATGGTACCGGAGTATGTGCCGGTGAAGGTGACGGCAAGTGCGGCCACAGGCACGGCTGTCGAGCTGGGGTGCGCGAAGCAAACGGAGGATACCATTACGTTGCTGGTGGAGTGGAGGAAGAAGGATGGGTCGAGGATGGCCACGGGAGTTTATACGGCGAGTTGGACGGCCCCGCAGAGGGCGGGAGTACACTCAAACCAGTATTTCCATTGTATGTTGCTCTGCTCTTCCCGCTGGTTGTTGGTGATGTGATGAGGGAGGGGAATGCTGACGTGAACAGATATGGGCTCTAAGGGTGAGATCCGCGTCAACCAGGCAAAACGTGGCTATGATGTTACGGAGGACGAGGCGGGTTTGAACTGGATTAACCCGTATGCTTCCCCCCCTTCCCCCGGCCGGCCCCCCCTGGGATGTATGTTAGACAGGGGTGTTCATGATGGTTCTGACTGGCGGCAGGTTCTATATGAAGTATGCCCCTGACGAGGAAGGCAACTTCGGTGGCCAGACCGGGTATGGGTACATCAGTTTTGAGAAGTTCATTGATGCCGTCACAGCCGTCAATGAGGGACGGTTGACCCTGGACCAGTTGGATCAGCGACCCATCCCGACATTGAAGAATACCTTGGCCACGACCGCGATTCTGCATGCGGGGCGCATCTCGCTGGATGAGAAGCGGTCGGTGGAGATCGTAAGTGCGGAGGGGAAGTGGGAGTTGAAGTAGATTGGTAGATAGAGTGTATGGTAATGTTCTAGAACGGAATAATGGAATGATTCTACGGAGTACCGTATGTATTCTCGGTTTGCCCGCACCGGACCTAGTGAGCTGGCGGAAGCTTAGTCAGGTATGAGTCAGCGCCAACCGCCGAGTTTCGCGAGCCACTGGCTTCACGATCCTTCATCGCCCACCCAAACTTTTCTGCCGATTTCCGGCACCTGGAATCGGTTCTGTCTTCTGCACTCTCCATTTTGCATGTGTTAACGGGGCCCCGCGGTTCACGACCGTCGGATCTTTCTGCTTTATACCGATGGATCTGGAGTTCCAGGGTGTCATGCCACCGAATAATGGGCTGGCCACTCACCCCAATCTGATCACCCCCCCGGCCTCCGCCAGCGACCTTCGGAGCAACCCAAGGCTGCCCCGGCCGACAGTCTTCGACTTTTCGCCCAAGAACCTGGCATCTTGCGACATGGAGAAGATCCCCGCCATCACAGGCAAGCGGCGGGGTGGGTGTAGAAAGGCGTGTAATGAGTGTAAGCAGCAAAAGGTAAGCTAGTCCTAGTCCTAGTCCTAGTCCTGGTCCTGGTCCTGGTCCTGGTCCGGCCAGCCCTGGGTTTCAGAAGAGAGGATCTATGCATAAATGCATACTGGCTTGCCCGTATGCATATTACAATCCCAGTGGCTGAATATAGTCGTCATCTCCATTCCCACAGCTTCGGTGCGACATTGTGCAGACACCCGCCGATGCGTGCTCGCGCTGCCGGCGCCTCCAGATAGAATGCAAAGTCGAGCCCACTTTCAAACGGATCTCCAAACGAAGGTAGTCTTCCCCGTGCACCCCTCTTGCTCAATCTCCCTCCTAGTTCGCTAATGGTTGATGCCTGCAGGCGCAATGCTGAAATGGAACGGGAGATCGCAGACCTGCGTCGGCGGCTTGCCAACGGCGACCCTCAGGCTGTAGAAGCTAATGGCAGCGATGAGCTGTCTCAGTGCTCGGAGGATGTATTCTGTCCTCCTGAAGCGGCGCTGGAAGCCCGAGCCCAACCGCTGTCTGCCCCGTTGGAGCCGCCTCGGCCTATAGCGACTCCATTAGCAATGTATCGAGATGTATCTATTCTTTCCCAGGAGGATCATCCCTGGAGACTGGAAGACATTTCACTGTCGAGGACCAGAGTAAATCGCTTGTTCGACCAGTAACCAACCCTCCCCTCTCTGCCCTTCCCGAGAAAGCCATGACTCTAATTGCTGGCCAGGTTCTTCAAGTACTATCATCCGTTTCTTCCCCTGCTGAACCCGCAAAAGCCCCCGGACGAGTATTTCCGTCGCTGTCCCTTGCAGGCATGGACAATCATCTGTGTCGCTAGCCGACGAGCGCCCTCAGAGCCAGGCCTCCTGAGCGCGCTCTCTGGACCATTCAGCAGGCTGCTCTGGTCCACTATCACCAGTGTGCCACAAGACTATCGTGTGGTCAAGGCTCTTTGCCTTCTGTGCACCTGGCCATTGCCGACGACGAGCCAGAGGACCGACGCCACATTCATGCTCAGTGGGCTGATCATGCAGATTTCCATGCAACTCGGCTTGCATCGTCCTGTCCAGGCGGAAGAATTCACCACCTTCCGCATGGAAGTCCAGGGGGAAGCTGTGAAAGACCGTCTACAGACCTGGGTTATCTGTAATATCGTAGCTCAAAAGTAAGTACCTCCTGTCCTACTTTTTGGTGGAGCTGGCTGACCATGACAGCGTTGCTACCGGTTACGGCCAACCTCCGGGAACGATCTATGACTGGGCGCTCGAGCCAGCATCGCTCCGAGATGCGGATTACCACCCTTCGGAAGACTTGAAGACGCGGCTACGCATCGAAAAGTTCTGTGACCGCGTGACAAAGGCGCTCTACAGCAGCAAGCCTGACCCGGCCGAATTCATCAGCTCGGAGAAGCTACTCATCGTGCAGCTTTTAGAAAATGAGCTGCGCGATATGGAAGTGGAGTTCGGAAGAGATATCTCCAGTCAGTGTGGTCCTGAATTTGCCGATACTACATTTCTTGTTTTTTTTTTTCTAACTGGCCTTGCAGATATCAACATGATTCATTTACGAGCGGCGGAGCTGCATCTCAGATACTTTGTCTTCCTCGGCTCCAACGCACGAAGCGACGACTTAACGAAGCTTTTCATTGCCACCACATCATTCCTCGGTCGGGTACTGGACCTTGAAACCTCTCCCGGGGAGCTCATCGGCCACGCCACCAACTACATTCTCCAGATGATTGTTTCAGCCGCCTTTGCACTCATGAAGCTGCTGAAGAGCGACTTTCGACGCCACATAGACTTTGAGCATGGGAAGTTGCTGTTCAACGGAGCTATTTCGGCCATTAGGAGAATCAGCGTCATGGATCACGACCGCCCTGTGCGCCTGGCGGATATTCTGGCACAGATGTGGAACGCCGGCAGCCCGGAAGGCCCGGCGGGAGAAGATACTCTGCAGCTCAAGGTACGCTGCCGGATGAGCATGAGTCATGTGTATGATACCGTTTGGCGTTGGCGCCAACGGTTCCGTCCGATGAAGAGCGTCGAGGACCAGCAAGGTACGTTGAAAAACAGCAATATGATCATCGCAGAAAGGGAAACAAACGGCTTACTCACATTCCATAGCCGGTCTGGTAAACGCCAATGTCTCTGCAACCGCAGGCCCGATGTCACGACAGCAGCACGACGACTCACTTGCCGCCGACCCGGGTTTGATTTACGCGCCGAACTTTGACCAAAGCGCTTTCATCAGCGAGGCCGGGTTCTCGGAGGTGTTTGATTCTCTGAACTGGGTGTTTGACGGAATCCCCGACTCCTTCGTCGCTCCCCCGGTCATGTAGACGGGCGCGGACGCGAACGCGGACGCGGGCTCTAGTTATCGGTGTCGGCAGATGTGGTTTTTTTCCCCAGAGATCCTTTTCTTTTGGAACTTGGAACTTAACTTGGAACTATACTGGGGACTATGGTTTGGAGGGGAGGGGGTGGGGGCTGAATCTGGATTGCGGCGGATACCCTGTACTACCCACCATGTTCTGTACTACATAAGTTCATGCGCATGATTGTTAAAAATAGATACCACCAGGCAAGTTGCCTCGAGAGAATACTAATCAGTCTTGTGTTCAGTACATAGTAGCTACTTGCCTGAACTATAGCCCTCCGTCGTCCTTCCTACACACATAAGTACCTACACCTACATACATGCTTTCCCGGGGGGGGGGGGGAAAGGCTTTCTAATCGACCTCCATCCAGACCATCACCGAAACGAACATACTCTTTGAATCCTTAGACATCTTGCTTGCTATTACTATGACAGAGCCAACAACCGCCTCTAATTCCAAGCAACCTCACCTCACCTCCTTCTGCATATTGCATATCAATCCATCAATTTGACCAGCACACAACACAAGAAGATTAAGTTTGTTGCCTCCACACATTCTATCCATAACCTACTATAAGTACGGTCCTAACCAACCACCGGAGGCCTGCTTGCCTACCTTCCCCCCTTTAACACTAGCTGCAAGCTACATTGCCATTTTCCAATTCATGCTACTCCGCATCTGTCCATCCATCTAGCCCCTGATATCTGAATGAGAGGGTCGGCTTTGATATTGATATTGATATTGATATTGATATCAATTGAGACAAGAACGGAAATTGGTGGACTGGTTTCTTTAATTTATTGTTATTGTTATTGATATTGTTAACTTTCCTAGCAACATCCTACACAGTCTAGAATATGTAGGAGATATCTCTGATGATCGCGGTCTGTCTGTCTGCGTTAGATCTGCGCGAATGAGTTTCCTGTTTTGGTTGGACTTGGCGGTGCGATGGACGGGACAGGACAGGACAGGACAGGACTGGACGGGAGGGGAGGGGACGGGACGGGGACATGTTTTGTTTTGATTTTTGATTTCTGATTATGTATTGATATGTAATCTGGGTAATGTAACTAACTGGTTGATGTCTGACCGTCTGACTGTCTGACCCTTTGATCCTTTGATCGTCTGGCTGGCTGGCTGACTAGACTACTAACTTGTAGGAGTAAGTAGTTCGTCGTTAGTAGTACTAGTACTAGTACTGACTAGTATGGAGTAAATAGTCACCCAATAACTAACTAATTACCTAGGTACTTACAAGTTAGTACTTAACTACCACTTACCACTTTGCTACTTGCTACTTGCTACTTGCTACTTAACTACTACTTACTACTTACTACTTGATACTCACTACTTATACTATATACTACTTTCTCCGTACTCCTTACCTAGTTACTCCTTGCTACTTAGAGACTCACTAACTACTTGGGTAGGTCCTTGGGTAGGAGGTACTTACATCTTACATCTTACATCTTACATCTTACTTTACTTACCCAACTGAGCCAAGTGCCTACTACCTACTACCTACTACCTACTAGGTTCTACCTACTATACTACCTACTACCTACTACCTACTACCTACTACCTACTACCTACCACCTACTACCGTGTAAGTAAGTAAGGAACATGTCAGCTTACTATACTATCCATAATCCACCCGAGTGCGATCGGCTTACCTACCTACCTACCTACCTACCTACCTACATCCCTACCTCCCTACCTCCCTGCATCCATCTCTACATCCATCTCTACATCCTCTACATCCATCTCTACCTTCCGAGATTTCCTACCTACGTACGTACCTACCCACCTACGTACCTACCCACCTACCCACCTACCCAGCCAGCCAGCCAAAAAAAGAAATACGGAGTACAGAAGGAAAAGAAAGCAAGGTAAAGAAAGAAAAAAAAAAAAAAAGAGGCGGAAGGGGCAACGGAAAGAGGGAAGGGAGGGGAAATAACAAGCATGAATGAAAGATGACTGGCTCACTCATCTGATTTCATCTCATTTCATCTCATCTCATCTCATCTCATCTCATCTCGTATTTAAGACTCAAGTTCAAGGCGCTCAGGCTTGTGCTCATTAGACCATTTCATTAATTGCATCATCTATTCTAAAATACTATTGTTCTGTGTGTTGTGTGTGTGTGTGTGTGTGTGTGTCTGTTTGTCTCAGACAAACAGAAAGACGGAAAGACAGACGCCCAGATCTCACCGCTATCCGCCGGGTACGGTACCGAACGAACGAACAGAGAATCCAGACGGAATCCTCGGATCAGAGAAGAAGAGGGAGGGATGGAGGGAGGGAGTGAAGGAACACAGCCTCGCGGCAGTGCTAAGCTAGCTGGCTGGCTGGCTAGCTAACCAACTAGGACTGAAAGCAATACCCGCGACGAATGGAAAGGTACATGGCGGGTTCCTCACGAACAGATGGCAAGGTCTGGTTCGTCGTCCGGGTACGCGCCAGACTCGTGATGTGGACGCCGGCGCGGTCGTGTGTGAGATCACCGAGGCGTGGGCGCTCCATGGTGATCGGGGCGTTGCGCTGGCCGTCCGTCCGCGACGGTCCGTGGGTGTTGTTGGACAGATCCATGTGCTGGAGACCGGGGAGGTGGAGGGAGGGGTCGAAGTTGAGGAGGACGATAGCCTGGTTATTGGAGCCCTCGAGGCCGTCCTGGTCGACGGAGTAGACGAGGGAGCGCTCGTCGGCGGCGGCGTGCACGGGGCCGCAACGCTTGGAGGGACAGAGCAGCCGGGTCAGCTCCCGGGGGGCGGAGTCCGGGGGCCAGAGACAGACGCCCCGGGAGACGTAGCGCTCGTCGCTGTGCTGGATGGGCTGGCCGTCGGCGGAGCTGAGTTCGGGCCGGAAGAGCCGGCCGGGCTGGCCTTCCTCGCCGTGCTCGTCGATGGGACACTTGCGCTTGCGGGAGACGACGCGCAGGCGCAGGCGGTCGTGGGGGAGGAGACTGGCGGGGGATTCGGGTGCGGGGTCGTTGACGAGGTCGACGAAGGCGGCGGCGGAGGGGTTGTAGGAGCGGAATTTGGTCTTGGCCAGGATGAAGTCGCGGCGCTGGGGGGTTCGGCGCCGTGGGGATATTCCTGGTGGAAGTGGCGGCGGAGGCGTTTGCGCGGGGGCTCGTAGTTGGGCTTGTTGGACGAGTCCAGCGTGCGCGTCAGCGGCTCGTCCGGCAGCGACGACGACGACGATCGCGCAACGGCCGCGACGTCGACGGGCGACGGCAGAGGCTGCATGTAATACGTGCGGGCATGGTCGCTGCCAGCGTTGCGCCATTCGCGCCGGCATTCCAGGATCATCAGCCGTCGCGTGGCCTCGTCCTCGCGCAGGGAAAGATCTGACCAGGTGTCGTTGATCGGGCCCTCGCGGTGCTGACGCCGCCAGGTGCGGTTGGGCACGATCTGGCGCTTGTGCTCCCGGGCCATCGGCGACAGGCAGATCCACACATAGTACGACGTCCAGTCGACCTCCTCCTCCTCGAAGTCCACCAGCGTCGACACCGCGTACAGGTGGTCCTGGTGGATCTCGAAGCAGACCGTCTGCCCGATCTCGCATCCCGCAAAGTTCTCCAGCACCACCGGCTTCTCCATCGTATGCTGGCCCCGCTTCAGGTCCACGCAATGCACCGCCCACTGCTGGTAGCCGTGATCCCCCATTGCCGTGTGCGTGCCGTAGTAGAGATACAGCCCGTTGTGTCGAACGAACATGCGTCGCGTGTGTCGCAGTCGTGTCAGGAGACGCAGCCGGCCGCTCTTCTTCGAGTCCAGCCGGCGACGCATGTCCACGGCCAGCAACCACGCTTCCGGCCGGTCCACAAACTCCACCGTGAAGGCCAGGATCCCGTCGCTGTAGTGCATGAGGCAGATCTGAAGCGTGTCCTCGGCGGGGTTGCACCCCGGGATGGCGCGGGAAAGCACATTCTGGATGTTCAGCACCTGCTCCACCTGGCTGGCCCCATGCACGTCTAGCACGCGGAGTTCTTCGTTGTAGATGTAGCAGAGGCAGCCGCTGCTGTAGAGGAATGAGCTGCCATACGCCAGGACGCAGGCCGAGTACGGCTGTGCCGTGGCAAAGGACTGTTTGATATCAAACAGACGCCCGAGTGCCTTGCGGTACCCGGTCCTGGTCCGGCTTGCCTCTTGGCCCTCCTTGGTGTACCGCAGGTCATTCTAACACGGTCAGTCCACGCTTTGCCACCATAGACGGCTCGTTCGGAGGAGGGAAAGAAAAGGAGGAGGAGGAGGAGCTAGTTACTTCAATTGCTTTGCGCGCGATCGACTCATTCTGCATCAATTGGTGCAAGGTCCGATTGACCCGGCTGAGATGGATCAGATCATGACAGTCGAGCGTGGAGGCCACTTGATAGAACACATCGTAAGGGATGCAGTCCAGATTCCTAGTCATCCCGGAGACGACCATGGCGGGTGACAGGGCTGCACACCATGTATGGATGAGGGAGAGCCTGAGAGGGGGCGCGCGGTCACTGCAACGCTGAGGCTACACCATCCGACGTCGGGGCAGGTGAGAAAGGGAGGAAGGGACGCAGGAGGGTGGAAAAGGGCGCGTCGGGAGGAGTTGTTATGAGCGACACATCCAAGCCCAGCCGTGAATAAGGGTTATATGTATAGGACTGGTGGCAAGACAGACAGGCAGGCAGGCGGATTCGAGGAAGGGCAGGCAGGCAGGGCGCTGTTGTTGCCGTTGCTGGGGAATAATACGATGATGATTGCCAGGACCGAGCAACAAACAACCGCTCCATGCAACAGCCAGGGGACAACACATGGAGCAGCCCGAACGGTGGGCTGTCTCGCAGCAGCAGCAGCAGCAGCCGCCGCTATGATTTAACTTGTACTCATGCTGATGCGGACGGAATGCGGCTCTGCTCTGTGGGCCTGTTCAGATTCGCAAGTCGCAAGCTTGAGCTTTCCCGGGGAGGGGCGAACGGGCGAAGGAATGGGAAAAAAGTGGGAGCCGGGCCACAAGCAGCCTCATTGGCTCTGTATCGGCCTAGTCTAACTTCTGTCTAACCGTCTAGGAGCGAGTGCGACGGAGGGGAGGGAGGAAGTAAGCCGCGTGAAGCAAGAAAGCAGATCCCCGGGGAGGGGCGGTCAAGCGGCCACCCAGCGGGGGTTTCCTAGGGTTGGTTCCCTGCGCTCTCCAGGGGTGGTTGATTGGCAAGGCTGCGTACGAGTAAGCCGTGCAACTATCTACTTACTGCTTCTTCTTCTTCTTCTTCCTCCTCCACCTCCTCCACTGGTCTGCTCTGATTACATAATCGGCCGGGTCTGCACCTAAGAATAGCCCAGCCCAGTGTTCGTTTGTCTGGCGCAGAGTGTGTACGGTGTACGTAGGTAGCAGCCTCGTCGCGTCGGGTCACCGCACCACGTTTGGAGGCTCAACTCGCGACCGATGGATGGAGTCACCAGTCACTATCTAGTGAGTGGCTAATCAATCATCATCCCGGTGGAAATTAACTCTCGACGGAGCCGGGAGTATCTATCTAGTGAAGCCGGAAGGCTGAAGGACTTGGAACTTGCGCAATGCGCAAGGAGGCGGCGGGATCTCACGACTAGTTCGGTTGGGGGCATCCAAACGAAGCGACCCAATCCCTCAGCCTCAAAGGAGGTATCTAGTCTCAAAGCAGTGAACCTTTCGTAGTCGTCAGGACTCTCTCTCGCACCTGCGGAGCCGCGTGCTTCTCTCCCCAATCAATAGTAGTAGTAATCCGGACTCCGTACTCATGATCAATCGCCCGACTCGGCTAATGGCTTCCCACTCGCCGGTGGGTTGATCATCAACACGAAACCTTGAGCTGACTTGCCTAGTCCCGTCCAGGGCAAGCTGAACAAATCCAAATTCGGAGAGGCGAAATCTGCGGCGCGGCGCGGCAAGACGCAGTGGCGTTGATGGCCTCAGGCACCGCGTCGGGAGGCTGAGACCGCCTCCTCAGTGCTGCTACGGAGTACTCCTCCGTACTATCAGGAACTCTAGGTAACTACATATCTACTTGCGGCTTGATCACTCGACCGGTCGTCGGTAAGCCCGGTCGGGTGATCGCATCGCCTCACCGTATCCAGGGAGCCACGCCAGGGTCTCTTGCATGCCCAATAACGACACATTCAATCCACGTTAGAGTGTGACAGCATTGAGACAAGCAAGCCTTGAGGGAAACTTGCTATCGATCAGCCGCCAGCACTGGCAAAGCCCAACTGTCACATGACTGATCACGTGGTCATGGGCAGAAGGTCGACCATCTAGATCCCAGGGAAGAACCTGGCGATAACAGTGTGACTCCCTGCGGTGCATCAACCCCGCTTGCACTGCCTCGAGCACGCGTGACAGACTCGGGCAGCCTGAAACAGGTACCGAGACCCCCCCCCCCCGCGGGAGGCCGCACACAGAGTCCCAAGCGCTGCGTGTTGAAGGCTTTGGAAGCGACCGGGTCAATTAGATTGGTCGCGCTCTGGACCCTGGCGAGAGGAGAAGCCCTCGTCATCAATCAGCGAAGAGACCGTCGGGATCGGATCACTGGTCTGCCAACAGCCTTGCTGATTGCCATAGGTAAGCGTGAGGCTGGACGTACGTAGTGGTCTGTAGGATGCCCCACCCCCTGCCAATAGGGCAATCTAGATGCTCAGATGCTGGTCCAGATCCGCACTCGTAGTGTTTGGATTGCGGGGTGGTGGTGGTGATTGTGATAGATCGATTCATCGGGTCATCATTGGGGGTGATTTCCACCAACAAGGGACACTAAGAATAAGAGGCCACGGTGCTTCGGAGATCCGCTTAGAGAACAACCTTTGCTCAAAGGCCGAACGCGTTCATTCCTACCGGCCAGCCAAGGAAGTCGCAGAACCGGCCGGACCTCGCGGATCTCGCGTCCATCAATGTCCGAGGTGGTGTATCCTGGTGGTTTCAATTGATGACCATCATGGATGATGGTTGCTATCGACGACGCACGCCACGTTGCTGCTGGTCAAAGCGCCAAGGGTTAGGTCATTGTACATTGTACGGAGGGGTAGTTACGAGGGGCCAGGATAGCCGACGGTTGTTTGGAGCAAGCATGCAAGCAAGCGTACGCATACTGAAGTCGACTGGGAGATAAATAATTCCCCCCCCTTCCCGGAGTTGGTTTGGATTGCGATCCCACGGAGCAAACGCACGTGACATCCCATGTTTGCTGTGTTTGCTGTGTTTGCTGTGTTTGCTGGTCTGGTGTCCCTCGGGCCTCTTCTGCCAAGTTCTGGCTGGCTAACGTGAACGGCATGCCTTACGTTGCTAAATTTCCGTCCACCTGCGGCTCTATAATCTGATCGGGTTCTTTGGCCCATGTGACGTCAAGTTTTCACTTCTACATGCTGTGCTAATCAGCAATTGAACACGTTCGGTGGGACACAACATCAATGACGCGCGACAGATCATGTCAACCACCTGTCTCTGCTGCATACTCATGCTGTCCGACCGAAATTCAAATTCAAATGAATGGTCTTAGGTATCCGGAAGATGGATATGGATATGTCCCAGACAAAAACCCGATGCAGGAGTGTGGGTTGTGCAGCGCACAGCTGACTGTATCTGTGGCAAGCAAGGGTCGACCCAGTACATACATACATACATACATACATACATATGTATTAATATTATGTACATGCCAACTCGCTGGATGGCGCTGTATGACAACATGGATAACACGAGCCAGCTAGAAATAACTTCTAGTTAACTGTTGTGTGGAAACCGGAAAGAGGGCGTAAAACGTCAACCGCACCTTTAATGAAGGACCGAGTGGATAATCAACTACTAGTAGTTAGCGGTTTTCCGGCTGACAGGTAAATATCTAGTGGAAGTAGATGAGTGCCTCCCTCCGCCCGCCAGTCCGCCAAGTCCGACGGATCGCATTCTTTCTATTTCTCAGGCGCCCCGGATGAATATTATCGGACCGCCCCAGCTTCGTATAATCGTTTCGCTGAGGGCGGCGTGATTCGCTATTGATCGCCCCCGCCGCCAGTTGGAAAGCCAAGGGCCAGACCTCTGACCTAGATACGGAGTACTCCGTACAGTGCGTACTATTTACTACTATCTGTCTACTTTATGTATCGGGACGGCACCGCCCAGGCTGGTGCCTAAAAGGGCTGCAGCGAAGTTTCCGGAAGGTTGCCCGGGATGGCCAAGCGCAATATCGCTTTTACTCTCTCACCTGGTCTACGTATCTTGTAGGAACAACTTCTGGATTGGAATTTAGAGGATCTCTGTAGAACCGAAACAGACGGGCATTATTTTGTTTACAATCTCTATTCTATGCTGACGGACATGTCTGATAAGGTATTTTTACAATCAATTTGTTTTGATGTAGACAGGTGAGAATATTTCCTCAATGGGAACAGCTAGTCCCGGATCAGACTCAACCCCGGTAGATATCTCGTTACTAGTTATTCCAGCTGGTGAGGCACGACCTAGATAGAGAGTAAGTTCCAAATACCTATTTATCTTTTGAGAGGCCCCACTAGATCGCTCGCTGAGCAGAAGTTATAATTCTAAATCACTGATCCAAGTTCCAACACAACTAACTAAAAGTACATACCCTAGCACACCTGCTCTTCCTCCTTGCCAGGGTAGTACAAACATACTATAGGTACATATACACTTGCACAGACAAATTCCCAGTACAATAAAAACAACCAACCAATCCATCCACGAATCCACCTATTTTCCAGGTACTATATGCACCTTAAACCAACCACGAGCTTTACATATTTATAGCTACACCACACCACACCACATCACACCCCACCACAAACCACCATACTTCCTACCCCTTCACAAGTTCTTCCCCCCCAACACCAACGCCGTAATACAGCTCACATTCCCAGACCACCACAGCAGGGATCTCAAAAAGCTCCACCCCTCCGACTCGATCCCCACATACGCCACCCCGAACGCCACCCTCGACACCGTATACCACAGTCCAATCCCGTTGATCGTCTCGCTCGGTAGGCCCGCAAACAATGATACTAGGACTGCTCACGCCGTAAGAATACGGGGTTGAATTGTTAGCAGATGCGGATGCATGTTGCGTTCACACTTGGTTTGAATCGTGTAGAAATCAAATCCACCCAACTCTTCTTTTTTTGGGGGGAGGAGAAGAGGGGAAGGAAGGAAGTAAGGAAGCAAGAGAAAGGATTACATATGATATGTATACCGGACTAAAGGGGAAAGCAGAGGAGGAGAAGAAAAAGAAGAAGAAGAAGAAGAAGAAGAAGAAGAAGAAGAAGAAGAAGAGCGACGCAGCGAGGGAAAGGAAACATACCCGCAGCCACAAACAACGGAAACCCCTCTATGGTATTCGCATGGGCGGCTTCCTGACGCTTCAAGCGATTCAATTGCGAGCGGGTGATCTTGCCGGCCTGCACGGCGGCCTCGCCGTACTTGGAGAGGTCTTCGCGCGGGGCGACGTTGTGGTCGAGGCCGAAGAGGCGCTTGGCGGGGCGGGTGCTCAGGACGCCGTGCGCGAGGAACCAGTTGCCGATGAGGTAGGCGATGGCGTGGTTGGGGGGTGGGCCGGTGGGGGTTGCGTGGAGACCGAGGAAGTCGAGGAGGAAACTGGGGAGTTTGAGATTGAGATTGGGATTGAATATGGTTTCTGTCTGGGGTTGATTGAGGGGAGGTGGGGTGGGGGAGAAACTTACGACATGATGAATCGGAGACAAGTTCGTTAGCTGTGTTATGAGGTGGTGATGGATTGTGGCTTAATAGGTGAAGAGAGTGAGAGTAAGTGAGTGAGTGAGTGAGAGAGAGATGAAAGAAAGAGAGAGAGTGGAAGAATGGCTGAATATATGGACCATCGCGAAGATCGCCACATGTGCCGATCTTCATCGGCACCAACAAAAGAACGAGACTCAGGGTATCTAGATGACAAGTGGTAATTCCTCAATAATACAAGTTCTAAAGCCTATTAATGATACCCGGCTGGTGATCACATGAAACTTTTACGCCGCGTACATGGTAGTAAAACTCCCCGTGTTCCCTCCCTCCCTCCAACGCCTCGGCTCGAACCCTAAAACATGGTAAGAAAATCCTGGTCCCACATCTCCGGCATCCCGTAGTCAGTCATGTCGAACAGATTACCGAAATCCAGGGACTGTCGCATCGTTAGCACCCATTGGGCCACAGAGGGTAATATCGCATCACATACCGTGTCCAGGCCGAAGGAGGCGGGATCGAATGATATATCGGGAGTAGCCGCGGGGTTCAACGACGGGCTAGCAAAGGAAGGCTATATATACACGACATTAGTATGTGTGAGCATCCCGGAAGGAATGCTATGTACGAACCGTTGATTCGGTCTGGCTTTGATCTCGGACGGCCGCCCAAGATGCCCCCCGCATTATTTGCTCGCATGCCCGCATGCATCGCATGGCTTCCCGCTCAATCACCTTGTGGGGGGTCTCCCCACTGAGTCGCGCCTTGACGGACGCCAGGGCCAGGGAGAGGAAGAAAAAAGCCTTGCTTCCTTTACCACTGGCTCCTATCCGGCTGCCGAAGGTCTCGATCGTCCGTTCCACGGCCCCGATCATCACCTCCTGCTGGGACCGTACCAGGTCGTTCAACGAGGTCAAAGCACTGGACTGGCCCACTGTGGATGGGGTGGCTGTGTTGAACTCGCCCGCCTGTAGGTGCAGTTCAACGCAGACCGTCAAAGCTGCGTGTTGAAACTCGTCGCGAAACATCCCCCCGCTTAACTGTCCTAGATGCGGGCACGCCTGGTCGTTGGCTGGCGGTTCGTGGTGGGAGAGCATCTCCAATGCCGACTCCAGGCAGATCTTGCGCGAGTAGGAAAATTTCGGTGATCGTAAGATGCTCAGGGCGAACGGTCGGTTGAGGACAAGAAGAGACCGACGTAACAGGAACGCGAAAAGAGACTTGGCGAAGGACAGATCTTTGCCCTCAGCATATGGGTGCGCGGACCCAGGTTGATGAAAGGTCCCCAGACCATAGTGCATGGCTTGTACCAGATCTTCGCTAAGCCGGAGAGCTTCGTCGTATGGTAGGGTGAACTTCAGGCTGTTGATCGCTTTAGCGATGTGCAGTCGCAATGGCAATGACTGGTACAGTAAGACCTGGAACGTGCTCTGTGTGAGAGTCCCCGGATCCTTGGGAACAGGATCCTCCACCATGTCTTCGGTTAGTTGGGAGTCGTCGAGGTTAGAAGGCGGTTCGCAATCGTATTCATCCAGATCGATCGTCGGAAGCATGCCCCCGTCCAATGAAGACTGTAGATCTAGTTCTAGAATGGTGGCCCATAGCCGCCGGCGCATCTCCGCCCAGAACCTCGTCATCTTAGGGAAGCGATGGGGGTCACGATGCAGCCCCATGGTCATGGCGGTCCGGATCAGCGAGCCAGAGGAGATCCAGACGATATCGCCATCGACCGCATCTGCCTGTCGGGCAATCATCAAGAGACATTCGATCTGTAGGATGCTGAAATCGATTGTCGAGCTAACCAGCATCGAGGTCACCCATGACCGCACCCCGGCAATCCACTCAGCGGCGGTTTCATACAGCCTGCCCTCGCCGTTTATCTTCGTGGTTGGACTCAGAAAGCAACAGCTGGCAGCCATCAAGGCCAACAGCTTCGCCACAAAGGACGGCTCCCTCGGCCCCGAGCCCGCCCAGAAGGCCTCGTATTGCGACAGAAAGAGGGGGACGTGTAAGATTCGGTGGGTGGTCTCGAATGTGGACAAATACAGATTCACGAGCTCATCGGCGACATTTCGAGGCGGGACCATTTCCTCCAGCGTGGAGCGCTTATCCCGAAAAGCGCGCTGGTGGTCCTGTCTCTCTCGGGACCACATCTCCCCCTTGAAGTCCTTGAACTTTCGGTAATCAGGGTTCTTTTTCAGCGTGCTGCGACGACCTCTCATAAAGGTCCCAACCTCCTCAAACTGCCATGGGTCAGCATAGCAGACTATCGAGCGGCCCAGTGCTGTCCACTTACAAATGAAAGCGACACGGACGAGTGACAGCGCCCAACGAACCGCGTCCGGCTCTTCTTCCCCCGGAAGCAACACCTTTCCGGGAGATCCTTGACGTTGTCAATGAGGTTTTGCGCCTCCGGGCCCGCGCGCTGCCTGGTTTCCGATGAGGGGGCGTCATACCCCAGACTTTCGGGCGTGTGGATCGGCCCCGTCCTGGCCAGCGCATTCTCCAAAAACTGCACGCGACTGCGCAATTCGTGCAACTCGTCCGAGCGCACCTTGGGTTTAGTCACCCGGTTTGCGGCCTGGTGCTTGGAGTCGAAGACATACAGGCCGCTGGCATGCGCGGGGCTGGCCCGACTGCTGGCGACGCGGGCGCGGTCTGGCGGCGTGCTTTCGGCGCGCGACGAACTCGGCGCTTGGGGGCCGACATAGATGCACTGATCCGGCGTCTTTGACTTGGTACACTGCCCGCATGGCAGTGCGCGATCGCATTTCAACTTGCGGCGTCTGCAGATCGTGCAGGACAAAGGCGGTCGGCGTCGCCGCGGCGGGGACTTGGGAGAGGGATGGTCTCCATCCATGATACTGATAGGATTGGCGTCGTGCTGCTTATGATGGAGACACCGAGTTCACCCCAAGATCAAACCGTCAGTCGCCCGATCGTGGAGTGGTGGTGGGGACAGGGGGGGGGGAAACAAGTGCGCTGGAGGTCGGTGGATGACAGAGACCAGCAATGATAATGTTCGCCTTATCAGATCCATCAGCTGACTACCGAGCCTCCTCGTCGTTGCAGCCTGGCTTGGCTCAAGAGGAATCTCCCCTGGACGGTCGCTGTTCGCTCAGTTCGTTAGGAGTTCGTTGGTTAGTTCGCCATACGAGTCATCCGGGCTTACTCGCCGGAGTTGCCGGAAGGGGATGTCCGACTTCCTCGGAGATACGCTTTTGGGCTAGTGCACTGGATACACGGCTCCTGCTCCCCTCCAGCTAAGAAATCGAAAACCTCACAGTAGGGTATGTCTGGCTGATAGACGGATTAACTACTCATATACTATCTACCGTCAAAACGGTCGGAACTGTGAACCTTCGACGATGGAAGGACGGAGTTTTGTCATGGGGTTGTGTCACTCCTATATACATACAACTACAGCCAGCTACATCGTCCCCGTCTCAGATCAACAGCGCATGCCCTCTATAATGTACACACATAAGATCAATACACGTCAACTCGTTAGCATAACCTCCTCGTTACCGATATTGTTCCTGGAACTCCACTTCCTGCCGACGCTTCTTGACGCATTCGATGGTCTTCTCATCGTACACCTCTTCTACCTTCTTTCCGCCGAGAAGGACCTCCTTCTCATGGCGCGTGGCTTCCTCCTTGGTCATGCACACCAGATCTTTCAGCGCGACCGGCACGTAGACCTGTCCCTGTTTCATCCATTCGGGATCGGGTCCGAACCCTCTCTCCGGCCGTTCCCAAGGAACAAGCCCGATGCGACTGGGAAGACCGCTGACCGCACTCTTGCCGCGCCAGATCTCATCAATCAGATATCCGACATCCTCCTTGCTAATAGAAAGGCGAAGGCCAGTGAGGTTGGGTCCAAATTCAGCTCTCGCCAAGCGTTCGTGCGTTCCCTGCAAGGCGGCCAAGACCCCGTCATACAGCTTGTCGCGGCCCTTTCCACCCACACTGTAGTCCATGGGATAACCGGCAATGTCGCAGATGACGTGGTTTGCCAGCGTGTAGCCAAACACCGCGGGCATAGTGCCTAGCACGGGGAGGATGCGCGCCCGAAAGTCCGGCAGGACGCTCAACTCACCCACCTGTCCCTTGGAGAACTCTTCCTCGGCCAGCGGAAGAAGAGTCACCTTCCCGGGTCCGGGCTTCTCCGTCGAGAAGACCACAGGGATGCCGGTGTTCACCCCCAGCATCTTCAGACGTCGACGAGTACTCCGCGACAGCGGATCATCTGTGCTGAGCGAGATATCGCCGACCGTTACGCGTGTAGGATCGGACTTGCACCCCGCCCCCATAGCAGAGATGACAGGGATCGAGTGCGAGTGACAGTAGTGGAGTAGCTCCACTTTGGATGTGATGTTATCGATGCAGTCGAGGACGTAGTCGGGCTTACGGCCTTTGTCGCTGCCGTCCAAAGACCACGGCGCAAGAAGTTTATCAGCGACGGAACCTCCGAAGAGTTCGTTCCGGCAGTCAAACTTGATCCACGGGGTGATCTGCTCGAGTCTCTTGCGGATGCAATGCACCTTGGGCGTTCCCACATCGGCCAGCGTGGCCAGGGCGTGTCGGTTCAGAGACGATAGTGTGACTTGGTCAAAATCGATCAACCGGATCTTGGACACTCCCGAGCGGGCGAGAGACGCCACCGCATGCGACCCGACCCCTCCACATCCAACCACGATTATATACGACGAACGGAGCTTCGCGAGGCCCGCATCGGAGAGGAAGACGCGGTTACGAGCGAGTTGTTCGAGGATGAGCTCTAGTAGCCGGTATAAGTTAGCAGTGGCTTGACTATGGTCATTCCGGAGGGGTGGCTACCATCGTCATAGTCCCCTTCCTGCGCTCTGCGGGCAAGAGCTGCACTGCGTTCATCTTCCTTGCTCAGCTGCGAGGCAGCCGCGACACCGTAGTCCGTGAGCTTTAGTAGTGAATTAGCTGATGGCGCGATTAGGTGTGTTAGGCCGAGTTTGGTACCTTCTCCGCATGATGTTGTTCGTTGATGTCCGGGATGGAGTCTTTGAGCCGCCGAACGGCCTCTTTTCTTCTCAGCGCCTGGTAGCCGAGAATCGCACCCGCAACAGCAGCCCCCGACAGCACAGCTGTAGTTGCTAGCTGTGATTGATGGGAGCTCCCGTGTCGCTGGATCCAGGATGCCATCACTGGTGCCTGTGTGTATATCCTCTCTTCTGTCTATATGCGATGCGAAAATGTCGGGTGGCGAGTCTGATCGGATCACTGCTGGTACTTGAAACAGTTAGAATCACCGTTATGACGCCAATGGGACTGGGAGATGCAGAGCGCCTCTTGGGCAATCCCTTCAGGGTAGGCTCATACCATTGTGCCAGCAGAATCAGCGAAAATAGAAACCGGGATGAAGTGTTGCGCAATCTTTCTGCCCGCCATGAAGCTCGAGTGGGACCGTCAGTCGGAGTCACGTGCGTGCCGCGTCGGCAACAAAAACGCGTCAATTGCTTCGCGTATATTATTGCCATTCATCCACCCTCCACGCTTCTGGGTTTAGTTTGTCATGTGTGCGAGTCACTATCATGCGAGTGGCCCGGAACATGGCAAATATCCTCCTAATCTCAATGACGAAACCACACACATGAGCTTCTCATGACACCTTGCGGATTTTACGATTCAAGACGGTGGACCTCATCCTTCGGTTTCGAATGGAAGAAGACATCGTTCAAGTGTGAATGATTGAGAGTGAACAGAGATCTAAGAGATTAGCAAAAGACAGCCCCTTCTTACTGTTCCCTGGCTCAACTGAAGTCACCAAGATGTGTCCTCTTTATGTCCGAGGATCAGTCTTGGTGGATGAGTTGTTGCCGTTTCCAACCGGGATCTTGCTCGTGATACAACCCTATTTTCGTCTTTCTCTTCTGCTAACATCATTATTATTGCCTCTTTTGTCGATATCTCATTCAATCCCAACCCATCCCCAAGCCAACGCTGATGATGATCATCCAATCTAGCACTTACTCGGAGGCTACCTGCTCCATCTGTTTCGCCTCTAGAAGGTAACGATGTTGAGCATGCCGATGACGAGTGAAGCCTAAACAGTAGTTTTCAATCTGATATGGCAGGCTTATCCATCTTCCCAGTTCCCGTTTTCCTGTTTTCCTGGTCTCCTGGTTTCCTGCTTCGGATACTAATCCCCCATCCTTTCAACAGCATGCCACGGAGCTTACCTATCTATCTGATGATGATGATATCAAGTTCCGAGTCATAACACACCAATGGCTAACGCAGTCCAAAAGCAAGCAGCTCTCTCATGGCACTGACACTCCCCATATCTCTGGTGAAACTACATCTTTATCGTGTGGATAGAGTGGAGTGGAGTATCGGCATGAAACATTCCCCACTGAATATACCCCCACTGGATATAGAGGATGAAGAGCTGTATCTTCTGGATATATCCTTTCGCCTATTTTTCATCTCACAGCCACACAGCCCAGTGACGAGGACATACCAAAAGCCAAATTTGTATGGTATCCGGCCACCACATGTGTGCCTAGTGCGATTCACATCGGCCTGGAAATCAGTGAGAACCTGAGAGCTAATCTGAGGGCTGTCAGTGCTGTGAGATTTGATTTTTCTCTATTATATATGAATTTTCTTCGGTCGATAGCGATATGGAGTATAGACATCACTCAATTCTATAGTAGTACTCTGTACATCTGGAGCTGACTCAGGATCCCAGGAACCTGGTGAGGTAGGATATGACGTCCCTGTGCTGCTGGTGTCACGTGACCGCATCCAGCAGTACATCCGGGCGCAATCTTCCCCTTTGTTGTAAAACGCAATGGCAAACACCTCAAATGTCGCTGCTGCAAGAATTGTGTTCAATGCGAATAGATCAATACTTAGCTTTTAGCCGGACTATTAGACTGCATATAACGATAGTGGTTATGCGCCGCCAGCCCCTAATCTGTGGGCAGGTCGGGGTTCGGGAAATAGGGGGGTCCAATTGACAATCCGACCACGGAGAGCGCAGTCAGCAAGGAATAATAATAACCCACCTTTCGCCTTCACAATCCACAGTCATCTATCTCACTGCATCAAAAGCAAGTCACCCAGCATCAACACGGGGGCTGACATCCGCAACCCGCAAGGAGGCGCCCGAATTGATCGGGTGATCGGCTTAGCTAAGACCGGGCCTGGGCATGACAGTTCCGATGCCGCGACCTCTTATGTGGGTTGTGGAATAATGGTTGGGAGTAAAACTGCTGGGCAGAAAAGCTTGGAGGCAGTGTTCGGCTTTGTAAGTTTTGAAACACGGGAACTGGAAATTTAGTGGTAGAAAATCATCATCAAAACCAGTCCGTTGTCCCGTCAGCATATTTTTTTAATTTTAATTTTTTTTTTATTATTTCCCGTTAGGGGAGGGCCAGCAGCGGCGGTCCCGCGGACTCCCTTGACCCTGGCTACTTTAGTCGACTTGCTCGACCCTTAACGCAGAACCCTTTTTGACCCTTGACCCTTTATCTTGACCCTGATCGAGATTCTCCCATCCTTAAAATTCTTAAATGGCAGGCAGACCTTGGTTCTAAGAATAACCGGCTGATGATTGCACGACCGACCAGGCTGACGTGGACCGGGCCATCCCCACCGCGGCCAGTGGTTGGCGAGTGGGCGAGTGGTCTGGCCGCTAAGGGCGCAGGGAACAACAAAAATAGGCGATGGCTAGCCCGACTGGACTTAGTCGGCTTCAGTGCTCCGTTGCACTAGCCCATCCGCCGACTCCTCCCCCCTCCCCCAGCCCATTTCTGCAGTCCGGATGCTGCTGCCATCCTGACGCTGACGGACTGGACTAATTGTCGTCTGTCCCTCCCTCTCGTTCTCTCTGCTTCTGCTGGTTAATTCTTAACCGTCCTCTCGCTCGTTTTGCCGCCATGCGCCTATTTCGAGATTTTCTCTATGGGGGGTTGTTCCTCAACACCGCTCTTTTCTCCCAACTGGCCCGCGCCATCGATCTGGACATTAACAGTGAGAGTACGCGCTCCCCCCTCCCCTATCTCTCTCTCCCGACCCTTCCCTATCTATCTTTTGCCCTCCATTCTCCCGTTCGCGTCCCCTCGTCTGAAATAGATCTATCATTTTTCGCACGCCTCTATTCCTCCCCCGCCTCTGTTCTATCGCAACGGTGCTTGCAGTCGCTTGCAGTCCCAAGTCTCTGCCTGGTATTAATCAACCGTCATTGTTCTAGGCTCTGTTAAAGATGCCGCTAGCAAGACCGCCTACGGGTCCATGACCTGGTATCATGGCAACGAAACTGGCCAGATCCCCGGCGCGTTTCCAACGAAGTGGTGGGAAGGAAGCGCCCTGTTCATGAGCTTGCTTCTCTACTGGTACTACACCGGGGATTCCACCTACAATGCGGAGGTTCGCCAGGGCATGCAATGGCAGGCAGGGGACTGCGATTACATGCCGGCGAACTACAGTAGTTACTTGGTAAGCCCACCCGAGCGTGTGATGTGAGTATGTGGATGAAGCTTGTCTGACTTCCCGGCGCGCTCTCTAGGGTAACGACGATCAAATGTTCTGGGGTCTTGCCGCCATGACCGCTGCCGAGATCGAATTTGCCGATAGCAGCGACGGATATTCCTGGCTCGCATTGGCCCAGGGCGTCTACAACACGCAGGTCGATCGATGGGATAGCTCCACGTGCGGCGGCGGTCTGCGCTGGCAGATCTGGCCGTACGAAGCTGGTTACGAGATGAAGAACTCGATCTCCAACGGGGGCCTATTCCAACTCGCTGCTCGCCTGGCACGGTATACGAGTAACGACACATACGCTGACTGGGCCGAGAAGATCTGGGATTGGTGTACCTCGACCCCGCTGTTGAACAATGAGACGTGGAACGTCGCCGACTCGACAGATATCAGCAACGGCTGCACCACGCAGGGAGATAACCAATGGTCCTACAACTACGGCACATTTTTGATGGGGGCCGCGTACATGTACAACTACGTAAGGGATTCGAGTCGGTAACGTGTGTGCTGGGCTAACTCCATGGCAAATGCAGACCAAGGAGGCGAAATGGAAAAGTGCGGTCGATGGACTTTTGAACAAGACACTGGATACCTTCTTCCCGACAACATACGGTGGAAACATCATGTCTGAGATTCTCTGCGAGCCGGCTGAGGTGTGTAACGACAACGAGATCCTCTTCAAGGGCCTGGTCACCGGGTGGCTCGGATTCGTCGCTCTGGTCGTTCCAGCGACCTACGATACCATTTTGCCCAAGCTCCAGGGATCCGCGGTGGCAGCCGCTGCCTCTTGCAGTGGAATGACCAACAACACCTGCGGCGTTCGCTGGTACCCGGAGAAATGGGATGGATGGAACGGAATGGAGGAAGAGATTGCCGTCACCAACGTGCTCGCATCTTCCTTGATCAACACCAAGAAAACAGCGCCTGTGACATCCAGTACAGGAGGAAACAGCACCAGTGACCCGAACGCAGGCACGAACGACAACACCGGCTCCAGCACCACGTCCAGCAAGATCACCACGGGCGATAAGGCCGGCGCATCCATCCTGACCATTGCCTTTGTCGGCATGTGGGGGGGCATGATCGCCTGGATGCTTATCGGGGGTTAAATTTTCCGACCAAAATGGACTATCGGAATAGACTGGTTTGATATTATTTCTATGGCTTGGCTTGCGACTCTTTATTTGTATTTACCAATTCTTCCTTGTAAGGATGATTATTGTTTTTTTGGGTGGCTCTGGGAAGGTATATAGTGTGTACAGGTCTGCAGTTTTGTTTTTGTCATGTGCTTTCTCATGCATGTATATACTATAATCGAGATAACCTGGCTTTTTGTCTGGGTCAATGCCAGGATGCACATTGTGTTTATACTTGCTTTCCTTTCCTGGTTCCATCTCAGCGACGAGTAGTCATATCTACCTTGACCTGAGACCAACTTGAGCAGAATCACAGAGTACTTACTGACTCTGAAACGACAAAGCAGATGCATGATGTCTCCTAAGTATCCACCGAAGTTGACACTACAGTCCCCCCCCCCCCGGGGAACAAATCTACAAAAACAAAAAGAAACAAAAAAAAAAAAAAAAAAAACTACAAAAGCAAAACGCTCTCCTCCTCCGTCGGCAACCGGCACGAATCCGCCAACCCCGTCACCTTCCACGTCCCCTCCATCTTATGCAAGATAAACAACTCCACCCCGACATGATGCACCACGCCATCGATATTCGCGCGGAACGGCGCCCACACCGCCGCCAGATTGCCCGGCTCGTACACCTTCACCTCCGCATCCCAGATACATTCGTCCAGGTCCGCCTGGACCCGGGTGATCTGCTCCACGAAGGTGCCGATCGTGCAGAACCGGGGCAGCGTGGATGACGGCGGCCAGAGCGACATGCCCCCGGCCCGGATGCAGTATTTCTCGAATGCCGAGGCGCTTTTGGTGCGGAGCGCGGTGAGGAAGCCGTTGATGACGGTTATTATGGTTGTGGTTTCGGAGGGGGATGGGGTGGTAGTGGTAGTGGTAGTGTTGGATTTTTGGTTGGGGGTGGTGCTGGTATACAGTGCATCTTCTGGGCGTTGGAGGGGTGAATTAGTTGCAATGTACATAATCATACATGATGATAGGCGATGGCTTTCGCTTACTTGTTCTTCACGACCGATCATACCTATAAATGATGATGAATACCTTACCGCCACCATCAGTTGCCCCGAGTAGAGTTGAAGCACTAGGATAAGTACCTACTTTACCTACCATGTACTATACCTAGTAGGAGTATTTCTTTCCGTGCGCACCAGGCTAGTGCTACCAAGCCGGCGTAATATGCAAAAGCCCGGATATCCTCAAAATGTGCAATCCAGACGACGTTGGATAATCTCTATCTTTTCTTGGATCTCTGCAATGAATGAAGAGTAAGCAATGTTGTAGCATCTGTTAAAGAACTAGTGGCCATGCCATTTTCAAGAGGCCAGAGTAAAGGGCCGTGAGGTCGATCGAAATAGTTATTGCAGAGTGTTTAGCTCACAGTTTCTTTAATATATGTACCTAGGTGCAGCAGACAGGCCAAGCCGGTGTGTTACCGAGTGACTGTTGCATTGGTACTAGTACTACCTACTACCTTGGGTACCTATGTATGCTTGTTTCACGACGGTGCTCTTGCTTTCGGCGTCCAAGGGCTACATGATGCCAGTGGCAGCAGTGATTCAAAACTGTAATGAAGGTATTAGTCTGAGCATTACTCGATCATGCTGGAGATTTGATGCGGAATGACTATATGGTAGCTATCAATTCTTAGTCGAGTCTCCTATTCTCACCATCAAAATTAGCGGACTGAGTTGAGATAAGATTCTATGTGTATATTCCACGTAGTACTTACCTAGCTTAATTCTTAGATAAGAGTGACTCCATCCTGTTTATTACAAACCACTCAATCTAGTAATTATAACATAACTCCTTGTGCAATCATCCCACCAGTGAACCAGTGAGTGTCCCTTAGTTTCTGCAAGTACTGCATCGTCCTGCCTTTCCTTATTTAAGCTGATTATACAGATCGCTTTGTATCCATCATGGCCTAAAGAGACTGTTCATTTGTTGATAATTTCTGAGAAACAGACCTCATAGTCAGAGCTGTATACTACATAAGTCTGGATGTGCACCATATTTTTGAGCATATCTTCCATATCATCCCACTCATAGGAAGGCTGGATCCTTTCATCTCCCATCTCCCATCCCCATACTTCCTTTCCAAAAAAAAAAAAAAGCCCCTTCTGCGGCTTGTACGGGGATGCCTCCAATGATACAGGACAACGCAATTATTACACCAGTCCTCGGCTCCAGCAATCTGGCATGGAACCGAGGGTCAAAGCACTGCTGCACTAGGCTAAAACAACAGACGATGATAGAGCATGACAATATTTACCTCGTCAATCCATGGCAGGTAAAAGGATAAAAATCAACCCAATATCTTTTGCAAAGGTTGCACCCATCGCAGAATCATGGTCGTGTCTGAACTTTATCCTCTCCAGCCGTGGAAAGCCCGGGGTGTGACATCACATCCAGAGAATTGAATTCTGACCAGCAATTCCTCATACCACAGGGGAATGCATATTTCGAGGTGGATTCTCGAGCTCGGCATGTTGAGCTGTGAGCAGCAGCAGCAGCAGTATGGAGTAGGACTGTGTATTAATATTCTGTATTATTATTTGAGGGATAAACAGACGGTCACCCGACGCTACTAGTACTGAGTCGGAACCAACGGTATGCGGGAACCGAGTCACGTGATAATAATCATGTGACAGTATGGAACGGCGGGCGGGTGGTTCGGGCGGCGCGAGTAATCAATCGACGTCACGGGTCTGGACGACTGTACTAGGAAAGTGGAAAGTTGCCTTTTGCTTCCCCCGGAGCTCCTTCTCCTCCTCCAATCCCTTTGCTATGCCCGCTTGCCCGTAAAGTTGTCGTCGCCGTCGCTTCGTTGTCGCCAACTCCCTCTTCCCTGCGGAGAGTCCTTTCTTCATCTGTCTACCATGCCTCCTCCATGGTCTTTCCTCCCGCATATCCCGTACCCGCCCTCCAGGGATGGGTATTGGAGCCCCGTCACATCGACATTGAACTGGTGCGAAGAGGTACGCGGCGCTCACTTCCGCTGACCTGTCCCCTATACCGATCCCACTGCCAGGTGCTTACCATGTTGTGAACGAGACAGGACTACTATGCCACAATTTACTCCGCGGAGATCGTCAACACCCTGACAAACCTACTGTTCATGGCCCTCGGCGTCAAGGGCTTTCTCAGCTGCCGACGCAACGGACATGACTCTATCTTCCAGGTCGCATTCTGCGGCTATCTTGTCGTCGGGACAGGGAGCTTCCTCTTCCATTCAACGTTGAAATGCAAGTGATCATCTATATATTCCGGGGTGGGGATGGTGTGGGGATTGGTGTGGGAGAGATCCGCTTCTACCTACAGGTTACTAACCGGTTCCTGTCTCTTCGCAGATCCCATGCAACTGGTCGACGAGCTTTCCATGATCTACACTACATGCTTGATGTGCTATGCGTCCTTCTCATACTCCAAACCTACTGGCTTTCGCATCTTCCTGGCCATTTTCCTGACCAGCTTGGCGGTCTTCATCACCCTCTACTACCACTATCTCCAGGACCCGCTATTCCACCAGAATGCATACGGCATTCTCACGGCCGTGGTGATCATACGCAGTATATATACCATGGAGGTGACGCTCCGCCCTCGGTGGCGCCACTCAACGGAGAAAGACCGGCTGGCTCGGGTAAAGCAGGGCCTGCCCGTCCCGTCCAAGGAGCGGCAGCACTATGAGAATGTGCGGGACTCCAAGACCCTCAAGACCATGTGGTTTATGGTCGTATTTGGCTTGAGCGTGTTTCTGGGCGGCTTTGCGATCTGGGGCTTGGACAACGTCTTCTGTTCCAAGATCCGCGGATGGCGCCAGAAAGTGGGTCTACCCTGGGGTATCCTCCTCGAAGGCCATGGCTGGTGGTAAGTGTGTTCTCTTCAGCAATGCATCCATCCATCTCATGTCCAGTGTGCTAATGACAATAAAACGATGTTAGGCACGTTATGACCGGATTTGGCGCATATCTTTACATTGTCTGGGGCATCTGGCTCCGCCACTGCTTGAACCAGCGCCAGGAGGAATTCTACCTCTGGTGGCCTCACTTTTGGAACATCCCCGAAATTCTCCGCGCGAACGACATACACAAGAGTGAGAATGGCGGAACGAAGAAGTTAAATTAGGCTCCTTTTTCCTATACCTCGTTGTTTTGTCCACTTTATCATTTAGACCGGATTTTCTGTGAAAGAACGTCGAAGACCGGAGCTTCGAACCATGCCATGTCTCTCCCGGGATGATTTTGTTGCACGTGCGTTTTCCATTCCATAACCCCCAATTGATGATAAACTTGCATATAGAGGCCGGTTTCTGAGCTCCGAGGGAAATTTGGATTTCTGACTACTACGTACTGTTAGAGAGAATTGAGAGCGGAAATAGCCAATGTAGATTTCTGTACGGAGTACTTACTGTAGGCATACGTATCATCGGACACAGTATACGCCTATCTACATAGGTAGTAATGACTAACATTATACACAGCTGCCCAGGTGCCAAACCCTGACAGTCTATTCTATTCCTAACTGTGATCCAAAGCCAGAGCAGAAACCTTTATAACTTCGAATTCGAAGGCTTCTTAGACCGCTGCGGAACGGGAACATGCGCCTTCCACCTCGCGTCAATAGTGACCTTTTCCAGCTTCGACTTCCGATCCCACTGGTCCCTGAACGCCTGCTCCTCGGACCGCCATCGCTCAAGCTCCGCTCCCAGCCAGTCGCTCGCCGCGGCCGCACACTGCGCCGGAGCCTCCTGGGCAACCAGATGCCCGAATTCAGCCAGATAGACGTCGCGCACCCGACCGGCAGGGGCCCCGCCGCTGCCTCCCAACCCGGTCCCCGTCGCGGCTAGCTTATCGGCCATCATGTCGGGGAGACACATATCCGATTTCCCGGCGAAGATGTAGCAGACACTTGGACGGAGATGCGGGAGCCGGGCGAAGATCAGTGATGGCTCGGGACGGTAGAAGGGCCAGGAACCGAGGTGCGAGGCGTTGAGGTCTGGGTGGGTGGTTTTGTTTCGGGGGGTTTGGTTCCCGGCGTAGTTCGGGCGTGAGAAGGTGAAGACTTCTTGGTGGAGGGTTGTTCGGAGGGTCACGGGACGGGAGTCGCTTTCTTCACTGTGAGTGTTACTGTGAGTGTTACTACTGCCGCTGGCACTGCTACCAGTCCCGGATTCAGGGAGGCCATGGATGGCGGTGGGAAGTTCGCGGAGACCGTATCTAATCCAGCGGTCGAGGACGCGCGGATCCCAGGCTTGGTAGAAGGGGTTTCGACCGAAGGATTCGGCGGCCGCGGTTCGCGAGGGCCATGTGTCTCGTCGGTAGGTGGATAATTGGGTGGTCTTGGCGATTTCCGGTCGTTGGTGAAGGGCCATCTGCAAGGTATCCAGTTGGGTGGATTCGCGCTGGATGACAGGGTCGAGGAGGACGAGGGTGTGGATGAGACGTGGGTGCATGAGGCAGACTTGCGCGCTGGGAGGATGGGTTAGTTGGGTGGTTCCTGGGGGGGGGATGTTGCTGAAGAGGGAAGAGGGAAGAGGGAAGAGGGTTTGAAGGGTAGGTACTCACAGATGCGCACCGCCCATGCTATGCCCGATTCCAACAATCGGACGAGGCATCTCTTTGCGTTTTACATTGATGAGGTGGAGGAGGTCTCTGGGGTGGTCGAACCAACTGGCTGTGTTTGGGTGTCTTGTCAGTATATTGTATATAACATATCGCATATTGGTATTGTGATCGTTCGGGTAGTAAAGGCATCACGGCAGGAATGAGGTAATTCATACGGTCGTTTCCCAGAAAATCCTCGTTTACTACACTGCTCTCGCCCTGGTGGGCCACGTCCGCCATCCAGATACTTCTGATCCGGAAGCCATTGGCCTTGGAGCGTGCGTATAGCTCTTCCCATAAGGGTTCGTAGAGTTCCTGGAATATATACAGATGTCTTAGTGCATGTATTGGAAGCGGTTGTTGCATTTCGCGCGTGATGTTATAAGATTGCAGATTGCAGATTGCAGATATCTGACGGACTGGGTTTTATCATCAATATCACCGTACCTTGGGAAACCCATTCGCATGCGCCGCGAGTATGGTGACATCGCCCGGTCGAGGCGAGGGGTTATCGACGGGGATGTATTGCTTCACGACCAGGTTCAGTACGTCTTCTTGCGAGCTGGCCGTGGCGGCCGGATATTCCCTGATATGCTGGCATTCGACGATATGCTCCACGACGCGGAAGGGGCCAGAACGGGTGGGTGGTGACGACATTGTGTTTTTGTGGTTTGGGCTTTATGTTTTATCTTGTCTATGGGGCATTGGGGCCTGTGGGTGTTGTTGTCGTTGGATGGGGGGTTGTAGAGGATATCTCATATCTAATAGGGTTCGACCGTTCGAGAGCCGAGGCTGTTTGCAGGTGGTCCGGACCGTGGAATCGCTCGGTCGGCGGCCCGGCAGCTGGTCGGGTAGTTGGTGGTTGGCACTGGTCATGTGAGATCATCTGACTTTGGGGGGCACATTCCTAGTATCCATCCCTTCCCTCTCTTTCTTCTTCCTATGGACGAAGCCTTGTATGAAGTAGCCAACATGCCTTTCTTTCATCTCCTGCTAGACTTCCACATCACCAAATACGATGAATATTCCCGAGACAGAAAGAATGCCAAATCCCAGTTACCCAAGAGCTCACCAACGCTTCCCTTTTGCCCTTCTCCCTCCCCATGCATAAAAATAGCCCACGTCTGACACTGACACTGACACTGACACTGACACCCGCCAAACCAATCACGACACCATTCTAGCCCACCCCCTCCCTCATCTTCAGTCCCTTCCACTCACTACTCCGTAACCCCTCACAGTCAGCCCTATGTGTATCCCAACCCCAACGCGCTGCGCGACTTTCCCCCGATCCGCAACCCGCAATCTGCAATCCGCAGCGCTAAGCCCGTCCCCCTGATTGGCCCTCCCCCACCCAACAGCAGGCCAGCGCAAGTGAATCACACACAACCAAGCTTTTGCCAGTGGGGGTGACTGGTTCCCGCGATGTGTGACAAGCACGGGCTGAGGTGATCTCGCCTGCATATCAACCGCTGCTCGTCGAATCAGCATCGGGGATGTAGCGCTCTCCAGCACCTCCAGCACCTCCAGCACCTGCTAGCTATTCATCTTGTCGTTCAGCAGTGGGTTGAATGGCTGGCTGGCTGGCTGGATGGATGGAGGGAGGGAGGGAGCGGGATGGATGGTCCTCTTGCATTGCATGGCATGGCAGGCCTTGTTGCTTTTCAAACGCTACTGCCTGGGTGGTAAGTGTCCAGGTGGTGGTGGTGGTATTGTGTAGGGCTGGCTGGCTGGCTGGCGCTTGTCTTTCTTTCTTTCTCTCTTTCTCCTTTTTCGTTTTTCTTTTTTTGGTTTGTTGGGGATGTATAAAGGGCTTTGTCTCTCGTCTCTCTTCTCTCGTGACTTTTGATGTGTGTTTTTTTTTTTTTTGCTGCTGCTGCTGGTTCTGTGATCTAGCTATTTATTGCTTATTACTTGTTCGGTTGTCTACCTATCTATCTACTTACCTTACTTGACTACTACCTACGATTTGAAGCTGCTTGCTCGCTCAAGGACTCCTACTCTACTCCTACATCTAGTTATTCTACTCTACTCTACTTACTCTCCTCTCCTCCCCTCCCACCAATTCTCCCCCAAAACCAACTCCACACAATCCTCACCAACCAACCAACCAAACCACAAACACAAACACAAACACAAACACACATTCCTCCACCCCACCCACCAAAATGAGCATCGGCAAAATCATCGCCAAAATAATCATCATCCCGATCCTGATCATCGTCTTCATCTGCTACGGCATCTACCTCCTCCTCAAGCACCGCCGGGAACGCTCGCGGGAGCGCCGCGAAGACAAGGTCCGATCCGAGTACTACCGCGGGCTGCCGCAGTTCCAGGTCCCGCCGGAACATCAGCACCAGTACCAGAACCAGAATCAGAATCAGAATCAGATTCCCCACCCGGGGGCGGCGGTGCAGTGGGGTTCACATAAACAAATGCAAGCGCAGGCGCACTATTACCCCGGCGCTGGCGATGAGTCGATGATGAAGAAGCCCGAGCCGGTGGTTTATCCTGTTCAGGCGCAGGGGGCAGCGGTTGGGTATGGGATTGGGTATGGGCATGGGCTGGTGCCGCAGACGCAGGTGGTTGCTGCGAGTGGGGGTGGTGGAGGGGTGGTTTGATCATGATGGTTTGTGTTTATTACGGAGTGAGTGAGTAGGTGGGATTGATCGATTTCGATTTCTGCTGTGCTGGTTGGGTGGTGGGGGTTGAGAGGCGGGGTTATTATATTTCGTTGAATTTCGTCTCATCTTACCTCATCTGATCCTGTTATATGTCTTTTCATTTCTTGGGGGTTTGTATTTCTTCTACGGGAGCACCTTTTCTTTTCTTTTCTTTTTTTTTCTATTTGTTTTCATGCCGCAAGGTTGGTTGGTTGGTGTTGGATGGCTGTTTTCAAAGCTGGATTGAAAATTCTCTTACTATGTTATGGATGGTTTCTTTGTATGATGATTCATGAGGCTATGACCGGATTTGAATGGACGGGATTGAATTGGATAGGTCGGGCGTCCCCCCCCCTTCTCTCTTCTACTAGATAATTGCGATTTGTGACTATTGCAATCAATGTACCTGGTAAGGATGCCGGAGTGTGGGCGAGGTGATCAAATATGTATATGTAGTTATCCCGAGGGGCCCTGTTGATTCAGGGGTTTCGTACTTTATTTGTTCGTCAGAGGAATGGTCCCGTGGAGTGTCGGCGACAGGGTTAGTTAGTCAGGAGATAGAAGAGCCCAAGCAATAAGATCCATCCACAATGCACATTCGTCAAGCAAGTAAGTACAAAAAAATCATCAATCATAAGCGAACTTGATGTGGATGGAAGTCTGGTCCTGCGCAGCCGGCGCGTAGTCCACATAGTGCAAGGCGTTATCCTCAAACGGGCCATAGAAGCGCGAGCGATCATACGGGGCAAACGGGATACCACTTCGCAGCCTCTCCACCAAGTCCGGGTTGCTCGTGAAGTAGCGGCCGTAAATAAGGGCGTCGTAGCGGCCCTCCTCCACCACGCCCCATGAGTTGGTCTGGTCCCAGCCGCCGGCCGAGAAAAAGGGCGTGGACCCGAAGATCGTACGGAACGCGGAGAGGTCGACGTTCAGAAGTCCCCAGCTCTGGAGAAACTGGTCTTTTTCCTCGTAGTTGAAGATTTGCTCGTAGCGCTGTGGATGGTCAGTGCTAGTACAGTACGTTGCTCGGGATGGAATGGGATGGAATGGGATGGGATGGAATGGGATAGTCGTGCAGAGTGCAGTGCTTGGTACTTACGGGTTCAACAAAGCTGACGTAGGAAAGACCGGGATGGGTTTCCTTCAGTGATTTGCACAGATAAGTCCAGGTCTCCATGCGCTGCTCACCACGCGCCTGGTTGTATAACCCGAACGGGGTGAGTCGGATCGCCAGATTTTCCTCGCCCACCGTCTTGGCCACTTCGTCCACCAGCTCGAGCACAAACCGGCACCGTTTCTCGGGAGTGCCGCCGTAGTCGTCCGTCCGCTTGTTTATGTTCGAACTCAGGAACTGCTCGAGCAGGTAGCCGTTGCCGCCATGCAGCTCGACGCCATCGAACCCGATCTCGATGGCGGTCTTGGCGGCGTCGCAGTAGTCTTGGATGGTTTGCTGGATGTGCGCGACGGTCAACTCGATCGGAGGATGGTCTGCGTAGAGAGGGGGCTGCGTTGACCCCACCGGGGGATGGGTGTAGCGTTCTGTCGGGTCGTCCCAGGCACTGGCGGAAGCGGACACGGGAGGCGATCCGGTCATCTGCGGGATGGTCGCACGGCCAGCGTGCCAAAGTTGACAGTAGATGTAACCTCCCTGGGCGTGCACCGTATCCACTACCCGTTTCCATCCAGCAGCCTGCTCCTTGGTGAAGAGGCCGGGGACGCCTGGCATTCCATTGCTCTGTGGTTGGTGTTAAGCGAAGGAATGTCAATCAGGGCTTCCGGGGGGGAGGAGGGGGGGGGGATATTTACCTCCAGCGATGGAGGGACACCCTCCGAGATAATTAACCCGCCCGGGGTTGCGCGTTGACGATAATATTCGACCATCAAGTCCCCAGGATACCAGATCCTATTGGGATTTTCAGGGGCGTTGGCTAGGTTCAACGGTACCCCTCGGTTGCGAGTGAGAGGGGCGTGCACCACCCGGTGGCTGAGGGTAATTTTGCCATTGGCAATCTTAAGAGGCTGGAAAAGCTTCGAGCTGGGTCCTTGGGCCTGTCCCACCGTCATTGTATTCGATGATGGCTGGAAACCTGGAGAGGCCGTGAAGGAGGCAGAAAGCCAGGACAGCAGAGAGCAACAAGTACCAACTCCTGGTTTCAATTGGGGGTCACGGACCCTATACCGCGACCGAGAGCGTAGCATTAGGACTTCGTGCCGAGGATCTCTCCTCACGATCGTCCGCCCCATTGTGTGCTCTTTTGTGTGGACGCTGGACTGAAACGGGAACCCGCGGGTCCATCGATACTCGTCTGCGCGGCTTGGCCGACCCACTGTTGCCCACGAACGGCGAAGAAGAGCAAAGTTCGCTAGCAGGCAGTACTAGTGGACAGAGTAGATAGTAGTTAATGGGTTGCTGGCTTGATAGATATCTAGATAGTCAACAATAATGGCAAGTGTGTCAAGAGGAGAAGAGAAGATGAAAGAGGTTCGCATCTTTAGAAGTAGTGGCAGAGCAGCTGCAGGCAATCTGGGTACCAGCTATGCAGGGACATCGAACTGCCGAGACCTATAGTATATCTACATAGTAGAACCCGAGCCATCAGGCCAAGTGAGTACATCATATTAAAACTGCAGACGCAAGTCCACTACCATTGGGCCATGGAATGCAAGGAACTCCAATAACAATTGAAAGCCACGGTGCAACCTCGGGCGGGAGTCCCTTGGTTCCGGCCGGACGGTATTACGCTTTTTTCCGAGTTTACAGTACCGGTACGGAAACAGTCTCGAATGATACGACGGATACGGAGTACCGACCGCATGCCTCTGCCCCTCGAGGCCTCGAGGCTCGGGGACAGTTCAATAGCCGAGCGCGGGGTAATCGGCCTTTGACCGCCCCATCGGCAACGTAAATATCCCAAAGGGGAAGTAGCCTCATACCCCGCCGAGGGGTACGGAGTAGACTACAGACCAGTTATAACTACCAGCACCTCACCCCGTGATGCCATTACAGCAACCGATGAATCTACCCTTGTTAGAATCCTTCCTCCAGTGACCTACATCCCATACATACAAGAACCAACCAACCAACCACAATGGCAGCATCCCTCGCCTCGCTATTCTCCCTCAGCGGCAACACCGCCATCGTGACCGGCGGCACGCGGGGAATTGGACAGGCAATGGCCTTGGCTCTTGCGGAGGCGGGCGCCGATATCATACTGATTCAGGTACGCGAGGCCCCAAGCTGCAATCGGTGATTCTAGATACACATACATCCATCGCATGGGAATGAACGGATATGCAATGCGCTGCGATGCGACATAAACAACCTGAGCTGACCCGTTCTTGTCATGAACACCCAACAACAGCGCGAGGAATCTAACACCTCAACACGGGACACGATCATCAGCAGCACAGGCCAGAAAGCCTGGATCCACGTGGCCGAGCTCTCGAACCGCGACTCCATCAAGGGCATCATCCCCGCAGTGACCAGCCAAGGCCTGAAGCCATCAATCCTGCTCAACTGCGCGGGGATCCAGCGGAGACATCCGAGCGAGAAATTCCCAGACGAAGACTGGGACGAGGTGCGTATCTTATCCTGCCTCGCCTCGATTCTCCACACCTCTTACTGGAGTATATTTCCGCCACAAACGCAATGTATCAAACATACTAAACGTACCCCGTGCATCCACACCAGGTCCTCCAAATCAACCTCACCTCCGTCTTCACCCTCTGCCGCGAATTCGGCGCGTACCTGCTCTCACGCCCGGAATCAGAATTCCCCTCCTCCTCCCCCACGGGTGGTGGTGGTGGTGGTGGTGGTGTTCGACGCGGCTCCATCATCAACGTCGCTTCGCTGCTGACCTTCCAGGGTGGAATCACGGTGCCCGCGTACGCGGCGTCCAAGGGCGGGGTGGCGCAGCTCACCAAGGCGCTTTCCAACGAGTGGGCTGCCAAGGGCATCAATGTCAACGCCATCGCCCCCGGGTACATCGCCACCGATATGAACACCGCGTTGATCAACGATGCGGATCGCAATGCGGGAATCATGGCCAGGATCCCCGCCGGCAGGTGGGGGAAGCCGGAGGATTTCAAGGGCGTGGTGGTGTTTTTGGCCGGTCCCGCTAGTGGGTATGTTTCTGGGGAGGTGCTTTGTGTGGATGGGGGGTGGATGGGGAGGTGATTTTTTGCGTTTGGATTTGAGGGGGAAAGGGGGAGGTTCTTGGTCTTGGTGTATATAGATTTTCTCTACTAGCTTTCTCTAGCATTGATTGTGTTTTGTATGCTTTAATGGTTGTGAGTGTGAATGTGAGTGTAAAGGTTCGGATTCTGGGGTTTGGATTTCTGGGATTCAAGTCATGGGTGGATGGGAGTAAGTGTGTAAGTACTGGTGTAAGTGTAAGTGTAGTCGTCGTCTGATATCTGCTTCGTGTGACTGTGGTGGTTGTTTTCTAGGTCGTTATCTTCTCTTTATAATGATAACATCGGGGCACTTTGGGGGGAGGGGGGAGTAGGATAGGTCTGATTTGTCTTGTTTTACATAGGGTTCGTCATAGGAGGCGTTCTGGTGTGCAAGGGGTTGGATAATGAGGTAGATTAAAGTCGACAAGTGCAAGTAAGTAGTATACTCCATTCCATGCAAGGCCCGCCGGGCCAGGGCAAAGGAACACCAATTGGATCGAATTCAAGCTATGACTGCAAGACAAACAAACCATAATCCAAAATGTAACATGCATATAAAGAATGTGCAAATCGCTGGTAAACGCAGGGACATCCTCAAACCACTCTCTACCCTCCACCCTCTACCTCCCATGTTTGACTACCAGAGCTAGTCAGTCATAACAACATCCTCAGACGAGCTCGCCACAACCCACGGGAGCTCGATCTCGCCCGGGATGTTAAAGACGGGGTACCCCCTCGCCTGGTCACGGGTATATCTCAGGCCATTGAAGGTCAGAATCTCAATGAACTCCAGGATGCCACGACAGCGATCCCGCAGCGACCCATCCGGCATCCGGTGGTGGATCTCACTCAAGACGTCGCGAATATGCCGATAATAGCCCTGGAAGTTCATGTTGCGGCCGTTGATGCCATCGACATTGTCGACCGTCTCCTCCAGCCTCCGCACCAGGTAGATGGGGAGGCAACGCGGCTTGTTCTCGGCCAGACTCTGCAGGAAGGCCTTCACGGTGGCGTCGGCTTTCTCGAGGTCGTACCGCTGGCGCGCCACGTGGTGGATCAGCATCGCGTACGTGCTGGGGCTGAGCGTCTTCTCCGCGTTGTGGAACTCGCGATGCGCCCAGAAATGCGCCTTGCCCATCAGATGCAGGAACGATTCGCGGTACAGGTCGCTGCACCGGATGTCTTCGGAGAGTTTGAGCGTCGTGAGAAGTCCGTCCACGCTGTCCGCTAACCCCCGCAGTACGTGCTTGTTCGTTATTGTCCACGGCAGGATCAGCTTGTTCATGTATTCTCGTACCCGGGACACGGCCTGGAACCGGATCCCTAGTGCGATCATCCGTCGCCAGCCGCGGAAGTCGTGGCATGGGACCGTTCGGAGGTAGAGCGCCTGGAGCAGGCAGAAGAATGACTCGATCGCGATCGGGATGCGGATTTCCTGTAGGGGCGGGTATTCGACGCAGTAGCACTGCGTCGTTGCTGGTGGTTAGCCGGGAGGCTCTGGTTTGCTCATTCATTCCCTCCTTGCTTCCTGCGTGATATGATCGGGGATGAGCTGGACATACTGCTCCCCTGCGATAGATGCCCCACCCGCCGTCTTTCTCGGTCCTGGCTTCAAAATAATGCCCGTGACGTGCCGTGTACTCTCCGTGCTGGCGCTCCTTCCAGATATTCGTGTGCGCCTTCAGCAGGCGGGAGTGCGTGTGGAAGACCTGGCCGAACACATCAATGATGGTGTCTGTGAGTTCCTCGGTCTCGTTCGCTCCGCAGAGTATGGGCACGTGGATGTTCTGCTCGCGCATGGCCTTGAACGGGCTGTCCTTGAAGGATTCGATCAGATCCGGGACCACACTGTCGGCCAGGGCAGGGCCCATGCGTGGGAATTTCTGGAAGGCATGCTCGGGGATGGACGGCCGAGGAGGCGGCGTGTCGACCTCCGGCACCTCCGGCACCGTGGGCATACCCAGTATATCAACGATATCCATCGAAAGGTGCGCTGGATCTGTTCGGACGGTTGACGCTCAAGGGGCTGCATCCGGGCGGGCTGGGCGATTGAGGGGTTGAAGAGGCTGGGGAGGATGGCGAGTCTGTTCCATGGTGTACAGAAAGCCAAAAGCCAGTCAATATGAACTTTATCAATGGAGAAGGAAGGGTATCGGGCAGAGTTGATGCAGAAACTGACATCGTTGGCGTTGTGGCGAACCATGGCATGGTTGACTGACTAGGCACCGTGCAATGGACCAGACAAGATTCGATGTAAACGATAGAACACAATGGCATTGTATGAGATTTATCAACCCGAGGGAAGACACAGGCGAGGCTGTGACACCGAGTGCTTGTGATGTTATCGCGTGATTGCACATGATCCTACCACGTGCCGGACTCCTGGGCACATGCCTGCGTGGCTTTGCTGGCAGTCTGGGTGTGGGTAGAAGGAACGAGATACAACTCTTTTGCGGCTAGATCTGACTTCTTGCTAGATACTTCGTATAATTGCAGTGGAGAGACGAGAAAAATCGCGCACCGTCAGCGCTTGTACAACCTTCTGCTTACCCCCCTAGAATTGATAAATATTGTAAGATGAGATCGAGTTTTATCGCAGCTTCTCGGATTCATCAGAAAACTGCTCGGTAGAATTTAAGCTTGTGTATAGCCAGCATCATGTTTGCAAAGCCAGTGTTGCTCCTTCTCGGAGGATTCCCTTTGATATTCGGCAGACCCGAATGCCGGTGCCAACCCAACGAGACATGCTGGCCAGCAGACAATGCCTGGGCAGCTTTGAATGACTCCATCCACGGCCATCTCGTTCAAGTGCGTCCCGTTGGTAACGTATGCCATGAGCCCTTCTATGACGAGGCCTCCTGCCGTGAAATCGCCCGAGTGCAATCGGATGCCAAATGGCACGCCCAGCAGCCGGGTATGATCTTTTGATTGAATGTCAGCAGTGCTAATCAGAGTTGACGGGACTACAGGCGCCTTGCAGAACTTTAACTGGGAGAACTGGCCGGCAGAGCATGAGAACTGCACAGTGGATGGCAATCCCGCCTCCCCCTGCGAGCAAGGGCGTATCCTTCTATACTCTGCAGTGGTGCACACGGTTGAAGAGATTCAGGAAGCAGTCAAGTTTGCCATGCAGAGAAACATCCGCCTGGTCATCAAGAATACTGGCCATGACTCCAGCGGTCGATCCGGCGCTCTTCATTCTCTTCAGATATGTTCTGGGCCCTCCGCGGGGGTGGTGGGGGCACCTATGGCATTGTCACTCGGGCCACGTTACGAGCCTTTCCGGATATGCCATCGGTGCTGGTGACCATGCAGTTCACCACCCTACAAGCCGACAAGCAATTCTGGTACGGTGTCACGAATGTGGTGCGACTGATCCAGGCCATGTCCATCGACGGGAACTCTGGTCAGCTTATCTTGAGACATCTGGCCGAGGGCAGTTGGACTGTCAGTTGGACCTTGTTCTTTCTCAACGAGACTGACACCGGAAAAGTCAATGCTGAGGTTGCGCCCTATTTACGTCCGTTCGCCTGGTTGGGCATCCGATATCAGTATAATTGCACCGAGTACCCCAAGCTCAGCACATATCTCAGCATCCCCAAGGAGAAGAATGACGTCGGGGTAGGATACCTTCAAAGCAGCGCTATCCTCTCCGAGTCGTTCATGACGGGTCCTGATGGGCCTTGACAGGTTCCGACATGTTTACACCCCGGGTCTGTCGTCGATCGACCCCAGCAGTACGGGGGTGTATTTCAACGAGGCGGACCCGGACCAGACAGACGTCCCGGGGATTTTCTGGGGCCCTCACTATGGCCGGCTACGCCGCATCAAGGACCGCTGGGATGCCCATGGACTGTTTGTGGCTCGAAACGGCGTTGGCAGCGAGGGTTGGGACCCAGAGGGCATATGCCGGAAGCCATTGCCTTGGTAGATAGATGTGTTGATGACAGCAGAGCACGGCGGCAAAAGGAGTATCTACTCCCTCCCCACTTGTTGGAAGTCGCCGGGTACCCCCTTAGACTCAAAAGGTGTCTCGGCATCCTTCTAGTCATAAAGGTGCACTAAGTTCAACACCACTGCAGCACAACAGACCAAAGCTCCCACTAGGTAGTACCGTAAGATCTGAGAATACCGGATTCTGTTGTCCCCGAGGACTGTCTGTATAGGTTTCTGGATCAGTAAGCGTCAAACGACACGTCAGCGGTAGAGACACACCCGGTTCTGGGTTGTGGGCAATGATGCAGACAGTGGCCCGGAGAGGGAATTCGCCATGTCTTTCATCCCCCGAAGGTTGAGGGTCGGCCTAAGGCCGGAGGCAGCAGTATCCGAGACGGTAACGAAACAGCAATCGCACATCGTCCATGGGGGAATTCTCGACATTCCCTGCTTTTATCATCACTCGGTATACTCCATACTCCCTAAAAGTAACAATAACAATAACAGTAGCGATAGCGATAATGATGATGATAATGATAATACTAATAATACCGAATATTATTTTCTAGTCTTGCTTTGATTGGCAGGGTGAATAATTCGGCTGGTAGCGTGTGTATCTTATAGTCCGCCCGGAGTAGCCATCCACATGTATGAACGTTACCTCTAGCGACTCGGTACTAGTTAGTCGGCCCGCGGGGTTTCCCTCCCCCCACAAATCCTGTCAGGGGCGCTGGCCCCTTCTGTGCAATGTGTGCAATTTGCATCATCCCTCCGCCACTGACACTCTATCCCACACTCAAATGCGCTCCGTACATAGCCCACTAGAGTTGTCGGAGACCACTCCCAGCGAGTGGACAGTCGCCTCTAGAACGTCAGAACAGGGGCCGATCCCCGAAGATCCCCGATCCCTGGCACAACGCTCATGGAGGGTGGTGGTGACAGTCAGACTCAAAGAGAATGAGCGGGGCGGCCCATGGAATTGACTCTGACACGCATGTCCCGGAAAAGACGAGTGGTCCAGTAGATACACAAAGAGTGCCCGGCCATCTGTCTAAGGTGAGCGAGAGTGTCCAAAGCGGAGGGGAAAGAGGGGAAGAGGGGTCGAGGGGTCGAGGGAACGGAACAACAGCCCCGTGTGGCCTTTGTGAGGGTTTTGATCGAGTAAAGCAAACCTCCCACCGGGCCAGTATCTGAGTTTTGATCGAGTAACAGCGGTGTGTTGAGCGAGATACGAGGCAGCAGGGGAGGCCCGATGGCGGAAGCCGGAGGCGCCCGATCCCGACCCATGGTTCTGACTGGTCCGGCTGATAAGGAATTTTCTGTTTTTTCTCTCACCTGATGGGGCAAATCTGAAGGTGTACGGACGGACTATGTACCCCCAGAGGTGTCGGCCTCAGGCCTGCCGCGGTGGGAAAGGCAACGGGGAAGGCAGGAGGTCAGCAAGCAGCTGCTATCTAAGTACTAACCCTATCACTTAGTTATATCTAGATCTCGACAGTCTATCTATCTACGCAGTTCGCTCCGCCCTAAGCCAGTTAGCCACCCGGCCCTGCGTGAACTATGAAGACTGCAGAGAAGACAATGGAGAAACGGCCGGTGGATCCGTCGGCGAAGTGGATCCGGGTTTCGGTTACTCGATGAACAAGAGTGGAAAACAGTGGGAATCATCAGAGGGAAAACATTTAAAGTCCTTATCGTCCTCTCATCGTCCTCCCCCTTATCAGACCTATAGTATATCCCATCCTATCCCTTGCCTTGCCTTGCCTCTCTGTGGTGACTTCCTTATCTCTCTTTTGGGCCTATCTTCAGCTGCATCTACCGTGTCTACTGTAGCAGACTACCCTATCCTCTCTCGATCCATCGACACTCGATTTCTCGTCTGTCATTGTCTTCCTGTCTTTGCAAGCAACCCTGGCCTTCTTAGCGTCCAATCCTGGTTCTAGTTCGATCCTCTAGTCCAGCAGACTACGGCTATCACAAAAAAAATGGAGGCCTCGCCGATATCTCCGGCCTCAGCCACCTCTCTCAGCCAAATACCCTCAATTGCCGTCATTGCCTCCTCCCGCGCCGTCATCTCCGGTCGTTTGACATCCGCTACCATTGTGATCTCCCGCACCTCCGGAAAGATCACCGCCGTCTTCGATGTCGTGATCCCAGCCTCCGACTTCCCCGCGGGCGTTCCCTATACGGATTACTCCCCCCACATTCTGCTCCCCGGCCTCGTCGATGCCCATGTCCACCTGAACGAGCCGGGCCGCACCGAATGGGAGGGCTTCTACACCGGCACCCAGGCCGCGGCCTTTGGCGGCGTTACCACCGTCATTGACATGCCCCTGAATGCCATCCCCCCCACCACCACCGTAGCCAACTTCAAGGAGAAGCTGCGCGCCGCTCAGGGCAAGTGCTGGGTCGACGTCGGCTTCTACGGCGGCATCATCCCCGGCAATGCGGGCGAATTGAAAGCCTTGGTGCAGGAGGGTGTCCGCGGCTTCAAGGGCTTCCTGATCGATAGTGGGGTACGTATCTTTCTCTCTCTCGCTCTCGCCAGTCTCCCCAGTACCTTGCACATGCATATACTAACTTTCCTCAGGTGGATGAGTTCCCCGCCGTCTCGTCGGAAGACATCCGCAAGGCCATGGCTGAACTGGCCGATGAGCCCACCACCCTCATGTTCCACGCGGAAATGGTCCCGCCCACCACCGTGTCCGAAGAGAAGGATCTCGCCCTGGGAGGTCCCGAGGAAGCTTATTCCACTTTCCTCGCGTCTCGTCCCTCGTCCTATGAGACCTGTGCCGTGGAAGAGATCCTCTCCCTGTCCCATATCGCCCCCAATCTCCCCTTGCACATTGTCCACCTCTCCGCCATGGAGGCCATCCCTCTCCTGCGTAAAGCCCGTGCGGAAGGAATCCCCATCACCGCAGAGACCTGCTTCCACTACCTCTCGCTAGCGGCCGAGGAGATCCGCGACGGAGACACCCGCCACAAATGCTGCCCTCCGATCCGCTCGCAGCTGAACCAGGACGCCCTCTGGGACGAACTCGAACGCCACGCCACTGACGGCGTGATCAAGACAATCGTCTCCGACCACTCGCCCTGCACCCCCAATCTCAAGCTCCTACCCTCCCACGTCCCCGGCCACTGCACACCAGACAGCGATAGCCCTGTCTCCAACGAAGGAAGCTTCTTGTCCGCCTGGGGCGGCATCTCCTCCGTCGGCCTGGGGCTCCCGATCCTCTGGACCGAGATCAGTCGGCGCAAGGCGCTGAAGTCCGGCGACGAAACCGCCACCAAGCAGGCCCTGCAGGACATCGTGCGGCTCTGCTGCACCAATACCGCCGCGCAGGTCGGTCTGCAGCACCAAAAGGGCGACCTGGTCCCCGGCCACGATGCCGATATCTGTGTTTTCGATGACGCCGCCGAGTGGGTCGTCGAGCCCAGCACCATGCTCTTCCGCAACAAGTGCTCGCCCTACCAGGGCCGCAAGCTTCGTGGCCTCGTCCGCGAGACCTGGCTCCGTGGCGAGAAGGTCTTCAGTCATGACGCTGGGTTTAGTAGCAAGACGCCCTCTGGTGGATTGCTTCTTCAGAGCCGCGCTTGATTTATTCCATCTCTGTTTCCATTTCCATTTCCCTGTCCCTGTTTGCTCCCTTCTCAGTTGGCTCTCGGATCAAACAAGCATGAATGACCAACCGGGTGGTTCCTTATCAGAGGGTGAAATCTGACTCTTCAACAACGGTTCAACTAGGGCTTTTTTTCGCCCCCTCCAAGCATAAGCATTCTCGTTTCAGACACCTCGGCTTGATACCTGCTTACCTGCTTACTTGCTTACTTGCTTACCTGCTTTTGACGACCCACTACTAATGACTTTCTTCCCTTCACATCACATCACATCACATCCCACGGCATATAAACCCCCTCATCCATCAGCGTCTTACCTTTCCATATTTAGATAGATCAGCATTCGTCGAGCGATGGGTAATAGTTTTTTACCTTGCTTTTATTTCATATTTCTATGCATTTAGTTATAAATACACTATATTTTACTACGCTACACTACACTATACTACTATATACTACCATATTCATATCCATACTCTCATTGTGATATCCATATTGATATGCATTCATTTTCACTCAGAAATTATTGTATCCCCCCCTCTCCTTGCGTCTTCCCATTTCACATCACTTGAAGTAACAGATCAACAAACAATAGGTAGTAGACAACAGACAGTAGATAGATAATAGGCAATAGACAACCGAACAACCGAACAACCAACAACCATAAACCGACTATACCAAGTCAAATCAAATCATCCACAAACCTAGCAACCCCACAACCCCCTAAAGTAGATAGTAGACCCAGAGCCGCCCCCCCATCCCCCCATAACTCATCTCCCACCATACGTATAGTATGTAATGACATCACCCAAAAGCATGATATTCAGCAATGAATACTATTACTACTACTATTACTATTACTATTACTATTACTATTACAATCCATCTTCAACTTGATATTTTCCCCCATCCCACCCCACCGCATTCCCCCCCCCAATAGGTAGTTAGTTAGTTAGTTAGTGAGTGAGTTAGTGAGTTAATTATCTTATTGGCATTGATCGTCCATCCATCCATCCATCGCAAAGGCCAAAAGAACAAAACAAGTTAGAATCAGATGAAAACCGCTCCTTCATTTCCTCTCCAGAACAGGAACAGACCGGAGTTGGGGGCGTTGAGCAAGAAGAGAGGAGGACGAGCAAGAAGAAAGGAGCAAGAAGAAAGGAACAAGGAGCAAGGAAGTAAAGTTGCGTGGATTAGGTAGGTAGAGTGCCCCGTACTTACTTACTACTTAAGGTGGGTAGTTAGCAAGCCAGCTGACTGTTTGGCTGGCTGGGTAGTGGAAGTTTAAATAGGGTGTTGCGGGTTGCGTGCAGGATTTGGTACCTCCGTCCTGTTCAACCGAAGTGTCTACTCCATGATGCGCGTATACATAGACATAGACATAGACATACATACTCTCTCTCTCTCTCTCTCTCTCTCTCTCTGAAAGTTGAGGGGAAAGGTTCATTGGCAGCTAGCTACAAGAACATTCAAAATAGGTAAGTAGGTAGGTAGGTGGGTAGGTAGGTAAGTAGCAAGATGAGAGATATCGAGACGAAGAAAAAGAAAAGAAAAGAGAAGAGAAGGAAAGACGTCGACATCGTCACGAGTCCACAAAGCAGGTAGTAGGTAGGTAGGTAGGTAGGTAGGTAGACAGACAGGCCATGACATGTGCGGTAGATTTCAAAGGATATATGATGATGAAGATATGATGCCAATGATCCTCGGGAGTAAATAGGTAGGGTAGATCAAAACGACTGCTGTCTTTCAATAGTACTAGCCAGACTTGTCTCATCACTTTCCAGCAAGCCGACCTCCTCAGCGGTATCACCCAGATCGAACGTTCGATCACGCAAGGCGTCGTCGTCCTTGTGAGACGAGGGCCGGGTGACCACCGACCAGATGTCCTTCTTAGTGAGCAGACCCTGGAGAATGCCCTTGTTCACGAAGAGGACGTAGCGGAGGCCAAGTCTCTGGAACATGCGCAGGACGATCAGGAAGGTCGTGCTGCTGTTGAGAGTGATGGGGGTTTGGTCCATCCACGGGCGGAGGTCCAGGGTTTCAGCGGGATCGGCGAATGGCTGGTGGGTAAAGAAGACCTGGGTTTCGCCGGAGAGGGAGTGGTCTGCGGAGGGGGAGGTGGAGTATTTCAGGGCGTAGGCGAGCTCGTTGCGCGAGATGTATCCGAGTAAGATTGGGTTGGAGGTATCGGTGATGACGGGGAATCCGCGGTAGGAGGTTGTCAGGAGGAGGTTGCGGAGGGAGGCGATGGTGTGGCCAACGGCAACGATGACTGTCATGTCGTCGAGAGCGGTCATAACCTTGTGGGCGGGGACATCTGGGGGGGTTGTGTCGTCACGGTGGTCCAGGAAGGGGTATTGGTTGAGGTGAATCCAGGACTCGTAGATCCCGCGTTTCCCGAAGATATCGCCGCACCACTTGGACAGCATGACTGCAATCATGATGGGAATGACATAGGTCAACGCGCCGGTGAGCTCGAACATGATGACCACGATTGAGACGGTCATTCTCGTGGCGCCACCCAGTGCCGATGCCGCGCCGATGATCGCGTATATGCCCGGGGTCACGCATGGAGTATCCAGTTCACATTTGCTGAACAGGAAGAATTTGGGAAAGGCTTCCTGCCACATCCGGAAAGTCATGCCCAAAGCACGCCCGTATAGGGCACCGATAGCGACCGACGGAAGGATGATACCAGCGGGTATGTCCAGTCCAAAGGTGACCGAGGCAAGGAAGAAACCAAGAATTGCAGCTAAAAGCAAAAGAGCAACCGTTCCAGCAGAGGCAGCATCAGACTTGCAGAAGCCAAAAGGATCCGTATTGGTAGTTCCGGTCCCGCATTCGGCAAATAGCGAATGGACGAGCTCTGAGTTTTGGGCTCTCATAAATAGATTGGGAAAGTTGATCAGGGCGCTCAAAAGAGCCACAGCAGCCACCTCGATCAGTGGCCGGGCGATGCTTCGGGACCGTCTCCATTTCGTGATTCTCATGTTCAATCGAATGAGAAACGCCCCATAGAGGCCACCCACAATGCCGAGAATAATGAATGGGATCATTTCAAAGCGATGCCATTCACGTGTATATTTGACTTGGTAGAGCACGATATTACCGGTGCGGTACGGGTTGAGCGCATGCAGGGTGACCGAAGCCACCATGGCACAGACAAAGCTTTGCCACATGGTCTTGTCGGGGAAATAATAGGACAGTTGCTAGCGAGAAAGTGAGCAGGCATATGTGGTGGAAAGCGTCTTCGATACTTACTTCTAAACTGAACAGGACACCTCCAATAGGAGCCCCAAAAGCAACAGAAACACCTGCGGCCGCGGCCGCAGAAAGAACCTCACGTTTCCTCGCTGCAAAATTAGCCTGGGCTCTTCAGGAACGGGCCGATGCAGGTACCTTCATTATGATTCAGACTGTGGAATGGCTTCATGATGACACTGGCACAGCAGCATGCCACGTGAATAAGGGGGCCTTCTTTGCCAAGCCACAGACCAGATGCAACAGACAAGCACTTGAACACATTAGCAGGCTGCAGACGCGAAAGAACGTTGGGCACATACCAGACCCAAGGACTTGATGGCAAGTGTCCAAGGCCCCATGAAGCGCCTTATGACAAAGCCGCCAAGAACAGTTTTGATCTCAGGAATACCACTATGTCTTGCATAGATGGCGTAGCTCCTAACCAGGATACATGCACAAACAGCGAAAAACACCTGAAATCACATCAGCAGATGGTCAAAGGAAGCAGCGGAGAGACCGACGTACAGAGTAAAGCACATAGAAGAGATACTCCACGGTATACCCCCCACCTGACGAGGTGACCCCCAAGGCCTTCCTCCACGGCGTCCAGTCTAAGCAGTTGGAGACATCTGTGGCAAAGATCAATACGAAAACGCGCCAACCGAGGTTTATGAATTGAGCAATCGCTCACCATCGTGGCCCCAACAACAAAAGCTTCGATTCAGGTAAAACCTGCCTCCACCCGGGCCATTCCTGCAATAGCCCGTTTTAAGATCCGCGAGCCAGTCGCTGCTGATATCAATGCAAGCGGCAATGATTCCAACCAAGACGCCCGTCGCAATCAGGACAATCCAGACATTACTCGAGTCCAGGACCTTGCGCAGATATCCAACGACGCCCTGTCCGTTCGCATACAGCAACCTCTTCCTTTGTCGCTCCTTGGTATATTCAAAAATCCAATCGATGGCCGTAAGATCATCGTAACCAACTCGTCGTCCCGGCCCTTCAACGTACCAGTCCAGAAAGCCCGAATCCTTGTTCGCGAGGTTTCTGTTGCCGCCGATCGGCTCGTCTTGCAATGGCTGTATCTCTGCGGATGACTGTTCGTATTGGGACAGAGACCCGAAGCGCCTGTGTCCTGCGGACTCGGCGGAGCTGCTGGAAAAAAGACTGGGGAAGTGGAATCGGGAGCGCTCTTTTTGCTTGCGTTTGAATGAGACCCTATGTGCAAGTCGGTGTCAGTCTCACTTCAGATGCAGATGCCGGTGCCGGTACCGGTGCGCGGATGGCCGGGACTTACGGCTCACGTAGCCCTCCGCTGCTGCTCAAAGAAACATGAGGCTCGGGGGAGGCATTGTCGCTATATGGCTGGTTCGGCGATGGCTGGTCTTCCGTCTGTGGTCCTGGTTGTCTTATGGGCATCGCGGATGATACGTATCATGGAGGCGTGTCAGTCGCATCCAGTCGCATCACAAAAAACACAGCCTCGGTGCCTGTCAATGGGGATCTCCGCTGATGATCGATCAGGCGTGGCCGACAACTGGTGCCAATTACGGCGTAGTCTCGGAGTTCCAGCGTGACCTCCGCGGCTGGTCCGGGCGGCGAGTGGAGCGGTCAGGCTTTGGCCCCGGCAGTAAAACCTGGTCTCAAGAAAGTAACGTGATTCGAGATAATTGGGGGATTGAAAAAAAAAAAAAAAAAAGAAAAAAAGAAAAGAGGGAAAAAGATATGCCACATGATGCGCAATGCCTGACTTGTCTTACAGTTTCGATTTCTGCAAACGGAATTGGTGAGAGGCGGACATTCTAGCCACTTATGCGGGACTGACTTTATGACGGGATTAGGAAGTGTGTATGGATTGATTGTAGAGGGTTCTTGCGCCGATTTGTGATTATTGCCAAGAAGCAAGAAAGACGTGTTTATACACAAGAAGACCCATTAAAGCTCTATAGTCATGATGGTACATATAGGTCGGCTGAAAAAGCTCCTCATGAGAGCGTCTTCCGCCGAAAAGATAGATAAGCCTTCCAGGGAAGCTTCCAGTCGGACTGGAGAAGCTCGGGGCGGAAGATATCAAAATCAACACTTTCCAGCCGGTCCAGCCAGAGCCGCGTTGCAACGGCAGGCATGAAAACACCAAAGGCTTGGTTCACCTCATCTAATGGCGTTTTAGTCTGCTGGTCCTTGAACTGATCCGGCAAGTTGTATTCATGGCCCTCCTCGCCTTCATGCTCGAACTCATGGCCCACATCCTGGCCAGCGTGGAGATTGCTCAGCATCTGCTGTACGGTGATCAAGTGATCACTGGCCCGAGTAGCGACTGTAAACACGGCATCACGGAGCCCCGGAGCCTCTGCGCCTAGTCTGAACACGTCTTCTTCCTTCACGCCTGCCTGGGCCATCACATCGAGAGGAAGCATCACAGCCCCCTGCTTTGTTGCCCCCGGCATCGTACCAGTACCAGCCTGGTCAGGGCGATTGTGAGTCGCAGCCGGGAATGCTACCAGTGGCAGACCACGGAGCACCGCTGCAATACCAGCTGCTTTACCGATATGCGATGCCACATGATCTGCCGTGACGGAGGTCATTGGCAAGGCCGACAGGGTCAAATATAGCAGTGTTGAGTAGGTGTTTTCGGCGTATGATTCCAGAGCCGCAATATTCGTGTACGGATCATTCACCAGGGTCTGCTCGCGCGCATTTATCATCCGATTAAGCCAGCCTTTGCTGATACGTGCGCGACCCTGCGTTCTCTCGTGCAGGTCTGACATCGCGGAGGCCAGGAGGATAGCGATGGGCTCTTTCGGGGGCGAGCCGGATAAGGCTTTGGCGACGGCATCTCTCCAGAACTGGAGTCGCATGAGTCCGATCGTGTGGGATGAGGTGGTATCGGGGATCGTGGAGAGGGAGACGTTCAGCGCCCGGAGGGCAGTGTAGAATGTTTGCGCATTTCGCGGGATGAAGGTGCTTAGGGTGTATGAGGGGCGATCGTATTTCCTAAGGAAGAGTGCCGTGTTAGTGGGATGGTGAATAGCTTGAAGGCTAGGTAGGTGCTGTACAGAAGAAGACTTGAGCAGTATTTGTGAGCAGCTTGGATCTCTGCTTCAGCCGCCCCTGTCACCGAGCTGGCCGCGACTGCGCTAGATGGGCTGAATTGGCGAGCTTGCGATCGCTGTATTCTTCTGCGAGAGATGGTGTGTCGCCATAATTGCTGGGGCGTGCGGCACGGCTGGAAGATATGCTTCGAGAGAGACATCGTAATGGATGGAGGCTGCTTAGCGATCGTGCGGTTCCTGGTTTAGAAAGCTATGGGAAGATAGCTCTGGCGCATCGCGGGTGGCATTTCTTGACAGGAGCGGTCAGCTCAAGGATCGCGGGCGCCGGGGATGGCAGCACGACGTACAGGTCAGGAGTGATGCATTCTTCAAGCCAGAGGGAGAGAGAGATGGGGCGATTACGAAATGCTCTGTAGTGGTTGCGAGTAGCACAGCAACCCCGGATCTTTTTTTCTTCGTTCGGCCCGAATGCATTCGCGCTTTCGGCGCGTCTTCCGGCCAGCCAGAAACCGGCCATTAATATTACGGTCGATCCTCCTTGGCTGAAGAGGTACTGAATCTACGCGGTCGCGGGGGCGTCAATGGCAATGCTGGTCTCCAGCCCCACTGTTGACACTTGACACTTGACAATGGAATGATGGTTTAAGAAAGGAAACGTGTGTACGTACTATCAAAATGTATATGGTTTGCTAAACGATGAAACTTGAATAGATTTCTTCACATCATACTCCGTACCTCAGCACACTGTACTCCCAATCCCATACTGCCCCGATCTGCCCACCGCCTTCCCTCCTGTGGTGGAAAGCACACTCCCGATGTTATCCCGCACTGCCGTCCAACCCCCCCTCCGCATCCAGTAACCGCACCACTAACCCTCAACATACCATACTCATCTACTGATATCCCGAACCCAGACCTTTCACCCGACCCCTAACATACACCACGCCCCGCACCATGCGTCTTCCCTACGCCCCCTCCTCCCCACCGACCGCCGACCCCGCGACCGAAGACATCTACACACGGATCGCCGCCCGCCGGCATCCGCGGCCGCTCATCCCCCTCGATCTCTCGCTGCTGCACTCCCCCCCAGTCGCCGACGGCTGGAACAGCTTCCTGGGCGCGATCCGCACCCAGACCGTCATCGACCAGGGTCTCCTCGAGCTGGCCGTCTGCCGGGTCGCCGTCCTCACCACCGCCATATACGAGTGGAACGCCCACGCCCCGCTAGCCCTGAAGGGAGGCATCCGGCCGGAGGAACTCCAGGCCGTGCGCACGCTGTCGTCCCTGGCCGACGGGGCTGTCGAGGCCTCTGAGGCGCTGGAGCAGAGCGTGTTGACGGCCCAGCAGAAGGCGATTGTGCGGTATGCGGACGAGATGACGCGGACGGTGCGCGTGCGGGATGAGACCTTCGCCGGGCTGCAGCAGACGGGGTTCTCCGATCGTGAGATCGTCGAGTTGACTACGGGCATCGCGGGGTATAATTGCGTCAGCCGCGTGCTAGTGGCTTTGGATGTGGGGGAGAATAATGATAAGGAGATGAAGAGTGTGGAGGAGTTGGTGGCGGGGTTGAAATAGAAATCGTCAATTCAATTTTCACCTCCGGTTCTACTACGTATGTTACTTGAGCTTTGCTGATGGTTCTAGCTGTAGGCGCTTCGCCGATAGCAGATGCTCGATGTCTAGACATCTGGATTGCTTCGCGAGACTGGAGTGAGTGAAAGAGGGGTTGGATCATGTTCAACTAAACTATTCCCTGCCGCTCTTTTCAGGGTGCGGGTGTGAGAAACGGCCTTGATTATGCTGCATGATTATGTATAGATATCTCATGTTAATATATACTCTGGCGAATCGGGAATGGCCCGCGTCCCCTTCATCTCGGTCATGGTCTCGTCCCACACTCTCTTCTGGATGGTCTGGCCTGCGTCCGTCTGGAAGGAGGGGTGCATTCTGCGCAATCAGCATACCGATCCAAAGCATAACAAGGGTGAGGGGACTTACGGCTCTATCTTCTCATCCCCAAAGAACACCCCATGGCTGTCGTCCCCAGCCACCACCGCTGCGTTTACTACCAGCCAGGCCGCCTTCTCCGGGCTCCGCGAAACCACCTTATGCATCACCCACACTATCGGCTGATAAATCGCGGGCACGTTCCGCGCCAGCTCGGTGGCCACCGCACCGGGACACACCATGTTGACGACGACTTGATCGCGGGTGATTCGCCGGCAGAGTTCATAAAAGAATGCCAGACAGAGGTGCTTGGCCTCGCCATAGCGCGTCATCAAGTCATAGTGCTCGGGATCGTCATAGTATGCCAGGACGGACTGGCCATCGCCCGGGAAGGCTTGTCTCGCGGGTACCTCGTAGGCTTTCCGACTGCCAACCCAGGTGACACGGGCGACTCGCCCGGATTTCTGCTTCGAGGCCTCCAGATGTGGCAGCAGGGACAAGAGCAAGAGGACGTTGGAGAGGTACATAGTCTGGATGGTGCGTTCATGACTCTCGGCGCTGGACTGCATGGCCGGGAAAAAGCCCGCGCCGGCGTTCAGGACCAGGAGATCGACCACGGGGATGTCGCGGCGGATCTCCGCGGCGAAGTTGTGCACGCTGCTGTAGCTATCCAGATCGAGGGACCTGAGTTGGACGGTGTCTCGGGGGAGGGAGGGGAACTCGGCGAGGAGGGTCTGGCGCGCGGCCTCGGCACGGGTCGCATCTCGACAGGCTAGGATCAGGGTCTTGCATTGCAGACGGAGGAGTTCGCGGGCAACGGCCAGGCCGATGCCAGTGTTGCCGCCGGTGACGATGGCCGTTCGGTCGCGGAAGGTGGTGCTGGAGGGGATTGGGGGGGCGGGTGGTTGACGGAGGCGCATGATGGAAGGGATAGGATTGTCCTGAGATGCGATGAGATGCGATCGCAGGATCCTGTGGGGATGTGCGCATCACCACCTTAAGTAGTTGTCCATGTCATGTTGGGGGATTTCTCATCCTGATCGAATCGCTTCCATCGCGCGACATGAAGCCACTGTCGGAGAGATGACTGATTAACTGCGACATGATTGGCGAGATCGTCTACAACGACCTCATTGATAACGAACGGAACGGCAGAATCCGGACTCCGGCTCGGATGGCAGCCGGGCCGGCAGGGGCAGGTGCACCAGCTGAATAAACTGACCTGTACGGAGTAGGAAACTGACTATCTACTAGATACTGAAGTACGGCAATAATGATCTTATGTCCTGCTCCTAAATTCGAGACTCAGCAAGAGGGCTCTATGTCATGACTTGATTCGACCAGAGATTATTTCTTGCTTCTAGATTTCATGCTTCAACTGTATCTCCGTGGCAATCACAACCTCACAAGCCTCTGCATGCCCGTTCAATCTTATTTCTTCATGGCTCACTGAAGGCTTAAACTGTAGCCAGCTCATAGTAGATACTCGAATAATTAGCCTGCTTGATAAATATCGATGTTCGGTGATGATAGTCTCCTGGGCATAACTGTTGCCTAGGATAGATCACCAAAACAGTAACAACGCGTTTACGTGAGGATTTACTGGACAGGGCAATGAACAAGAACTTAACACCTCAGCCGCAAGATAACCCGGAAACTGACAACGAATTTACCCAGTGATATACAGCCCATCTGGGCTACTCGTGTGATCATTATCGCCACAAAGCAGCGGCGCGGTGGTACATTCCTTCACCACCTCCAACACAGTCTCGAGGTCTGTCCGACAACTATATCGTTGCGGGATATTTGCCAGTCGCCACCCTTCTACACACCAAGAGCCCCCGAATGGCTGAAGGGCGGCGAGATACCAAGTCGGAAACACGGCAGACGACCACTCATGGTCATTGCGGGCTCGAGAAGTAATGTTGGACCGTTGGTTAAAACTTAATAGGGGCCGTCCCAGGAATGAAGCGGCGGTGTTTACACTTTATACACACCGTGGAATGTTACTGCGCAATGTTGGTCGAGCTGACGCGGAGCCACATTCCGGGCCACATCCATGACTACCGGGCTAACGTTGCGTTGCTGAGCGAGCGGACATGGGAACCGCATCGTCATTCTGATCTGGGAATTGCGGACGAGCCGACGAGGAAACTTGGTGAGCATGCCATTGGCAATGGCTTTTTATAATAGACACTTTTCTGCCCCGTAACCCGGTCAGTTGGAATGTCCGCTGTTTGTCGTGGGGTAGGGCACAGAGGGAGCATACCTGTAGGCCGTCGCGAGACTTATAAGAATAGTCTCGCTGCTGTGCTTCGACGAACTGGTTGTCTTGTCTAGTGTTTACCCCTAGCCACACACTACCACTCTTTTGGATCCAACGAGTAAGTGGTGGTTCTGACCATCTTCCTGGGTTGTCCTTGTTGACTGACTTGACTGCCTCTAGGTCGAAAGGCTTTTAGCCATTCATTCTACTGCCCATTAAAAGAAAAGCCGCTATCCAGGGCTCATACATTCGTTTGATTGCTTCAAGATGAAGAGTGTTCTTGTCATGTGCGGCCTGCTGGCCTCGTCCGTTGTCGGACATATCCAAATGTCCAAGCCGTATCCGATTCGCAGCCCGTTGAACCCGGATGGAGATGAGTCTAAGAAGGACTACTCGTACACAAACCCTCTGTCCACCAGTGGTAGCGACTACCCTTGCAAGGGGTACGCCGGCGACGCCTTCAAGTCGGTGGCCACCTACTCGCCTGGAGGAGAGTACGATCTGGAACTGCAGGGGAGTGCCACGCACGAGGGCGGTTCCTGCCAGGTGTCTCTCTCCTACGACAGCGGGAAGAACTTCCAGGTCATCCACTCGATGATCGGCGGATGTCCGCTGACGGAGAGCTACAAGTTCTCGATCCCCTCCGACGCCCCGGGCGGCGATGCGCTCCTGGCCTGGACCTGGTTCAACAAAGTCGGCAACCGCGAGATGTACATGAACTGCGCGCAGGTCACCATCGGCGGGTCCGCGTCCCGGAAAGAGACCACTCGCGAGGTGAACGAGAAACGCAACGCCCTCTCGTACAAGAGCGCGCCGCCGGTCTTTATTGCCAACGTTAACGGGCCCGGACAGTGCACGACCATCGAGGGCGACGAAGTCAACTTTCCCCTGCCCGGAGACTCGGTCGAGGGCTCCGGTTCGGGCCAGGGCTACACCTGCACCGGCTCCGCTGCGTTCCTGGGCAGTGGATCCAGCTCCCATTCCACCAGCACCTCGAACAGCGGTAGCACTTCATCCGGAACCGGTGCCTCTGGCAGCAGCAGCAGCAGCAGCAGCAACAACAACAGCGTCGTGGGCGGCACATCCGCCCACTCTTCTTCCCAGGCATCAACCCCCGCACCGTCCTCATCGAAGATGGCCTCGCAATCCGCCACCCCTGCATCCTCATCAGCCGCCGCCTCCAGCAAGGTGGCATCGAGCTTCGGCTCCTCGTCCGCGAAGACGGTGCCCCTCCCCACCTCTGCATCCGACGGTTCGAGCGATCGGTTCGTCCCCGGTGGGCCTTGCGTGGACGGGGCGATCATCTGCGGACCCGGCGGCAAGACCTGGTCGTTGTGCAGCAACGGACGTCCAGTTCACATGGGAGCTGTAGCAGCGGGGACGTACTGCGACCACGGCGTGATCGGCGGGCTGTACTAGCCAGCATTCAGCAACCAGGCAGTACCTCTCTACTTCCCTTTCTTTTTTTTTTTTTCCCCTTTCCTTCTCATCTCAGTCTAGTCCATTCCTCTCTGTCGTTGTAAAGTCCAGGGTCATATATGTGTGTGTGTATGTTTGGGGAAGGATTTCCAGAGTCCACCGGACAGACGGACGGTCAGACCAGTGCTCTCGCTCCTGTTTGTTGTATTTCCTTTTTTCGTTGTATTTTTATGTCCACTCACGAGCATACCCTTCCTTCCTGTCTTCTTTCTTCCTTTCCTTCCTTCTCTTCTCGATTCTCGAGTCTCGATCACCGGTTTTTGTGGCTTTGGATTTGTCAAGTACTTTGTATCATGTCTATTCGATGTATGGTATGACCTCTTGAGTAATTGCAAATGAAAGTTTCTTGCACTATTCTTTTTTTTTTTTTTTTTTTTTTTGCTGTGATGTTCTGGTTCTTGATGACGCTATAATATGATGGTGTAGATAGAGGCTACTTGTTTTCGGCTGTAGTGAAATGTCGTAAATAAGGTATTGTTTCTTGGTTTTTTATTGTTTTCGTAGCGCAAGGGCTGGATGGATGGAGCGTGATGGAATACCTAGGTACTCCACCTTGGTATACTATACTATATATCCCTACGGTATGTACGTACCACTTACCACACATCAGATCCTAGCAGTATTAAGTAGTACTAATAGCGAGGAAACCACTCCCGATCTCATCCTAGACACTCCATCCATCACACAAGTAAATAGAATAAATAATATATTGAATATATCCATATCCATATACATATACATATACATATACTACATAACTTACCGCATTTCAACTGCAGATAATCTCTACAGCTTCGCATTCCAGGCGGCACGATCCGCCGACTCCAAGGGCCGCTCCCTTCCATCCCAAAACACGGGACACAGCTGGAACCACTTCTCGCGGCTGCAGATGGAATGGACGGAGCGCTTGTGGCCGAGGTCGACGTACTTGCCGATGACCAGGCCCTGGGAGTTCTCGTACGACAGGATGGTGCCGCCGGTGGCTTTGGGCTCGCCCACCACGTTGGCCGTCCGCGGGTCGTCCAGGAAGCAGTAGTGGATGCAGCTGGAGTACCAGGCGTTGACGCGCTGGGCGCCCCGGAACGAAGCGTCGCCGACCAGCGAGTGGCGGCCGCGGTCGTAGTCGCCTGCGTTGTAGTGTGCGCCGTAGTGGTCTTCCTGTTGGGGGTGAACAAGAGATGATTAGTACTGGAGTGCCGGGGGGGGGGGGGGGGGGGGGAAAGCCGTGGGAGAATGGAAATGGAAATGGAAATGGAAATGGAAATGGGTAGGTAGGTGGTAAGGTACCTTCGCCCAGTACAGCTCGAAATAAGCGAAGCGGGAATCATTGAAGCGGCCGAACAAGCACAGGACGTGGGGATCGACGTGCAGCTTGCGCAGGTACTCGCGATGCTGGTCCAGAGAGCCGGTCTCGTTCCACCCGGAGGCGACGCGGGGGTCGTTCTGCCAGGTGTTGAATAGCTTCAGGTGCGCCTGGTCCTGCCAATCGACGACCTCGAGGGAAAAGTGCTCGTCCAGCTCGGGGATGTAGCGGCTGTAGACGATGGAGCCGGGGTGCGGCTTGGGGCGACGGACGGGATGTCGCGCATACACGGCCTCGTCGGGGAATTTGCGGGTGAATTGGTAGTTCTCGGGCATGGCCGGATACTGGGCCAGCGACTGCCGCAGAGGGCCGTCGGTGCCGTCGCCAACCACCCAGATCGGGCGCGGGCCCAGAGGCGATGCCGCGCCTTGCCAGAAGGAGCTGCGCAGGATGAGGATCTCGTTGGAGGTGAAAGGCACAGGAGCGTTCGCGTGGTCGGCGCGACGCAATGGCTGGGGGTGCTCGACTCCCAGCCCGGTCGAAAGCAGTTCGTTCTGCAGCATCTCCTTGCCGGCGCCGACGAGAGTCAGGCGGAAGAATTCGTTCGTCGGGTGTGCGAGGTATATGGCGTGAATGACGTTCCAGATCTGTCCCAGTGTCGGGGCGCTATTGTCGGGCCATTGGAATGTGGTCTGCGGGCCTCGACGCGCGCGCGCCCAGGCGCTGTTATCTGAAGGAGGGGGACGGTCGGCCTGGGGGGTGAAGGACAGGTCGTGCCATGAGAGAGAGTCCAGGTGTAGCGCTTGGGGCAGCGCTCGGCCAGTGGCGGGCTGATCCACGAGCGTCAAGGTGTGTGTGGCCGGCGTGGAGGAGTTGGCGACGGTGCGCACTCGATATGTGGTCAGAAAAGGATGTGGCAGCTTCACCAGCGGGTAGGGGTGTGGAGAGGGGGGGTTGGGTGCCATTGTGTGTGTGTGTTGGGACTGTTTATTTCCTCAGAAATGGAAAGGAATTGAGAATTGAGCTTCAAAAAAAGAAAGAAGAAGGGAAAAAAAAAAAAAAAAAATAGGAGAAGGGCTTTCCGGGACACGCAAACAGGTTATATACACTGGGGAGAGAGACGGGGAGGGGTCAAGATTGATTAATCAATTGGAAAGATAAAAGACAGACCGAGGCAGAACGCCATGCCATGCCATCTCTTGCGTATCCGAGTACACTTGTCTCAGAGGGTGGCCAATGGAGTCGATTCATCAGGGCTTCTGGACCCGGTAGGCACGGCATGCTACCCGTGTGTCCCCACCAAGTCCATATCACGCCAAAGATTTTATCAATCTATAAAGCCGAGGGGGGGGAAGGAAGCTAAGAGTCTAAGTAACCCGCCCACCTAGACAGACAGACAAACAGACACACAGACAGACAGACACAGACACACAGACAATCACACAGACACAACACACAACACAACCATGTCTCTCAGATCCAAATCCCTCCAGTTCCAACATTTCCAAGTCTCGTTTCCGCACGAGCGCGTCGTCCAGGTGACGTTAACCCGTCCAGAGAAGTTAAACTGCATCAGCCTGCCTACCAGTCGCGAGATCCAAGAGATCTGGGAGCTCTTCGACCAAGATGAGAGCTTATGGGTGGGCATCATTACCGGCGCGGGGAGGGCATTCTGCACGGGGGCCGATCTACAAGGTGGGTGTCGTCGCCTCCGTCCCCAGAACCGTTTTCTTGTCCTTCATTACTGAGGCGGTGGGTGTCCAGAATGGAACGCCATGAACGAAGCCGGGGTGGTTAACGACATGGCAGCCCCGGGGCTAGCCGGACTGCCGCGACGGGCAGGCAAGAAACCGATCATCGCGGCCGTCAACGGACTGTGTATGGGAGGCGGCTTTGAGATGGTGGCAAATTGCGATTTGGTAATAGCATCGACAGCGGCGGTGTTCGCACTACCGGAGGTGAAGCGAGGCATTGTGCCCGTCGCGGGCTGTCTACCGCGATTGACCAGAACGCTTGGACTGCAGCGCACCATGGACCTGGCGTTGACCGGCCGCAGCGTGGACGCTAAAACGCTTTACGACTGGGGCCTGGTCAGTCGACTGGTAGATGCCACCGGCGATATGACCGTGGCTCAGGTGGCCCTGCAGATAGCGCGCGACATGTGCAATAACAGTCCGGATGCCTTGATTGTTGGCCGTCTGGGCATCCGGATGGGCTGGGAGGCAGGAGGTGTGGAGGACGCGGTATCGGCGCTGGCGGATCAATGGTATCCGCGTCTGGTCGAGGGCCCCAATTTTGCCGAGGGCATTCGAGCATTTGTAGAGAAACGGGCGCCGAGCTGGAAAAATTCCAAGCTGTGATTATTATAATCCTTGTACCTGCTCTTGTTTACCCTATAATATAATAGTATACTTCTACTACTAGATAGCTACCCACCCAGATACACAATATTTAGTAAAAATGTGAAAACTGAATATTGCTTTAATCTCTCCGGCCCAGGTTAAAGCTCGGTGTGTGGACCGCCGAAGATTTGGTGCTAGCAACCAACAGACAGAAGAAGTCCAAAACCCCACCCACAAGTGAGATTTCATCATACAGACTTTTTTTTTTTTTTTTCAGTGCCGCCACGACCCCAGGAACTCTGGGTTCCATTTTTATTACTCTATATAAATTAGTCACCAGTATCATGCTGCGTGGGAATCCGGAATCGTGTCCAGGATCCTTCCGACAAACAACTCCACTGAAGAAGAATTTTCATCTTATCATGGATCAGATTAGATGGTGCCTAGCGGGGTGGTGGTTTTGCGCCGGACCACCAAGCTGAGGTTTCACAATCAGATAGGGGGCACTTCGGCCCGCTCCAGGCACGTGATATAACTAGCTGTCGCTAGTGCCATACGGGGATAGTGCAGGAGGTTGAAGAAGAGGAAAGAAGGCCGTCGATCGCCTGCCAACGACGGTCACCTGACCTGTCGCGGATCAACACGGTATCCGCTTCAATTCTCCTTTCGATGCAGTATCTATAATACTGTATAGACTGCGTACGGAGTACTCAGTGCTGGAAGAGAAGGTCTACTCTAATTGTTCGAATTCCTCGTGGTGGTGAGTACTAATCTCAATGTTGTATATTATTATTCCATTCTGTCATAGCTCCATGATATATAATTCTACCCGTTAAATAAATCAAAACCCAATACTTTCAATACAAACGACCACGTTTTTAGGACTGGAGGGGCTCGCCCATGCCACCGAAGGTAACACTCTTGACCGTCAGGAACTCGTCGATGCCGTACTTGCTGCCCTCACGGCCGAAGCCACTCTGCTTGACACCACCGAAGCTATTTCAATCTGGTTAGCACTGCGCCATATTTCAGCTTCAGAGGGGGGGAAACTCACGGAGAGGCAACGTCGCTAATAAGCCCTGTGTTCACACCGACCATACCCACTTCCAGAGACTCCGCGACACGGAAGATGCGCTTCACATTTCCGCTGAAGAAGTACCCGGCCAGACCGACCTCGGCGCGGTTCGCCAAATCGACAACCTCCTTCTCTGTCTCGAAGGGGAAGAGACCGGCGACGGGTCCGAAGGTCTCCTCCGAAGCGACCAGCATGTCCTTGTTCATCTCACCGAGAACGGTCAGGTCGAAGAAGTTAGGTCCCAGGTGCGCGGCCTTTTGACCTCCAGCCAACACCCTCGCGCCCTTGGACACAGCATCCCGCACATGCTCCTCGACCTTGTCGGCAGCCCGGGTGTGAATGACGGGACCGTGTGTGACGCCTTCCTCGAACCCTGCGCCGAGCTTGAAGTTCTTGACCTTCTCCGTGAAGCGCTTCACGAACTCATCGTACACGCCGCGTTGCACGTAGATCCGGTTCGCGCAGACGCAGGTCTGGCCAGAGCTGCGGAACTTGGAGGCCACGGCTCCTGCAACCGCAGCGTCAAGGTCTTCAACATCATCGAAGACAATGAAGGGGGCGTTGCCGCCCAGTTCCCAGGACACCTTCTTCACAGTGGAAGCAGCCTGTCTCATGAGCAGCTTACCCACATTGGTCGATCCCGTGAAAGACACCTTCCGGACATCGGAGCTGGTAGTGATAGCCTCACCAACCTCCGGGGTGTTCTTCGAGGCGGTGACGATGTTGACCACACCCTTCGGGATGCCCGCGCGGTGAGCCAGCTCCGCGAGAGCATTCGCCGTGAAAGGCGTCTCACAGGGTGTCTTCGCAACGACCGTACAGCCCGCTGCCAGAGCGGGGCCGATCTTGCGTGTGATCATCGCAGCGGGGAAGTTCCAGGGGGTGATAAGACCGCAGACACCAACGGGCTGCTTGAGAGTCATGACCCGGTTTCCGGCCACCGATGAGGGGATGGTGTCACCATAGATGCGGGGGGCTTCTTCACTGAACCACTCGAAGAAACTGGCCGCGTAGTTCACCTCGCCCTTGGCGTCAGCCAGCGGCTTTCCGTTCTCCCATGTTATCAGCGTCGCAAGGTCGTCGGCGTTGTCGATCATCAGCTGGTACCATCTACGCAGCATGCGGGCGCGCTCGCGGGCCAGTGTGGTGCGGAACTTGGGGAACGCCTCATTGGCGGCTTGGATGGCTTTCTCGGTGTCTGCGGCTGTGAATTCGGGGCAGGTTCCGATGAGCTTTCCGGAAGCAGGGTCTGCAGGGAACGAGCGGTCAGTCTTGATGTTGTATCGAAAGGGCGGGCGGGCGTGTGTGTGGCCTACCGTGGACTTCGAATGTCTGGCCGGATTGCGCGCCTACCCACTCGCCATTGACATAGGCCTTCTGGATGAAGAGGGTCTTGTCTTTGAGCTGTTCAAGTCGGTGTTATTAGGATACAGTTCTCCTGAACATCCAGCGTGGATGGGATGTGAGCACAAACCGGAGGCACAGTGTGACCCATTGTAGAGAGGAGGCGTTTAGCGTGGATTGGGGGAGGGATGGTAAAAGGATAACGAGGGCGCGGTCTCAACAATTGCCGTGATACTGTACGAAGAGCGCTCTCCATGGTTGAAATATTCCACACCGAGGTGGATCGTCTGAAAATTGGGAGGAGGAGGTTCTCTTCGCTCTTCTTCCCGAGGGGTGTGGGGGAGACTCGGGAAGGGGGAGGGGGGAAGTTGGAGATGTGGCGAGGGGTATGTTCTGGGGTGTTGCTTTTCCCACAACTTGGCTGCAATGCTGTTTTCTGAAAATCAGAAAGAAGTTTCCAGCCGGTCCCGGACGAGCCCAGCTATTTATTGTCAGGATTGGGAGTGGGTTCTGGCGATAACTAGGAGTCGTGAATCTTACCGTCTCACAGCAGGCGGGGAAGCTTCGAGTCACGTGGTATGATGCTATTTGGAGTCCTCGCATCGCCGTACCGCCCCATTTCCGGGCAGTGAGCTGGTTTTGATGTTCAGCAGTGCTCCTCTGCCAGTCCAGAAGCCTTTTTTATGAAGAGAAATCAACTTCAATGGCATATTAGCGATTATTCTACCTTGTCCTATGTATACTTGAAGATATATTACCTTGTGGTATTGATATTACCATTTCGGTACACTATTTATGGTCTCGGTGCTTGTACCCAATCACAGCGACGAATGTGACAGCTCCGGTCGCTCGCACCAATGGTTTGATACTTAAATGCCGGTATGTGTACTTGAAATACCGCACATAGTACCTTATCTACATAGAATATCTTCTCCACATTGAGGCTCTCAGAGCCAAGGTGACGATCGTGATAGACTCGATAAGCCTTGATGGAGCTCATTTTCAATGTGTGATAACTGTCAACTTGGGGTTAGAGACAGAAGTAGGTGCAGGAGTAGCGCGGAGTGACCAGTCCTTAGTAAGTAAGTGACGTATGCCCACGTGACATAACACGTGACCAGAAACCTGTCTACTGACGGACCGAGGCAAAACTCTCTGATACGTATAGTAGCTGCTTGGCAACTGATCGCTGGCTTGAGGGCGCGAGAGAGAGGAACAAAACTTTTACCTCGCTACAACTATTTAACAAGAGATAGCGAAGTAGGTATTCCGTATATGAGTGGATACTCCGTAATAGGCTGGACCTCGGCCGCGATGACGCATTGCCGACCTGACCTGGTCGGATCAACAGTTCCGCCGCCGGTATCGGTGCCTGTGGCTGAAAAAGTGAGGGCGACGGAGACGATCCAACCAGCGCACCACAATTACTGTTATTCACCTCCAGATCTGGTGATCGCCTCCACTCTTGCAGTCATCCCTCCCTCAATTATCACTCTCGAAGTCGCCAGACCTCAATTTACCAGGTCCCAATTTCATCCCACCACCTCACAAGTCAACCGTCCCTCACCATGGCCCTCCCCGCCCGCACCGCGTCCCTCTCGCGCTACACCAACGAGACCAAGATCCAAGTCTCGCTTTCCCTCGACGGCGGCCCCCTTCTCCCCTACGAGCCGACCACGCACTTCCCCGCCCCCTCAGACCCCAAGGAAGCCGAAGCCGCAAAGACCGGCATTGTCCCACCCAAGGACAACACCCATGCCACCCAATTCACCCCGACACAGCAGATCACCGTGAGCACGGGCATCGGGTTCCTGGATCACATGCTGCATGCGCTGGCGAAGCACTCGGGCTGGAGTTTGGCTGTTCGCGCGAAGGGGGACTTGTTCAGTACGTTCTCTCTACACCTCACTTCACTTCCCTTTACCCCCCCCCCCCCCCCCCCCCCCGCCAGTTACACCCAATCCATACATACCCATCCAGACCACTAACAAAACCCCGCCCAATTGCAGTCGACGACCACCACACAGCCGAAGACACCTTCCTAGCCGTCGGCTCAGCCTTCACTGAAGCGCTGGGCGCGCGGCAATCGCTCGTGCGATTCGGACGCGGCGACGCCCCGCTCGACGAGGCGCTGTCGTGGGCCGTCATCGACCTCTCGAGTCGCCCCTGGGCTGTCATCAACCTGGGCTTCCGCCGCGAGAAGATCGGCGACCTCAGCACCGAGATGATCACCCATGGGCTGCAGAGCTTTGCGCAGGCTGCCGGCGTCACGCTGCATGTCGGCTGCTCGTACGGCGATAATGATCACCATCGGGCGGAGAGCGCGTTCAAGGCCCTCGCTGTGGCGATTCGCGTGGCTTGTACTAGGCGCGTTGCCGGGGAGGTCGGGATGGGCGATGTGGTTAGTACTAAGGGTGTGTTGTAGATAAAATATTTCTTTTCCTTCCTTTCTTTTTTTTTTTTTTTTTTCTCTCCCCCTTTCAATAAAGGAGTTCAGTGATGTGAGAATCCATTGATGGACATGATTATGATCATGATAACGACAATGATGATATTGAAATCAAGGTGGAGGCGGAGCAGCAGGAGGGGTACTCACTATCTCAAGAGAGCTGATATGATAGCCGATAGCTTCCCAAGACCCTGATTATTGACAGTGCAGAAAGAGAAGACGCAAAAAAAAAAAAAAAAAAAAAAAAAAAAAAAAAAAGAATAGACATGTGCAATTCCAACAGACAGATACAGGACTACTCCAATATCTTAACTCCCATCCTATATCCTATCCTATCTACCCGACTCCTACACCGACACATCCACATCCACACTCCCTCTGATCAAACCCTAAGAACTAACCCCCAGAGCCTGCACCGCCCTCTCCCAATACGCCTTCCTCGCATCATTCGCGTCCGTCCCCACGCAAGACTGGATATAGGCACTCCACCCCGCCTGGGACCCGGACTGCAACTGGGTGCGCACATCCGCGCTGCACTGGGTGGTCAGGAACCACGCCCCGGATCCGAAATCGTACTCCTCGTTGCCGCGCAGCAGATCCAGGACTTTGGTTGCGTCGCTCGAGACGCCCGGCTGGGCGAGCGCGGAGGCAAGCGCCGAGATCGACGAGGCATATTTGCTGTTGAAGGTGGGGGATTGCATGTTTCGGGCTACATTCGTTCGATTTATTGTTAGGATCTGTGGATGTGGATGTGGATGTGGATGTGGATGTGGATGTGGATGTGGATGTGGATGTGGTGTGGGGTTGATTTGGGTTATAGGAAGGGAAAGGGAAAAGAAGAAGGAGGAGGAGAAGAAAAGGAAGAAACATACTCCCCTGCCCCGGCACACCTGGGAAATGATTCTTATTATACTTGAAATCATCGCTTTCGAAGGCCATCAGCGCGATGACGGCGGCTTGTTCGGCGCGCGAGCTGACATGGTACGTATCGAAGGATTTGGCGATGTTGGGCGCCGCTTGGTCGGCTGTTGCGCATTCGCCGGCTGCGGGGGGGTTGGCGCAGCTGTTGGATGTTGGGGCGATGGTGAGGATTTGGTCGGTGGTTATCCCTGATGATGATGATGATGATGATGATGAAGATGATGAAGTATCTGGGAGCAGGACCCGGCCTTTGGTGGGAGATGCAGATGTAGTGGATAGGGTTAGGAAAGGTAGGAGGGAGAGGATGGTGGTGGTTAGAATGGATGGTGATTTCATGGTTCTTTCTCTCTCTGTTTCTGTTTCTGTCTTTCTTTCTTTCTTTCTTTTTTTTTCAGGGTCAAGGAAGGGAATAAAAGAACCAAGCCGATTATGACCCTTGTACAATATTGGTGATGTATAGTATGTGTATGTGAACCCGCACGACTATTTACTTCATCAAACAGCCCGGACAAAGACAAAGACAATGGAAATAAAATAGAGTAGAAAGGGTATGCAGGATCGAGAGAGGAGAGATTCTTTAAGTAAAAGTTCATTCCCATCGCCATCGCAAATTTGGGGGATACCATTCCAGGTCCAATGCTTCGCATTCCTCAAGGTGGAGGGAGATAAAAGGGTCCCGCCGATGCGTCTCGATCAGCCAAAGAAGGCAGACGACAATGTGGCCCCCTCCCTTCGGAACCCCTTCGCGGGGGTCCAGGGTCCATCTAACGCAAGACCCCATCTGACAACATTTCGTCAATCAAAGGGCCAGGCCAGTGAGACGGGCAGTCGGTCTTTGGCTCACGGGTGGGTGTTTCAAGGAATAGCCCTGGCGAAGTCGATGGCGAAGCCGATTGGCCTGGTCGTTAGGGCGATGCGGTTACTAACTGTTACATCCTAACTTCGTGGCACGGATTCTAGGGAATTTCCAGGTTACCAGAATATCGCTTGCTGGGCGGTCGTTCCTACAGTATATCCGATATCTGTTATCTACGGGCAGTACAGCGTGCTTATATCCAATGGAACGGGAGGGCGCGCCCCCTCCACAAGCTAGGATATATAATTACGAGTTAGTATAATTATATAGAGTAAACCTGTCAATGATATACAGTCACCACCCAGCGAGACGCAAGGCAGGCCCGAAAGTCAGTCACGGCACATCGTAACCCAGAAATAATTAGACAACGTCAGACCGGTGTAACCAACTCAAACAGGTCCGGGTCCGTTCGCAAAACTCCAACCAGCAGCAATCAGAGCAACCGTCCACTGTACTCCGTATTCCGTATTCCCACCCCGTCTAATGTATGTGCGATCCAGCAAGACTCCCAATCTATACAATCTTGTACACACGCTTCGCGATACAAACAGAGGCAATCGCGAAGAGAACCAGGCCCGCCGTAACTGTGAGGACCCCCGTTAGCCCAGGATAGATAGAGTGAGGGGGGGAGAAGGAAAGAAAAAAAGAATCTTACTGGACCAGAACCATGAGAGACTGTCGACATCCTGACCCGGTACCTTTACGTTCATCCCCCACATACCGCAGATGATGTTCAACGGAAGCACAATCGTTCCTAGCACTGTCAGCTTGCCCAGCACATCGGCAGTCTGTTCCTGTCGCTCATTCATCAGGATGTTGATTTGCGCCAGGTAGTTGGAATGGGCACGCGACAGAAGCCTACACAGTCAGCATCACACTATCCGGAATTGGGGGTCACACATACGTTTCATAGTACGTCAGACTGCTGGTCATCGTCATGATGTGATCCTGAATATCGCCAAGGTAGAGTCCAATCTCAGACTTGGGGGCCACTTCCCATTGCTCGTTGCATCGCTTGGCAAACCCCTTGACAACATCCGCCTTATTGCTCAGCAAACGGTACATCCCCATCACTTTCTTACGACACACTCCCACTCGCCGGAGCATTTCTCCCGGAGCGAGAGAGGTGGCCACGCTATCGTTGTCGGCTTCCTTGTTGCTGGACTCCATCCCCCGCTCGTCGGCGTGCATCTGCATAATCTTTTCGTCGATTTCGTCGACCTCATCCTCAATTGCCTGGATTAGAGGCCCGAAGACGTCCGTGATGTCGTCAATCAGGGCATACGATATCCAATCCGAGCTCAGGATCAGATAGTCCATCAGCTGACGGATACGTCGACGGACATTCGCCGGATGAGGCGTTTGTGAGAAGTGGAAAGAGAGCACCCCCTCCCGGAATACAACCACATACATATTCACGGGCTGCAGGTAACTTTCGCTGTTGGGGTCCTGCTCAAACGTGCGGTAGTTGACAAAGTAGTAGTTCCGGAACAGCTCGACCTTCTCCCGCGCTTCCTGCATCATGATGTCCTCCGTCGTCAAGGCGTGGATACCAAACGCTTTGGCAAGTACTCGCATCTCCGTGTCCGTTGGGGAGAGAACATCCAGCCAGAAAGTCGGGCGAGGCCCATATCGCTTGGTCTTTTCCTGGGCCGGCTTTGGTAGGGGGGAGGCGTCTGCCGAAGTGCGTGCTTCCGAGACCGCCTCACTAATGACTGACGTCCGAGGCTGTTGCTTTTGATGATTGTTATGATTAGTGTAGATGGTATTGCTGTGGTTGTTACCAGGCGGCGATGTGACCCGAATCCCATTTCTAGGGCCAAGATAACTCGGGTGGCTGTGATCCGCTGCGTCTTCGTTCAAAGGGTGATTCGACTCGATGTCATCTTCATCGGAGGAGACATCCAATTCGGGAGGCTCGGGAATAAAGAGCTCGCGGAAGCTACCGCCAGGCTGGCATAACTCGGATATGGTCTGCGCGTGGATAGTGCTCTGAAACTCTTCGTTGAAATACGTGAACCGGTACGGAGCCTCCTCCTCCTCGCGTCGCCAGAGCCGGTACTGCGGGCGAAGACGGCCCTCGACAAGCATGGGCTCGTTGATCTTCTTCGCACGGAAAGCACCGGATCGTTCCTCTTTTTCCTGGCGGCTCCAGTCCTCCAGTACTGACAGATCCGGCCACTCCCTTAGTCGACGCCTCCGACGATGACCTTCTCTGGCCGCCCTTAGCGCATCTTCGTCGGCTAGTTCCGAAACTTCCTCAGTGGGGAAGCACACATCCTCTTCAGCCGGGAAGGTTGTCCGGCGACGGAGACGCTCCTGAGGCGCAAGGTGCGGCGACGTTGGGGACGACCCGGCTGACTGGTTGGTATGATTGTTGGCCCCATCCACATCAATTAACAAGTCATGCGTCCGAGCCAGTGCTTCCATCCGGTTGTCAATTGACTTGGCCAGGGAGAAGTCAAACTCGGCCCCCGTAACCACTGCATCGTCGTAGTTCATCTCGGGTCCTATCTTAGGGGACGACGGCATGGATGGGGGGTTATTGATGTCATAGTCACGATCGGGGTCAGCCATTCCGGGGCTTGGTATGGCACGAGGCGAGCATCGAGACGAGTTTGAATGGAGAGACGATCGTCGCTGGCGGAACGATAGCGGGCTCGACTTGGAATCGGTCCCGTATCGCGGTAACCCATTCTTATGACCCGAGGATGGCCGTATCAATGGGGTCCTATCGTTCACTTGTTCCGCGTCACTGTCATTCTCCATCTGATATGGTCGAGCTCCGGATGGGGGGTAACGGGAACCCGTGTCGGCAGGACGAAAAGGGGAGGACAAGGAACCGGGCCGGTAGGATTGGGCCAGGCGGCTCTCTCGTCGGGGCCGCATCGAGGATTGATAGCTATGCCGATGACGTGGTTAGCGACTGCAGTCCTGGAGGACCACGCGGGAGGGGTAGTACAACGTACCGATGGTCGAGCAAGGCTTCACTCTCCAGACTAGTAGTGCTCAGGTCCCTGCCTAGCTTGTAGAAAGGCAAAGTCCCCTGGGGCTTGTCCTGATCGGCCGCCACGGTGGCTATGTTCTCTGCGTCAGGGACCGAGGCATGGGCAGAGGCGGGAAGGGGCTCCTCTGCAGCGAGAAACGACTGGCGGCGATGACGACGCTTCCGATGACGAGGTTTTTTCCGTTTGGCAGACTTGGGTGTTCCTGACCTGCTGTCCGCGCCATCATGCGGCCTCACCTCCGAGCCGGGGGTCTCGTAGCCCCGGGGGGTTGCCGACTGGGTTTCGGCGGGTCGGCCGTTGTGCGCGGAGTGCTTGCTGGGACTGGGAGCGGTCTGATGCGGAGTGGACGGTGAGCGGTTCATTGTAATGGATGGCCTCGAGGGGGCGGATGCATGCACGGGGATCGGCCGAAAGAAAGGGTCACCCAGACTACCCAGTAGGCGTTATCTCAGTGGATACCGCGGCAATCGACTCGGGGGGAGGGAGGCGCAGGCGATTCGGTGAGCGCGTGGAGGGGAAGCGAAAGGGGGGGGGGGCAGGGTTGCAGGAATAAGGATAGTAAGGATAGAGCACGCAAGGCCAAGGTTCATGCGGAGGAAGCAGCAGCAAGCCTGGTAGGGCTCAGCATGGCCAGACAATTCATCGGGGCGCCAGGCGAGAAGCGATTGGAGATCGGCGAGCGAGGGGCGAGGCGTGGTGGAACATGAGGCGGCAAGGGCGATAGTTGCAGGCAGTCAACGAGAGCTGAAGGGTGGGGGGAGGTGACAGCAGTCAAGAAGGAATCGGCTGGCCAGGAAGTGCCGGGGGGGGGGGGGGGGAGGAAGACCAAGAACCAAGGCTGAGGGGTAGACAGATAGTATACTTTGTAGTAGGAGTGACTACTCGAGTCGAAAACCGGGCGAGAAGCTGGGAAGCCAAGGCTTGGTGTCATAGCTTCGAGGCCTGAGCTAGTCCGCTTTGGGCCTCCGTTGACGGCGTGACGGCGTGACGGCGTGACGTAAGTCGGCTCTCCCAAAGTGCATCACGTGTCATGACACGTCCTCCGTGTTCAGTCACATGTGGTCAGGTGATATGAGATTCCCCGCTAGTACTATCCGGGATGCATAACATCACGTGGTTTGGGTCCGCGGACAACCGGTACTTATAGTACTACTCCGTACTACTCCGTACTCTGTATTACTCCGTAGGTTACTCCGTACGCCCACTACCACTAACTATACCTATCCAAGTACCTACCTACCTAGGTAAATACTAGTAGTCTATCCACCTCCACTCGTCTATGCAGGTGAACGACGTGATTACTCCGCTATATGATTCTCCAGCCGGCCTCCGACGGCCTCTCCAACTTCCCCTCACGACCCAGTGCTTACCTACCTGAACAGGATAGTCCTCAGCTGGAGACCCTCTGCTGCCAGCGAATAAGCAATGAATGCCAGCATTCCCAATCATGCAATCCACCGACCCTATCACAATGCTGCCTAAAGTGCATACAGCAGGTCTGCAGGCCTTTCTGCAACGTGCAATGTCCATTTCCACGCCGACAGATAAAGGCCATGCGTCCCCAGCCAACTCTCACGGCCTACGCTGCACTCACACTCGATTGAATATTCTCTCACTCTTCTCGAGAACTGAGAGGACATCATGCGTGCGACAACAGCAGTTGTTTCACTAGTACTGCTGGCTGGATCGGCCGCCAGCTTGCAGAATCCCCATCGCCGAGATGTGCCCGCACCTCTCCAGCGTCGGAGCTTGGCTTCTCAGGCAGTGACCATGGAAAGCAAGACTGGGGATTATGAATACCTGACCAACAAGACCGCAAGTGCGTATTCCCTATCATCCATCATCCCGCGCAAGTGTGCGTGTGCATGTGCATGTGCGTGTGCATGTGCCTAACCATCGTCACCCACAGGGTTCGTGGTCAATGGAACCAGCATCCCCGAAGTCAATTGGGACATCGGCGAGTCCTACGCCGGTCTTCTTCCCAATACGCCTGCCGGTAACACCAGCCTTTTCTTCTGGTTCTTCCCCTCGCAGAACCCAAAGGCTAGCGATGAGGTTTGTCTTCCTCCCCCCCCCCAACATGTCCACCTCCCCCAACTCACGAGATAGATCACCATCTGGCTCAACGGTGGCCCAGGATGCAGCTCCCTAGACGGTCTGATTCAGGAGAACGGCCCGTTCCTCTGGCAGGAAGGCACTTACCAGCCTGTGCCCAACCCCTACTCCTGGACCAACCTGACAAACGTGGTCTACGTTGACCAACCCGCGGGCACGGGCTTTTCCCCCGGCCCCCCGACTGTCAACAACGAGGACGATGTGGCTGCTCAGTTCAACAGCTGGTGGAAGCATTTTGTCGATACCTTCGACCTCCACGGTCGCAAGGTGTACATCACGGGTGAAAGCTACGCGGGCATGTACATTCCCTACATCTCCTCCGCCATGCTGGACCAGGAGGACACGACCTATTTCAACGTGAAGGGTATCCAGATCAACGACCCATCCATCAACTCCGACTCGGTAATGACCTACTGTATGTCCGCCCCCCTCTCACTCCCTGCCACCTCTCAAACACTAACAAACACCCTCTAGCCCCGGCAGTCCGCGCACTGAACCATTTCAGCAACATATTGGCACTCAACTCCACCTTCCTGTCCTACATCAACGAGAAAGCCGACGTATGCGGGTACAACGCATTCCTCGACGAAGCGCTCACCTACCCACCCCCCAGCCCCTTCCCCACCGCCCCCAACATCACCGACGACTGCCTCGTGTGGGACGAGATTGTGATGGCCGCCTACAACGTCAACCCCTGCTTCAACTACTACCACCTGATTGACTTCTGTCCCTACCTGTGGGATGTGATGGGATTCCCGTCCCTCGGCTTCGGCCCGAACGACTACTTCAACCGGACCGACGTGCAGAAGGTCCTCAACGTGCCCCCCACCGACTACTCCATGTGCTCTGAGACCAACATGTTCCCGAACGGCGACTCCTCCGCGCCCAGCTCCTGGGGCCCCCTTCCCGGTGTCATCGAACGCACCAACAACACCATCATCGGCCACGGATGGCTCGACTTCCTGCTCTTCTACAACGGCTCCCTCATCACCATCCAGAACATGACCTGGAACGGCAAGCAGGGCTTCCAGGACCCTCCCGTCGAACCCCTCTTCGTTCCCTACCATTACGGTCTCGCCGAGCTGTGGGAGGGTACCGAGCCCTACCCGTATAACCTCGACGCCGGCGCCGGATACCTCGGTACGGCGCACACCGAGCGCGGTTTGACTTTCAGCTCCGTATACTTGTCTGGTCACGGTACGTTTGCATTTCTTCCTTCTCTTTCTATAATTTTTTCTTTTTGGCTCTGGGAACTCGGCGATGCAAATCGTCTTCCTGACTTATCTTCCTAACTGGCCGGCTGACTGGCCGGCTAATGCTGATAACTTACTAACTTGACTATCCGTCTTAGAAATCCCGCAATACGCTCCCGGCGCAGCCTACCGCCAGCTGGAGTTCCTTCTGGGTCGCATCAGCAGTCTCCAGGACCAGGGTCCCTACACTACTGCATGATGCAAATGCAGTGAATTGGGTGTATATTCCGTAGGAATGATGTGATGCGATTCGATGATATAAGATGATGTGAGATTATATGTATGACACGAGACGAACTGGGCTTGGGAGATAGCCGCATGTGACAGTAGCTGGATTCATGTATAGTTGGTTGAATACCTAATGTAGGGAAGGATCTATCTGTATCCTGTACAGCTGAACAAATTATTCATTAGTATGGCATGGCATGGCATGTGCATGCACTATACGTAACTATGACACCTAGTAGTAATTAAGGTAGCTGGAAGGTCTCAATTCTATTTCAAAAAAAAGAAAAAAAAAAAAAAAAAAACAATGTGTGCGTGCGTATATTGTTTCTATCGATCATTGTTGTTACTACACAAAATAAAATCTCATACGCTCATAACCTATCTATCCAAGTACAGCGAAGAGAAGAAAATGGGGTCGTAGGATTCATATTGTCAATGGTGTCGGGTGGGTCTTCCACGCAACCGTTTGCCAGATTAGTATCCCAAACAGGCGAAAGAGTTAGATATAGATAGATACTACGGCGTTCTCGCGCCCTCCCCAATGCCCATCAACCCACCGGCAAGCCCACTCATTCGACGATCAAGCAAGTCCTCCTCACTGGCGAGACTGGTCAGGCTGCGGTTACGCTCGCGCAAGGGGGCGGGACTCCGAGGCTTGGAGATGAACCCCTCGGCGGAAGGAATGCTCAGCTTGGAGGGGACAAGATGTTGTTGTTTTCGGGCGAAACCAGGCCGGAGAGGACGGCCCCGCGAAACGCTTCGGATTCGCTCGTTCTTCGCGTGCATAGCGTCGGGATTTGCGGGGTCCTGGCTGTGATCGATCGGGGCACTGGCGCTTCGGGCCACGGGTGTCAGTGGGGTGAGCTTGCTGATGCCCATTTCCAACGGTTTGTCTTCGTCGGCGGAAGATTCGCCGGTTAGATGGCGGGTGTGGTTTCGGGCGCGGCCGCCGCGAAGAGCGGGCTTGGAGCCTTTGGGTAGTTGGGAGGTGTTGTAGAGGGATTGCAGGAGACTGGAGGACCGTTTGGCGTGGGCGATCTCGAAAAGGTCCTGGATCCACGTCGCGCAGCGATAGATGTGTTTCCAGCTATCTGGGAAGAGCCCGGCCATTTGCATGAACCCGTGGGAGATTCCGGGGAGTAGCGAGACTTCGACATGGTCTTTCTCGTTGAATAAGCGATAGGACCTCTCGAGACCGAGCTCTTGGCGTTCTTGGAATTGGCGGAGCTTGGCCTGTCTTAACCGCCCGGCGAAGATCACGGTGTCGTCAACAAGGGGGTCGCGCTCTCCGGTGATGAAGTATGTTTTGGGGAAATTGGCCAGAAGAGCCTCGGGAGCCAGCGCTGGGGAAAGCAGATAATCCGTGTTGAAGTCGGGACGGTTATGAGGCCCAATGTAGAGAATGATCATTGCTCTCATCATCTCCGGTGTCAGGATCCGATCGCTCACATACGAGATCACTGATGACACGGCTAGTCGAGTGCGAATCTGCTTGGGCTGGTGCTCAGCAACGGCCGCTGCCTCCGCTGCATGGACATCTAGCCTTTGTTGCTGTGCAAGTTTCTTTGAAGCAATGTCACCCAAATTACTTCCCTCCTCATCGGCGTCAGAAAAGGAGTCATGCTGGAAATCTCCAAACGAGGTGCCTGGGGAGGTGTAAGGAGTCAAGCGGTGGTAGTCCATATCCTTCCTACGAAGGACGTTCTCGTTCGTGCGCCGCGTGCTCTTCTCTTGGATTAATGACATCTGTTCCTCTGTCATCCAGCTCTCTATTTTCATGTTCAATGCGGGGTAGGCCAGAACCAGCCCATCTGGTGGCGGAAGCACGTTTTGGCTCTGCCAGTGTGAGGCATCACTGGTGCCAGATTGGAGTATCATCAGCGTGACGCCAGTAGCAAGATTTCCGCCAGCACTGTCGCCTGCAAGAATAACGCTAGGGCGTGTTCGCCCGTTGAGTCCGAGGCAGCGACCCCGGGTGGATACAATAGTATGATACACATCGTAGCATTCGTTCAAAGCGTATGGGTACGGATACTCCGGAGCTTTCTTATAGTCGAGGCTCAAGATCGGAACCTTCGTCTTAGCAGCCCATGCTAGCAGCCGGTCTTCGGAATGGCGAGGGCTCATTGAAACAAATCCACCTCCAGGGATATCCAAGACAACGCAGGTTTGATCCCGTAGCGCGGTTAGAGGGCCATCGAAGTAAAGCCATGCACTGGTCGGCTCGTCGTATATTGACGACGGTGGACGAGGAATTCGGATCGCACGGGGAGGGTATCTGGTGAGTCGTGGGCGTACCAGACTAGCAAGGGTCCAGAGATACGGTGTGGTACTCTTATTCCATGATACACGCATATGCTCCACAGTCAGTGTGGCCCGTACCCGGCGCACTTTCTCGTCCGCCCGCTCTGCTGCGATAATGTAATACCCCGAAAAGACCATGGAGGCAATATCCCTGAGCCATTTTGGCTTGACTCCCATTGCCGTCCAAAAGCCAGCATCTAGCGCTGTGGTGAGCCATGTTGCCCGGAAGAAAGAGCGCGAGTACAGATTTGCCATGGGTTCGGGACACTCAAGACCGACGATCTTCGCAAAGTTGCGGGAGACATAGAGCCAGAGGAAGACGATGACTGTGGTTTGCCAGACGCTCAGCTTTTCCGAAAGGCGGGAGGAGAATCTGCGGACAACAGGAGGGCCATGCTTGTTTCCTCTGCGAAACATTTATTAGCAAACAAAACAGCCAGTATATATGTGGCCAGAATCGACATGCCTGAATAGATATAGCGACCAGAATAGGAATACAGCAAGGACCTGGATCTTGCGGAACTTGGTGGACGGTCTCCCGAGGAGATGGTCTGGATATCCTCCTGCTTAGTTTGGTTGACAACAAACCATCTGTTCGACTTCAGCCTACCTATCATATTCCCGGCCCTTCCAGGGAAATAGAAATCGACAGTCTATAGTAAAAGGAATAGAAATCCATGCAGCGGCGCGATCAGATCGAGCGTGGATAAGGAGAGAGAAGCAATCACACAGAGGTTTCCATGTTGGGTGCGGCGAATGGTATTAACAAAGGAGTACAGATCTAGGAAGGATAAAGAATGTTCGGAAGCAGAGATTCCGTGGAGGAACAGGAAAAGGGCCACGGTCTAGCACGAGAACAATCAAGAGCCCGCAGGACCCGAATTGTGGGATTGTGTGGTGGCCAAGTAACCAATATACAGAGTATGGGGAAGATGGAAATGAGGGCGGAGACGGTTGGCATCCATGGATCAGCAGCCAGGAAATGCATGTGAAACCCCCACCAGGCACTGGCGGGCTGAATGGCTGATCTGGCCATTCTTCTTATTGGGATTATGCGGGCCCACACTGCTGCAACAACCGGGGTAGTGGGGGACTCTAGTCAGAGGACCAGCAGTGATCGCTGACTGCATGGCGGAGGAAGCCAGAAGGAATGAATGACGAGTCGCTGGCATCATCGCGGTCGGCACGGGATCGCCCAGCATCACATGTCAGCCAGCCCCAATCCCGTGACGCCACGAAGTCATGTGAGCCACCTCTTCCATTAGTTAGTATGTGCGAAGCACGAAGTACTTATTTGTTTTGGGTATCTAGCAGCAATACGTGAGTGATGCGCCCGACAGCTCAGCTCAGCTTAGCTCCACTCTGCCTCTCGTCACAGCTTCCGACACCAGTCCCTTCCATGGGCATCCTGCCAATCACAAAGCCAGACCTCAAGCACCATACTGATAAACCCGGCAATGCAGATACCTGCCGAGTCACTGACGGTTGTTGCCCCGAGAGAGAACTCTCGGTCTTCCTTGGGAACTCGGTCCCCGATCTCCGCGAACGTATTAACGTAGACCAGCCCGCCCAACAACCCTTCCCAGAAGACTATGGCAAAAATGATGTACACACTTGGGATGAATCCAATCACGGCGTGCGCGGTCAATACAGCCAGGTTGACAATCTGCAACAAGGAGGGGAGGTACAGATTATGGATGCGAAAAAAAGGGGTGGACGATCGCGAGATGAAGACGCCAACCTGGTAGATCGCGTTGTATGCTGGGTAGAAAGCACGGTAATGCTCAAACGGCGAATCCTCGAGGGCAAAGAGTAGGGTCGGGGAGACCCCTTGGTTGATCGTGTACTCGGCGACATAGACTAATAGGAGCGGAAGCATACTTGGCAATCCAGTAAGCAGATTTGACGTTAGCGTTAGAGCTCAGGCGTATACTTACAACGGAAAGAACAGCCCTTTAGCCCGCTGTAGATTGGCCTTGAAAGCATGCCATCCAATGCCTCCCTCACCATCGTCAGTTTTCTTGGGGCCCTGGCCCAAGCGAAGGGAGGAGCTAAGCAGCCCTTCCGTTTCATCCAGAGGATCATGAGGATCCTCTGCTCTGATTGCACGATATTCGGCGGTTCCTACTCCTGCCAAACGCATCGGCGATCTTGGCAGAATTACAAAGAAACTCATAATCATGATAGCTGGCAAGCAAGCCGACGCCAAAAGCGTTGCCTTGACACTGAATCCCAAGGAGGTAGTGGCTAGCGCATACGCACCGGCACCGACCAGTCCAGCTGCCCCAGTGCCACTGCCCCAGGCAGCCAAGCTGAATGGCCCATAAAAATGCGTCATTCCAAGGAAGCTCAATTCACCTCCTCCGCTGGACAAGCTGGCCAGAATGATGCCCGCAATCTTTGTGGATATTGTACCGCCATCGGTATACGCCGGGCTCAACGCGATGAGGAGCATGCCTGTCGCGGAACAGAAAACAAAGAACATTACCCGGACAGGGTATGGTACGCTCTGGATAAAGTAGGGAGCGACCAGTTTTGTTCCAAACGAGGGGATGACGTCTGCGAGAAGGACAACTCCCTTGGGGACACTAGGCCCGACCAGGTCAAGGGCAGCGGAAAGGATTATAACGTAGAGGACATTGTTTATCAGACCTAGATTGACTCGCATCCTAGGTTAGTGACCCGGGGATGCCTCCATATCAGTTCATGAGTCTACGGACAGCTTACCAAGTAACCAGAATGCGACGCACACTCTGGGGTCAGCGCCATGGAACAATCCACGAAATCGTTCTTGAAGCCGGGACCATGACGAGGTCACCAGGATCCCAGACAGAGACAACATTGATGGTCTGTCTGCTTCAGGAGCTGAAGACATAACCGGGGGTGATAAGGGGATCTGGTTCTAGTACGCTACAAAAGAAATCGTAGTGTAGACACAGGACGAAGTATAGACCATCAGGAGCAATGCAGTCAAGGGGTAGAGCTGCCGGAGTCGAACATGGCGATCATGGAGCTTCTGGGCGGTGAGTTGATGATGATGCTGAAGATGCTGGGGAGATCACCTGGCATCATCACCTGGCTGGAAGCGGGCCTGCCACGTGACAGGTTGCTCCATATGGATGCGATAGGCCGTTCAGATAACAACTCGGACCAACTCCCTATGCGTATCCACCGGATTGCTTCAAAGAACGCAGAGTAAACAATAGCCCCAGCATCTCAGGGCAGCTTAGTCCCAGTACTCCCAAAGGAAGAAGTCCAGACCGCTCGAGGACACTACATCGTACAGAACAGCATCGATGTCGATCTATTGGAAGCCGCACCAGCCACCCACGCATTTGGGCGTCTCCGCCTTCTGAATTAGGACACATACTGGCAGAATTCTTCCCTGTATCATCAGGTCTCACACAATCGCTGCCTGTATATTTAGGCTGCCAATGTTTAGCCTATTCGCATCTTGCACAGAACACACGTTGATATCACCCAGCCTAGACGCACGGTCCCAATCTGAATAGTTAGGCATAGCTTATTTGCGTGCGTCACATATTCAATTTGTCTAACTACCTACTTGTCTACCAGTCTAAAGCACATTGGATTCTACTTTATCAACATCCCAATCAGAAAGGCGGGGGTCAAACCCGACTTGCTCCGTACTGCTCCGTACTGCATGCTATCATTTCATCCCGACATCCGCCGCTCCGCAACTTCTTGCTCCAAACCACCCACATCCCACCGAAGAGAAAAAAGTCCCGATACATCATACCTCTAAACAACGAATAACGGCCACAATGTCCCTCCGCACCCTCCACGCCCTTCGCACGAAACCCACCTTCACTCTCCACCTCCCCACCCGCCTGTTCTCAACAAACACCACGTTCCTTTCAGTTTCCGACAACGCCCCCTTTGGATTCCCCCGCTCCCCCGCCCCCCCGCGTCTCCCCAAGGAAGACCAAGAGATCTTCGAGGAACTTCAACGCAAATCCACCGGCGCATTCAGTACTCCGCGCGTCAATCAATCGCCCGACGCGGAGCCCGCCGCGGCGGCAACGGCAGCGGAGATCAACGCCACAGGCAAGGGGGAGGAGCTCCATCCGGATATAAAAAGCGGACCGAAGCCTGAGTTTGAGGGAGAGAAGAATCCCAAGACAGGGGAGGTGGGGGGACCGAAGAATGAGCCGTTGAGGTGGGGAGCTGAGGGGGATTGGAGTTATGGGGGGAGGGTGACGGATTTTTGAAGTATAGAAGTGGTTTTTTTTTTTTTTTTGCATGGATAGCGCTGGGCATATGGCTTCTTCATGGTGGTTTCTTAAAGAGACCCTCAACCCTCTCCTCTCCTTCATCGGTGATCTTTTATAGTATGAAAGAGATTATGTCAGGCTGATTAGTTAGTCTGCAGTCCTTTATGAAGTTGTGTCAGTCCCTCTTCTTCTCACTTCCCATATTGAAAGCTCTTGAATTGAACATCAATATATCAACCAATATTCTCCCTACTAACCTTCTTACTACATGTCCTGTGTGTATACAGCTCCGTGCGAAGTACTCCGTACAGGCAACGGAAAACGGTGCCTCACCAATGGCCAATCAGAGGTCCCACCTGAGCACCCCGCTTCAACCTAGTGCGCTCGGCTGTCGGCTGGATTGCCCCCTTGGTCAGTTTCACCTTTCAATGGGGGTTGACACAGTTCTCTATGAGTGAGTAGTTTCTAATAGTACCCGGTGGGTAGCTAGCAGTAATGTGCCTGGAGTATACATTACCGAAATTTCCTGTTTGACTCAAAGCATAGTACTCTGTGTATCAATACTAATACCCTATACTCACGTGCTAGACTAAGTAGTACTCTCTCTCGTCGAGAGCGGTTAAGCACGGGCCGACGGGAAAGCCGCCCCCGGACCGAGGCTGGGCGCGCCCCAGCATTATCCCTCCTCACGCTCACCTCCTTCCACCTCACTCTCCTGCCATTACGAAACTCCTTTGTCAACTGCAGTTAACCCCCTATCGGCGGGACTTTCGAATCCAGATCATGCTCCGTTCAGTTTCTCGTCGACTTCCTCGGCGAATCCCCCGTCTCTCGTCGACCGCAGGCGGTCCTGGTCCAGCTTATTGCGCCCTGCGCACCTTCACGCGGATGCCGGCATCACAATCCCCTATTGACCCCGCCACGCCACCCGCACAACTGCCAGGCGATTCCTATCAACTCCTGTCAACGGCTGACAAGACCGGTTCAGCCGAAGATGCTCTATTCGACCAGCAGATCAAGGATGTCGAGGCATGGTGGAAGTCTCCGCGGTTTGAGGGGATCAAGCGTCCCTACTCCGCCGCGGATGTGGTTAGCAAGCGGGGCACTCTGCAACAAACATACCCGAGCTCGTTGATGGCAAGAAAGCTTTTTAATCTGCTGAATGAAAGAGCGGCAGAGGGAAAGCCGGTCCATACAAGTAAGCTGGCTCGCTGGCTACAGTACAGGCCGAGGCCCACATGCTAACTCATTCCCCCTCCCAAGTGGGTGCCATTGACCCGGTTCAGATGACGCAGCAAGCACCAAACCAGGAGGTTCTGTACATTTCCGGCTGGGCTTGCTCCTCTCTCTTGACTACTACCAACGAAGTCTCGCCCGATTTCGGTGACTATCCGTACAATACCGTTCCAAACCAAGTCCAGCGATTGTTCAAGGCCCAGCAACTGCACGATCGGAAACAATGGGATGCTCGGAGAAAGTTGACGCCGGAAGAACGCAAGACCACACCGTACGTTGATTACTTGCGGCCGATTGTGGCGGATGGCGATACAGGGTATGTGCCCCTTCTTGGTACTGGAGGGTAAGGGTAGCTGGTTAATGTCTTACAACAGGCATGGTGGCTTGTCCGCTGTGTTGAAGCTGGCTAAGCTCTTTGCCGAGAACGGGGCTGCTGCTGTCCATTTCGAAGATCAACTTCATGGTGGGAAGAAATGCGGCCACTTGGCAGGCAAAGTGCTTGTACCTATGGGAGAGCACATAAACCGACTGGTTGCGGCCCGCTTCCAATGGGACATGATGGGCGCGGAGAACCTGGTTATTGCTCGGACAGACTCGGAGAGTGGACGCCTAATCAGCAGCGCGATTGACGTGCGCGACCATGAATTCATCCTTGGCGTCACGGAGGACGTCGAGCCCCTGGCCGAGACTTTGCAGGCCATGGAGCGCGAGGGAGCTTCTCCTTCGGAAATCAACACTTACGAGTTGGACTGGGTTAAGGGACATACGCTTGTCACTTTCGACGAAGGTAAGCAGTCTCTCCCACCATTCATTCATTCATTCATCCTAGCGCTATCCATCCTGACTTCCAAACCCCTCAACAGCCGTCGACGCGCACCTCAAAGCAGAAGGCGCCCCTCAGTCCGCCCGGGACGCTTACAAGAAGCGCGTCACCGAGAACCCTGACCTATCCTTCTCACGCCGAAGAGCCCTGGCCAGTGACTACTCCAAGACGCCCGTAGTCTGGTCCTGCGATATTCCCCGCACACGGGAGGGATTCTACCACTACCAGGCCGGCTTCCCGGCCGCCACCAAACGAGCAAGGGTATTTGCGCCTTATGCGGATCTCCTCTGGGTGGAGACAGGCGATCCCGACGTCTCCAAGGCCGCCAACCTAGCCGGCGAGGTGCGCAGCGCCTACCCTGGCAAGAAACTCGTCTACAACCTGAGCCCGTCATTCAACTGGATGGGCCAGGGCTTCGACGAGGCGTCTCTCAAGTCTTTTGTCTGGGATCTGGCTAAACATGGGTACGTTTCATGCAACCAACCAACCTTTTATAACCCCCTCCCCATCCCCCTCGTCAAGCTAATGAATGCATTCTAATCCATCTACGAATATACAGCTTTGTCCTCCAACTCATCTCCCTCGCCGGCCTGCACACAAACGCCACCATCACCACCGAACTATCCCGTGCGTTCAAAGACGAGGGCATGCTCGCTTACGTCCGCATGGTCCAGTCGCGCGAGAAAGAGCTCGGTGTCGATGTCCTGACGCATCAGAAATGGAGCGGTGCTCCGTACATGGATGGCATCTTGGGCGCTATTCAGAGTGGCAGTAGTAGTAGCAGGAGTATGGGGCAGGGGAATACGGAGACTGGTGAGTTTGATTGATTGATTTATTGATTGAAATGTGCGAGATGCTAATTTCTTATGTAGGCTTTTAGGTTGGGCTATGCTAGGCTGGGCGAGGCTGGGCTGGGCTGGGCTGGGCTGGGCTGGTGTAGCGTCCCTGGGGCTTGGGCATCTTGGGTTGTATTGTACATAGTGATTGGTTGAGTTAGGTAGATAATCATTAGGTGATGGAGTCATTAAGCCACAACGTACCTACCTACCTACCTACCTACCTAAAACTGGCAGGTAGTCTTTCCCATACAAACTATAGTGCTTGAAGGCGTCACTACATGAAGAAAAGGAGAGATGTGGTTACAGGTCTGCCAGACAGAACTATCAATATTTTCAACCCGTGATGTAGGTAGGTAGGGAAACAGCTAGATGATTGTTGCAAGCATTATATACGTCTTTCGCTTCATCTCGACCCTTTTCAGGCGCTGGTGCTAAATAGCAGCACCGCACCGCACCAGCATCAACTAAAGAGTTACTGGTATAGTCGATCGACTTGTCCGTTCAGGAAATGTGTTTCAAAGCCAGCTCCTACAGAGGTGGAAGAACATAGGATAATAACAACAAAAAAAAAAGTAGGATTTTTCCATCAAACGCCGAAAATGCAACAAGAACTAAATATGCCATGCAAATGGGGAATAGTGATGCCAACTCATAAAGAGCTAAGCGTTGCTCGGGTACTCCACCTTGTAGGTGGGGATGAACTCCTCCTTGATCGACCGCAGGCTCACGAACCGCGACAGCAGGTTGCCGCTGCCGGCCTTGTCGTTGGTGCCGCTGGCGCGCGCACCACCAAAGGGCTGCTGGCCCACCACGGCACCGGTGCTCTTGCAGTTGATGTAGAAGTTGCCGGCGGTGTTGCGGAGCAGGTCATCCGCCGTCTGGAGGACCTCGCGGTCCTGCGCGAAGATAGATCCGGTCAGAGCGTACTCGCCGGTCTGGTCGATCTTCTCACACATCTTGGCGAAGTCGGCCTCCGTGGCGTCGGGGTAGGTGTGGACGACCAGGACCGGGCCGAACAGCTCGCGCGAGAGTAGAGGGTGGTCCGGGTTGGAGGTGCGATAGACGGTCGGCTGGATGTACCAGCCCTTGGAGGAGTCGTAGGTTCCACCGGCCACCAGCTCCAGCTCGGGGTCGTTCTTGGCCTCATCAATGACCTTGGACAGCTTGTTGAAGGAGGCCTCGTGGATGACAGGGCCGCAGAAGTTGGTGAAGTCGGTGGGCTCGCCGACCTTGAGACTCTTAGTCTCGGCCGCGACCTGCGCGAGGAACTCGTCGGCAATGGACGCCGCGACGTAGGCGCGGGAAGTGGCACTGCACTTCTGGCCCTGGAACTCAAATGCACCGCGCACGGTCTGCACAGCTGCGTTGCGGACATCCGCCGACTTGTGCACCAGGTGGAAGTTCTTACCGCCCGTCTCGCCGACGATGCGGGGGTAGCTGCGGTACTTGCCCTCGGCCACGCCGTTGGCAATCTGGCCGTACAGGCTGCGGAACACGGCCGTGCTGCCGGTGAAGTGGAGGGCCGCGAAGTCGGGGTGGTCGAGGACCGTGTTGGTCACCTCCGCCGCATCGCCGGGGACGAACTGGATGACGTTCTTGGGCAGACCGGCCTCAAGCAGGATCTGGTGGACGAGCCAGTTGGAGGCAATGGCGGACGGAGACGGCTTCCAGACAACGACGTTACCCATCAGGGCCGGGGCGCCAGCCAAGTTACCGCCAATGGCGGTGAAGTTGAAGGGGCTGATGGCGTAGACGAATCCCTCCAGGGGGCGGTATTCCACGCGGCTGGTCTGGTTAGTGTTGTCATTGAAGCAGTTGGGAGCTACTCACTTCCACACGCCCGGAGCATGGTGAGCGGGCTGCTGAGCATACAACTCCTCGGCGTACTTGACTCCGAAGCGGAAGAAATCGCACAGCTCCGCAGCGGAGTCGATCTCAGCCTGCCAGGCATTCTTGCCCTGGCCGTGCATGGTCAGCGCCATGATGTCGTAGCGGTACTTGGTCGCGATCAGGTCGGCCGCCTTGAGGAAGATGCTGGCACGGTCGGCGAAGGAGGTGGCGGCCCACGACTTGCGCGCAGCGAGGGCAGAGTCGATGGCGGTCTTGACGTCGGCGATGGAGGCGTTGGCGTAGGTGGCCACGGGGGCGTGGGAGGAGGGGTTGCTCTGGGTTTCGGACTGGGCGCTCTTGATCTGCTGAGAGTTAGAGCTGGTTTGTCGCGGACCAATTCCGTTGTCTAACCTCCTGTCCGGCAATCACCAAGGGCACGCTAAGGGGAGCACTCTGCTTGGTCTTGAGGAGGGCCTCCTCGAGGGCCTTGCGGTCGGGAGATCCGGGGGCGTAGTGTTTCTGCGAGCATGAGCATGAGCATGAGATAATTGAAGCGACCAATAGATGAGGATACTCACGTTGGGCTCGTTGTCAATGCGAGGCACCTTGAAGGTCGCGTAGGAACCCATGGCACGGACGCTGGGGCGAACGAGACTGGGAGAGGGGCACTTTAGGGACAGGCCCCGGGCACGCAGGAGGAATGAGGACTGCATGATGGATGTGCTTCTGGGTGTAATGGTGAATGAAGCGAAATCCGAGGGAATCACAGAAGAGAAGGGAGTGAGGAGAGAAGAGAGGAGTGAGGAGAAAGACGGGCGCGCGGGGAAGCTCCGATGATATAGTCCGGCCGATGAGAGGCCGCTTACTGCCGGTCGGTTAGTCAGCTGGGTGTGAGGAGTCTGCTTTTAAGACTGGCGGTGCATCCGGGGCCAATGATCCGGTGGGAGAATGCAAGTTATCCGGTGAGGAGAATTATTGTTGTCAAACCGTCGAAGGAAGACTACGTAGAAAGCAGCTATCTCTTTCTCTATCAGTACGACCGCCGGCAGGATCCCGGTGGGGCCACCAGCGACCGGGCCGGACTCGCCTGCCACTAGCCGGCCATCTTCCTGGCTAGATAGATAACAGTGCTACTCTACTGCAACCACGGTTCACACAACACACTACTTATATTGATGATTGAGGGACATGCCAGACATACGCTGTCTCGACTAACCAAAGGTGGCCGAAGTCATTCTACACATCCGGCTGATTTGGAGAAAAAAAATAATAACGAAAGACACAAGCATATGAGTATCTTTCTTCTCGATGCCATTGTATCTGTCTCGCCAGAGTTGATCGGAGTCGAAGCTACATGACGGGGTTCTGCAGCGGCCAGGTTGGAGAACAGTTCCTATGAGCCAACCCGATAATAGCCTATTCATCCCACACAACACTGCTCAGTCCCTGAGCTGTACCAACCTGACCAGGATCTCCGATTTTTAAGCTAGCAACTTCCTCTCCCAGTTCACCGCTGGCGGGGTCTCTCGCTACAATGGCGACATTTGAAGAGGCCTGGTCGCCAACAGCAACCAGGTCCCCGGCCTTGTTTATCACAAGTGTGCGAGGAACAGTACCGTACGAAGACGTGAGATCTCTGAAGGCGACTGTGCCATTAGACGAGCGATCCAGAGTCGCAATGGAGTCATTTGGCGGGAAGCCATGATCGGTGCGAATTGACACATATAGGTAGTCGCCTGCTTGGCGGATTTCGGACAAAGTGGCTCCTTCCGGGAGCTGTCCTTCGGGATACGGCACAAATGACTGGATTTCTTTGAAAGAGAGACAGCCATCTGGTGTGTAGGAGACGGTGAATGCCTTCAGGTGCCCATCTAGCTCATTGACGGTATATAGGAAGACATCGTCTTGCTTCCGGGTCTTTAGTTGACTGGTGAGTATGGGATGGCTATTCTCCCAGAAAAGACCGTGTCGGGGCCCACTGCCGGCCGGGAAAGTGAGATCGGAACAGTGGCTGTCGAGTTCGCCTGTTGTGTTGTTGATTGCATACACGCGAACGAGGTCTGCGCCTAGGTCGGGGGCGAGGATGAAGGACCCTGAGGGATCAAGGAAGACTTGGTGCGGATGCGGCGCATCCTGTTGTGGTTCTTGACCGGGTTGAGAGAGGTTGTAGTGGAAGACTTGAAGGGTCTCCGAATTGGAATCCAGGGGAAGGCGAAATGTAGACACTGCGGAACCAGTGCTGGGACAAATTAGGGCCCTATGCGCATGAGAGAGACACTGGGATAAAAAACATACTAATGAGCTATCGCCAGGTATCTGGCACCATCGTCACCATTATAGATGACACTATCCACACCACCACCAGGCGCCGTGGCTGTGGTAATGTCTGTCAGGGTACCGTCCTGACCAGCAGCAAGGGAGGTCACGGATCCATCAATCGAAGCATCGCCAGTTTCATCGGAACAGTATAGGATTCGTGAGGTAGAGTCAAAGGTTAGCCAGCTGGGCATGGAGCCGCAGGTCTCTAGCGAGCTGGCAAGACTGAGCAGGTAGGAGCCATTGTTGTCGCGATCGAGGGAGAGGGTGGAGACGGTGCCGCTATAATGGGTGGCATAAAGGTTGGTTGCTGTCGCCAGTGACAGCCATGCTAGACATGCCAGTACACTGTGGTTGAAGCACAAAAACATATTGAGGTGTCAGTTGATGCTGTCTTCGTAGTTGTGGTTCCTGCGGATGGGGTAAATAAACGGGGAGGCAAGGATGGGGAGCTGGATGGAATGGATCTGCATTCTGCAGGTGAGTTGTTCCAGGTCGTGCAGAAGCTCAACCTCTAGGTATGCGGTAGGTCAGGCAGGCTTCTTCCCTTTTGCACATGCCACTAGACCATTGTAGCTTGGCTGTCCTTGCGAGGGACCAAGGTCTAGGTAAGTATCTTGTATGATCTCATGTTAATAGGTATTGTGCACAGGGCACTGGCCATCAGAACTGCAGACTCGGGGCTCCCTGATACCTTTGAGCCTGACATGTGATATGTATTATTGTTCATTCTGGACCAACAATACTCTCAGGGCCGGATCCAAACAAAGAGAGGAAGAAGGAACTGACGTGTCACCTGACCGCGTCTTCCCGATCGGGTAATGCATCAACCAGACGAGCAACCCGAGCAACCCAAGCAAACCAGACAAACCTTATCGGCTATCGGCGGGGGGATAAGAGCAACCGACGTCAGGGCCGAGGCCAGCCCCGACGCCAACCGGGTCTCCTCCGCATTCCCCAGAAACACCCGAGAGGAGGGGGGGGTTATCAACCTCCCTTCCTCTCACTCGACCTCGAGGGGGAAGGCATTCTTGCGACCTGAAGATTCAGGTCCGACTCTTTGTTGCAGCCCACATTTTGACAATGTCGTCAAGTCTTTGGAGGCCTGTATCTCGTTTTTCGCGACCGCTATCCAAGCTCCCTCGCCGATGGAGTGGTTCCATCTCCCAGCGCCCTGGATCGGACCGGTAGGATCGATTTCTCCGCATCAATCCCGCCCAAGCTCATGAGGCCTGGCTGGCTGGCTGACTGACTGACGGAAACAGAGTCCGATTTCCAGGTGCGATCAATAGCAAGTTCACCACCGACATGACCTTCGTCAACCCCGCCAACGCACCCAACATCCCCACCTACCGCGTGATGGACTCGGACGGCGTCCTGGTCGACAAGTCTCGGAAGTCGATTGACGTGCCAAAAGAGGAGATCTTGACATGGTACAAGAACATGTTGACTGGTGGGTTGGCGTCAGAAGCATTCTCCTCCAGCTTTCGTCCTGGTTCTCTGACGGAAGCTACTGCCTAGTGAGCGTCATGGACGTGATAATGTTCGAGGCGCAACGGCAAGGTCGCTTGAGCTTCTACATGGTATGTACATCCTACATCCCGACACTCCGAGCATCAGTCTCGCTCGCGATCGACCACTCACTTTCCTCAAGGTCTCCGCGGGAGAAGAGGGCATCAGTGTCGGATCAGCCGCCGCATTGACGCCGGACGACGTGGTATTTGCCCAGTATCGCGAGACAGGGGTGTTCCAACAGCGAGGCTTCGCGCTGAAAGATTTCATGAACCAACTGTTTGCCAACCGGTATGACAACGGCCGAGGCCGCAACATGCCCGTCCATTACGGATGCAACTATCCTCGAACCGTGAGTATTCCTCCTTTCCAGCAGCCCCGATCCCCATCCCAATCTGACCAACCCAACACCAGCACACCATCTCCTCAACCCTAGCTACCCAAATCCCCCAATCCTCCGGAGCAGCCTATGCCCTGAAACTCCAACGGCTTCAAAACCCCGACACCCCACCCCGGATAGTAGCCTGCTACTTCGGCGAAGGCGCCGCCAGCGAGGGCGACTTCCACGCGGGGCTAAACATCGCCGCGACGCGATCGTGCCCCATCGTCTTCATCTGCCGAAACAACGGGTTCGCGATCTCAACACCCACGCTGGAGCAATACCGGGGCGACGGGATCGCCAGCCGTGGACTCGGGTACGGGATCGACACGATTCGCGTCGACGGTAACGACATCTTCGCCGTATACGAGGCGATGCGAAAGGCACGGAACATCGCGCTGCAGGACGGCGGCAAGCCTGTGCTGATCGAGGCGATGAGCTACCGCGTCTCGCACCACAGCACCAGCGACGACAGTTTCGCGTATCGCGCCCGCGTCGAAGTCGAGGACTGGAAGCGACGCGATAACCCGATCATCCGGCTGCGGAAATGGCTGGAGAATGAAGGGCTGTGGAACGAGGATCTCGAGCGCGATACCCGCGATCAGCTGCGCAAGGCCGTGTTGAAGGAATTCGGGGATGCCGAGCGCGAAAAGAAACCGCCGCTTCGCGAGGCGTTCGGCGGCGTGTATGAGGAAGTCACTGAGGAAGCTGAGGCGCAAATGAAGGAGCTCAAGCGTATTCTTGAAACTTATCCCGAGGAGTACGATCTTCGTCAGTTTGATGAGGGAATTAATGGTCTGTGAGGTTAGTTGGCCTTGTGATTGGATGTCTCCCACCCAGCGTATAAAAGCCGAGTTTTGCAAAGAATTAGCGTACGTACAGAACAGACACAGGACAAGATACTGTTTATGGAATGCAAAATACATAAGTTCTTTCATAACAGTCGCTCCCCCCATATCCCCAAATGGGTCCCGAACGACCGTTCACAGCCCTATGTACACTGGACACTGGACACTGGACACTTTGCAATACAGCAAATATCATACGTACACCGAAATCATTTCCAAGTTGAGAAAACCAAGATGAATGACCCCGTTGCCTACAACCGGACACTGCTAGAGCTAGCTAGCTACCAAATGCATCCGTTTTAGAAAATCCCGGATACTCCTCATATCCACAAAAGAACTGATAACCAATGGCCAGTGACCTAATCTCACATTAACCAGTCAGGGATCGCATCTTCATCTTCCGGGTCCTGCGACAACAAAGAAGCTTCGTCGCTATGGTAAGATTTCTGGCTATTGGACTCAGGGGACGAAGTATGCGGGTTTGGAGCAGTCGGGGGCGGGTGAGATTCCAATATTGTGGGAGCATCATCCTCATTGATAGAAGCATCTTCCGCGCGATTCTCAACTTGTGGTGATATAGGGCCAGGATCCTGGTTCGCGTATCCTGGCTCAATGCCTTGGGTTGAGCTCGTCTGACTTGATTTCTCGGTCGTAGGCACGACAACAAGCGTGTATTGTTGGGGCTCTGCTGGACGAATTCTATGTTCTGGTTTGGGCCACTCTGTAGGATGGGGTAAGGGCGTTTGATGTTCACTTTCTTCCGGAATAAATCCTCCTCCTCCGAATTCATCCTCAGCTACAGATGCCGAGGTCTCTATGTCCATGTATCCTTGGCGTGAATTCTTTATATCCAGGGTCGCAGGCGGGCTTATTGTCCCTTGGCCCGGCTCAGGGATAAATCCGCCACCAGCTTCCGATGAGTCCTCATAGTCTTTCGTGCTTATATCAGGGCTCGCTTCGTCACTGACATGCTCCCCTTCCACCATGTACCCTTTCACTCGTTCTGCAATGCGCAGTCTGAGCAGGAAATGCTTCCATGCTTGCAAAGCTTCGGCCGACTTCTTCTCTAGCTTGGCTTGCAACTTTTCGCTTTCAAGGCAGTCTAAGACTTCTTCAAGTGCCTCCCGGTACTCAGTAGCAATGACGACCCCCTGGAATACAGCTGTACCATGGCGGCCCTTGAAGCTGAACCCAGTAACGGCTGCTGAATAGTCAATAGCAAGGATTCTAGCAGCATGTGCAGCATCGGGGTGGGTGATATGAACGCCACCCGGCGGTACCATGCTAGGTACGTAGACGTCCAAGTTGCCGTAAACGTTTTTGGGTACTTTCCCGCCAACGACAGGCGGCGGTTCATAAATTCTGGTCTGGAAGAAAGCGTACAAGGGTGTTTCTGCAACATCCTCCCCCTGCTCATAATCGTCAAATCCTCCAGCTTGGGGCTTTCTTGAAGGAACGCGCTTTAGCGGTTGCTCGCCAGTTTTAAGGTCCCGTCCCAGGCGATACCATTTATCTGCACTGCGAAGAGCATGGACATCAGACCGGCGATATACGGCTTCCAGGGCCTGGTTCTTTGATCCTGTTTTACCAGTGCCGACCTGACCAATCACCCGCTTCGGAAAGACAACCTCGTTCCGGCGAAGATGCCGCTCGATCGCATAGATGGGGTGGTTTTTAAAGTCCTGGATATTCCGAGGCATGGGCTCCGAGGCAGTCTTTGAAGTAAGTTCACTAATCTCCAGCTGATCCCGATCCTCCAGGAATGGTTTCTCGTAAAAGTAGAGCGCTTTATTCCACCAATTTGGGCCGTTCTTGATGCTCTCGATTCGAAATTTTCGGGTCTTCGCATTGAATGCCTTTGTATAACGCCGAGTAACATCCCTAGCAGAAGCGTCGTCCTCGAATGCCACCACATAACTCATAAGGTTATAAGAATCACTACTTGGGGGTTCGAACTTAAAGGATTTGGCGAGTGACTTGGTTACCAAAGGATCAACGGGTATCCATTTTTGGGTTGCTTCATTCAATGCCTCAACCCAGAAGACGGGATATGATGATTCTCGAATGCTGTTATGTGGCCCTTCGAACATTAGCCCCATTCTAAAAGTGGGAATGCATACAAAACTTACTGCTAGTGGGTGTTTCGGCTCGTCGTGGTGCTCCGAACTGTGGCCGACCAAGCCTTCGCGTATTTGAGCGTGGCGCTGTATTTGTTTGTCCAGGGACTGGTCCTTTGGGTGAATCCGGCAAAATCGGAGCGTCGTGTGCAGTAGGAGTGGAAGGAATGGTATTTTTTGTTGTGCCTGAGAAGGGAAGTGGTTGCAAAGAGCAGACAAGCCTTGCTTCTATAGCCACAGATCGAAGCAGTGCACAAAATAATTGAGCACCAAAGTCTCGCGACCCTTGCATTATTTTTGCCTGTTCGCAGAAATCTTGGCGTGACAGGAAGACTTCTGCATCCGTTATGATGGATTCCTAGGTGATAATGTTAGACATGCTATGCTTGATGCCAGACATGGTTATAATACCGCTCGTTGTTTCAAGGATTGTGGATTATCTGCCCAAAAAGGCCGCTTCAAGCCTGGCTTTGTTATTCTAAACCTCCTGTTGAATATATCACTAGCTTGGTTTAGCCCGTCGATAAATGATGTTGATCTGGTGTATTGCGGCTTGTTTTCAGGTGGATGTATAAGTGAGATTATTTGTTTTGGCAGCATCTTTTTCAGAAAGCCCTATATATGAGTCAGATGGCTATAACCTCATGAGCTCTGCTCATCTACAATGGAATTCATTTCCCTTGCTCTCTTTTCTCTGCCAGGGCCTCCATTTCCCCAGGCACCTTTCGTACTGGACAGAGAAAACATATAAATAGCCGACATAGAAAGAACTAACCTGTAATTCCTCATCATTGCACCAAAGGTTACGTATCTGTACATGGCGCAAAAGACAAAGCAGATGAACCTTGTGGATATCTAATCGCATTCGCCTCTCTGCGGCTGTGATTGCCCTTCGTCGTGGGACTACATTGCGCTTTGGATCCAGATGTCCATCCAAGGTGACCTGGATCGTTGAATTGTCTGTTTGATCATTATATGACGGTTGTTGGATATCCACCTCCTCCCATTCCATGTCCGATTCTTCGGACGACGATGTTAGCGAATCATACACCGTCTGGACATGGCGTGCCTCAGAACTACTTTCCTCTGCTGCAGAGGCGACTTCTTCGCTAATAGGCTGGGGGTCATGTGTGGGTTTCCGGGTGGCAGCTCTCCTCTTCTTTAGCGGGCGTTCATTCTCGGACCCGGGTGGCTCCCGGGATTGGACCTCAGCCAGCATCTCCTGGTATACTGCTGGTATTTCTTCGGCTGGGTCATTGTGCCGCCTCCGCTGTGGGTGCGTTGCAGCTAGATTCCTTCTAGAACGGGTGGATGGAGTTCGACTCGCCATGGCGAATTTCTGTCTGGAGGAGGCCCGGTTCCACAGCAATCATGCAGTCCGAGCATCTTGCGGTACTAGACCTAGGAATTCTTGCTCAGTTGTTTCTCGACTGGTCCGCGGAAGTCGCGTTGTCGCTGATGACGCTGAGTCTTGCACGTGACTGTTATGTTTGCCCTGTTTGGGGGTGTTGGGTGCCGGAGGCAGCAAAAAATAACAGAATCCGTACGATTGCGTCATAGGTTTCTGTTCGTTGAGAAAATGGAAAATAGGGTAGTGGGGGGGAGGAGTCATGGAATAAAGAAAAAAAATACAGACCGCTAGCTAGGTAGTTGTGTACGTACTACGTACGTACGATGAGCAAAAAGAAAACAAAAAAGTGATTCTCGGATATGGGCCCGAACCGCGATTCGAACGCGGGACCTCTCGCATTTCTTAACAGGTGTCAAGTACATCTACTAGTAAATAGTAGGGGAGGATACCTTTCCCGAAGCGAGAATCATACCACTAGACCATCCGGGCATTTGTTATTGTTTGGTCAAAAGTATTACTACATGAGCCAAAGACCAAGGTTTGATCATCGCTCACTTTTAATCCACTCTACTCAAACCAGACCATAGGCAATTCCCCAAGCTTCACACCTATAGACTAAATATTTGCCTAAAGGCTTTATGAGTATCAGTCGCAATGCTCTAAGCTATGTGTAAAGCTAAATACCCACCCTATTGTTGTAAGGAAATGATTGTTATGTTTTGTGACTATATATATTGTAGTATTCGGGTAGTTACTATATAGTAGAATAGCGCAATATCAAAAGATGGAATTCACAACTAGTAGTACGCGCAATCCACTTCGCAGAAGTGTAGATCTTCATAGTACTTAGGCATTACAAAGCTCCCCCTAGGTCCGCCAATTAAGCTGGAAGTGGGGTTGGGAGCGCCTGCAGGCCATATGTCTCTCGCGCCTTCACTATTCTGCCTAGAAGCCAGCGAACTGCAACATGAGTTATTTTCGACAGTGCTCTATCTTCCCCCCCTCCCTACCCCCCGAATTTCTCACTCCCTGAAGCACCCCGGTAGTAGTGACATCACAGGCCTTTGACCAGACACTTTGCAGGCCGCACACCTCGTCTCTTGGACTGAAATTATGAACACGGCTCCACACTAAATCTCTCCCCTACAAGTTATGTACGTTTTAAACACAACTCTTACTTACCTCGACATTAACTCTCAAAAGAGTCTGTCGCAAGCGCCGAAGAATCTTGCTTCCTTTCCTCGTTCTCAACCTTAATAATATGGTTTTCTATAAGCCGATTACTGCTGTCGCGCTATTTTCATTCAATCGCCTGAAATTCGGCTAGTATCTTCTGGGTTACTGCCGGATATTACCTCGCCTGGTTCATTGTGCAGTTTCCAAGGGGCTTTTTATTCCTACTAACGTGACTAGTCCAGGAGCGTGCAGGGTGGGCAGTTAATAAAGGCTGCTGGCTACATATCAGTAGTGGTCTCATATGCCATGCGCATTTACCCATGCAGTAAAATCACTGGAACTTCAGATAGGAATAATCCTATGGCCGAGGCAGTGTGCACGAGTATATACGTACATGGCAATATACACTATTGTCAACTGAAGGAGAGAGTGGTGATTAGGGGGCAATGATTCAGGTCCAGCTCATTCTTGACCTGGGGAAGGAGGCTCTCAGGAATGGAGACTATTCGGGCTTCCCGGGAGGATGACCCTCCGCCCAGTGTTGATGTGATCACAACATGCATTGTACCACTACGGAGTAAGAACTACGATACTGCTTTTACCGAATTGAAGTACCGAGCCTTGTTGGACATAGTATAGAATCTGGCTCATGCATCTGGCGCGGACTAACTGGTGAATTAACCTAAGTAGGTATCTTGGCAATTCATTACCACCATCCTTAGCTCCATGGTGTATACTAATCGTCTTAGCTACCTATCTACCATTTGCAATGATTCTTTAATGAGAGTGCCAAGCAATAGACGACGCAAAAGCTTGATACAATGCCATGCAAGCTTCAAAGGCATTGCTATGCTTGTGAGTGATTGAATAGCCTGTGTAGGCTTGGAAACATGGAAGATAACCTTCAATAGTGCATTGGAATCTCAAAACCTTGGATGGAAAAGTAAGTCTCCTGGCCGGCGTTTGTTCAGAGCTACCCTGGAAAAACAAGATATGCTTTATTTCATTACTATGGTAGTTCGGCAAGGCGAGGATCAACAGCGATGTCTACCTCATATAGAGTGACCGGGACACCTGTTTCGCGGTATGGAATGTGAGCAGAGTCAACAGCCCATGCTGTCTATCAGAATGTGAACCTACCCTCGGGGGGGGGGGGGGGGGAACGTCGATCCTAGCTACCTCTAGTATTCCCGGCACAGATCAGCCGTGGATGTTTGGAGTTCAAGACGGAGCCTCTGTGATCACCGGGCTTTGCAGCGTCCGTGGTCCATAGTCTGGCGTAATCAAATCCATAAAGCAAGGGATGGGGGAGTATATGGCTGCTTGTTGGGAGGAATGCAAGTCAAGACGACACGCGGTTGCTTCGTTTGTTTGCCCGGGGTAAGGATATAAATATAGCTTCTGCACTCGCGCTGAAAGACATGTTTCAAGAGAAGAATTCCGCCGCGGATACTTTATATTTTATATACTATACCTGCTCATTTTGTTAACGAAAGCCACGATTACCAATATGAAGACCTCTAGCATTTTGAACGCAGCCGCCATTCTGGCCTCCATTCCCTTGTCATTTGCAAAGATTCTCAACTTCGTCGCACATCAAGATGACGACCTCCTCTTCCTCAGCCCGGACCTGATCCGAGACATCCTGTCAGGTCAGCCTGTCCGAACCGTGTATCTGACAGCCGGAGATGCTGGCCTGGGATCGGACTACTGGTCAAGCCGCCAGATGGGCTCACAGGCGGCCTATTCCCGCATGTCAGTCGCCAGCAACAACTGGATCGAGTCTGATGGCGGGATCGAAGGAAAGGAAATTTCGGTCTACACCCTGGCGGATGACGAGGACATCTCCCTGGTGTTTATGCGTCTGCCAGACGGCAACCTGGACGGCTCTGGGTTTGCATCCACGGACAACGAGAGTCTACAGAAGCTATGGGAGGGATCGATTGATCAGATCACCACGGTTGATGGATCGGGGACGACATACTCGAGAGACGATCTTCTCCAAACACTCACCGCTCTGATCGATGACTATCAGCCCGACGAGGTCAAGACTGGCGACTTTGCGAACGACTTTGGCGAGGGAGACCACAGCGACCACTATGCGACAGGGTACTTCGTCGACCAGGCGTTGTCCTCCTCCAGCAGCAACGCCAATCTCGTCGGATATTACGGATACCCGATCCAGGACTGGGCCGTCAACTTGGATGATTCGGACATTGAGGACAAGACCAACATCTTCTACACGTATGCCGCGTACGACACGGCCACCTGCAGCACCTCCGACGCGTGCTCGAGTCGGCCAGAAGCCGCTTGGCTGCAACGTGAATATCAAGTCTAAAGCGTGTTTTCCTTTTCTTTATTGCAGGCTGATCAGGCCACTCATGTCTCCAATTATGTTCTTGAAACCCCATATGCCTTTCGAGCACGCCCTCGCTCTCCGCGATGTTGTACGGACGCTTGCTTGTTGTGTTCGGGAATCGACAGTGAATGCGATCTGGAAAGTTGCCGGGAATGAGGTGTACGTTAATTACGATATCACTGTTTTTTTTATTCCATTTTCTTCAATACAGGATAGCCCAATGTTATTTTTGCACATGGCATCGATTCCCGACTTGGGGCCGCTGGAAGCGCTCCTCGAGAAACTCACATACGGAGTAAATTGTAAACAACTGTCCGAGTCAGCACCAGTGATCATAGCAACATAGAGCCCAAGAAACCATGATCTGTCCGAATGAGAATAGAGCAGCCGCAGTGTACTCTGCTGCAGCTGGTTACATTCCAAGTTATAGACTTGGGAATGTTGGGGATGGTCTTTTGCTACTGGCACTCAATAGCTTTAGAGACACATGCCTGGTAACCAGGGAAGGAAGTCCCCATCCAAGACCTTCTTTTCCACGCCCACATGACCTCACATGATCGCCACTAAGAATAAGTACCTCCGGCACAGGTCACCGCTCATCCCCCCCCTTTGGTGTACAAAGTAGCTTTACTCCGCCGCACTCCGTACTCCGATCTTTCATCTTTCTGGAGTAGTTTCTCCATCTCTCCCATCTGGGCCCTGGCGGTCGGAACCCCTGATAAGACTGGCGGCCGGCCGTGAGGGGAAGGCGAGCGGAGTGGGGACTGTTTGTTGATACTTATCATGCAACAGGGCCCAAGGTTACACCCGCAGGTGGTATGGAGCCATCTCGAGTGAGTGAATCCATTCATTCATGTCTGTCACCCAACTGAGTTAATAATAAACATGGCCACCCCGACCGTGAGACATGCCAGGCTCCCCTGGCTTCCCTTTCTGAGCTCCGCCCCCCCTTCCCCCCCTACTAACGTGACTTACTCTGCCTCCCAGGGGATCTACTCTCTTTCTTCAACCATTCTCATCCCTTCCTTTCTAATCCTACCTTGAGTGCTGTTTGCTAGGGTGGGATGATCTATCTATCTTGAAATTCCACCATGCTTCTCTCCCGCTTTTGGCCAGTGTTTGTTACACTGGTCACCGTCTCTGCCGTCAAGGTCAATCCCTTGCCTGCTCCCCGCAATATCTCCTGGACTGGCTCCGGCCCCAAGAACCTAGCTGGCTTTGTGACGCTCCGTGCTACTCAGGATACCAACGACTCGATCCTCGCCAATGGATGGGATCGCGCCTGGAAGACCATAGTCTCCCTGCAGTGGGTGCCCGCTGCCACAGAAGCTCCTTTCCCTTCCTTCCAGCCCTTCCCGACCGACACTGCTGGGCTCTCCAAGAGGGCCAAGCGCGCCTTATCATCGATCCAGTATGTGGACGTCGCGGTGTCGGATATCGACGCCGATCTCCAGCATGGAGTGGACGAGTCCTACACGCTTGAGGTCACAGACGATTCTTGCTCGGTGGTCATCCAAGCGCCAACTGTGTGGGGTGCGCTTCATGCCTTTACCACCCTCCAGCAGCTCATCATCTCCGACGGCCAGGGCGGTCTGATAATCGAGCAGTCAGTGAAGATCCAGGATGCGCCGCTGTATCCCTATCGAGGCATCATGGTCGACACCGGCCGCAATTTTATATCCATCAACAAGATCTACGAGCAGCTGGATGGCATGTCGCTCTCCAAGTTGAACGTGCTGCACTGGCATATGGATGATAGTCAGTCATGGCCTATGCAGATTGACGCATACCCAGAAATGATCCTTGATGCGTACTCCTCGCGCGAGATTTTCTCGCACACCGACATGCGTAATGTTGTCGCATATGCGCGGGCTCGAGGCATCCGAGTCATCCCGGAAGTTGACATGCCCGGCCATTCTGCAGCCGGATGGAAGCAGGTCGACCCTGAGATGGTCACCTGTGTCGACTCCTGGTGGTCCAACGATGACTGGGCCTTGCATACCGCGGTGGAGCCGGTCCCCGGTCAGATGGATATAATTTATAATGGAACGTACGATGTGGTGCGGAACGTCTACAACGAGCTGTCGGATATCTTCCCGGACCACTGGTTTCACGTGGGGGCGGACGAACTGCAGCCCAACTGCTACAACTTCAGCCGTTATGTCACGGAGTGGTTTGCGGAGGACCCCTCGCGCACTTACAATGACCTGGCTCAGTACTGGGTAGACCATGCGGTGCCGATCTTCCAGAACTATAGCTCCTCGCGCCAGTTGATCATGTGGGAAGACATTGTCCTGTCGACCGAACACGCGCACGATGTGCCCAAGAACATTGTGATGCAGAATTGGAATAACGGCCTGGAGTACATTAGCAAGCTGACGGAGCTAGGCTACGACGTGATCGTGTCCTCGTCTGACTTCATGTACCTAGACTGCGGCCTGGGAGGGTTTGTCACGAACGACCCTCGATACGACGTCATGAGCAACCCAGATGCGAGCACGCCGAACTTTAACTACGGTGGCAACGGGGGATCCTGGTGTGCCCCATACAAGACCTGGCAGCGCATCTACGATTACGACTTTACGACAAACCTCACCGATGCGCAGGCCAAACATATCGTTGGAGCTGCGGCGCCGTTGTGGTCCGAGCAGGTCGACGATGTCACCGTGTCCAGCCACTTCTGGCCGCGGGCGGCCGCTCTCGCCGAGCTGGTGTGGTCCGGCAACCGTGATGAGGAGGGAAACAAACGGACGACGTGGATGACACAGCGCATCCTGAACTTCCGCGAGTATTTGGTTGCGAATGGAGTACAAGCAACAGCTCTCGTGCCCAAGTACTGTCTGCAGCATCCTCACACGTGCGACTTGTACCGCAACCAGAGTGTTGTCCAATAAGAGGACCTTTTGATTTTGGCTGGATATCTTGCGAACGATGTTCATGATACGCACTCTTGGCATATTGATCTAGTTCTGGAATTTAGCTACATAGTCAATCACATGTTATGCTTATATTACACCATCTCCACCTCAGATGAGAGAATACCCACCTCCCCCCCCCCCCCTTTCATATTCATGAGCTCAGGGTAGCCTATCGTTTTTTTTTTCTCTTTTTTTTTCTCTTATTTCTCTGCATCAATGTCCCATTCAGTCTCCAGTCTCTCGGCTATCGGACTAAAACAAACCCAAACGCTCACACCAACGGCAAACCACTCGGCATGCCGGCGACAATTTTTCCGCCAACACGCAAGCTCATTACAATAGTAAGGTAAGCGTAACTTGCCTGACAACAATGAACCAAACCAAACCAAACCATAAATGTGCCGCATATCCATCCCTCCCTCTGCCTGGACTCGTGTGTAGTCAAAAACGAAACTTAGGAGCCGTACTCGGGAACGACGGGATGCATTGTAGATAGGTCAATGCAAGCAAGCAATGGGGAGCCCCTCCGGGAAAAACGGATGTCAGTAGCAGCAGTGGCACTGGTGCGTGCGGGCAGATCCTCAGGAACCATGGCTTGAATGGGTTGGTGAAGAATCCGAGGGCCGGACGGGAATCGGGGCAGGAGTGCGGTACCTAGATACTATAGTAGTTATTTATCTACGCAGTCCCTGTACCTATCTAGTACGCAGACGGCACTAACTCAAGGCACAGTAGTGCATGCTACCATAGTAGTGTAGTTGCAGATAGTGTGGTAGTACCCACTAGTAGTAGTTCCGCATTATCCGCTGCTCAAAATTCGAGACGAGGACATGCATGGACATGGATTATTCGGGCTGGACGGTCGGGAATATTCTTTGGTCCTGGCTGGTCTCCGCTGAGTCAGGATGATGTCATGGCTAAGTTAGGGCCTGCCTCCTATGAGGCTGTGGTAGAGTTGGTTGCAAGGGATGAGAGAGGTAAGACTCTATTTACTTTGTACGACGGAGTACTTCATAGAGGTTACTCACCTTAGTAGGTGGTTGATAGGTGGCAGACAGCAGTATTGTGTAATAGCAGTAGTTACTACTCCGTACAGTAGTAGGTACTACCAAGGTAGTACGGAGTGGACCAATGAGGGCCGAGGGAATAAAGCAGACCAAGTCCCGGGAGACGCTGCCGAGGGGACGGTCACGTGGGGCTGCCCCAGGTGCCGAGGTGGCTAGCCGCTGCCAGGCCGGCAGACCCGCCGGCGCCTCTTGCGTCGCTCTCACTCCCCGAACTCGCATCTCTCGTCCTCCCCGGCCCTGGTCTGTGTGGCCACATTGGCCAATGTTGGTAGCCCTGGCGGCCCTGTGCTGCTGACACACCTGATTGCAGCTGGTTCTCCCCACAAACCAAACCCTTCCTCGATCCAACCGAAGATGAATGAATGCCGTTGTGGCTCGCCGATGTCCGTCTCATCGCTGTTTTCGGGCCTCTCCCCCCAGGCCTCCTCGCGATATTTATATGCCCGTCCCCGTTCCCCCATCACAATGGACTTCTCATCCAGATCAGCTTCGCATCGGCCTCTTCATCTCTTCTTTGCCTTCTCTTCGATACCCGGGTGATGCTCTGAGGTGGTAATACTACCTTCCACCTACCTACCACCTTGCATTGCGCATACATCCAGATCCCCGCCGGCCACATCCTCCTCCCCCACATTCCTGAAGCTTGGTTGTCCGCCAGCCACACAGTGTCGCCAACATGGCCCCCTCCCAACAACAAGAAGACAAATATGACATCGTCATCGTGGGCGCTGGCCCCGTTGGCATTGTCCTCTCGCTCTGTATGTCCCGCTGGGGCTACAAGGTCAAGCATATCGACAACCGCCCGGTGCCGACCGCCACCGGCCGTGCCGATGGCATCCAGCCGCGTTCCACCGAGATCCTCCGCAACCTGGGCCTGAAGCGCCAGATCATGGCCTACAAACCCGCCAAGGTGTACGACGTTGCCTTCTGGGATCCCCTGGCGGGCGGAAAAGGGATCCACCGCACCGGAAGCTGGCCCAGCTGCCCCCGCTTCATCGACACCCGATACCCCTTCACCACCCTGGTCCACCAGGGTAAGATCGAGCGCGTGTTCCTGGACGAGATCGAGAAGGCCGGTACCACGGTCCAGAGGCCTTGGACGATCGTTGGGTTCAAGAACGATGGCCTGGACGAGACATATCCCGTTCAAGTGCAGCTCAAGAGCCTCGACACGAACGTGATCGAGACCGTCCGTACCAAATATCTCTTCAGTGGCGAAGGCGCTCGAAGCTTCATCAGACAGGAACTTGGCATTAAAATCCAGTACAAGGACCCCATCTCTTATGTGTGGGGTGTTATGGATGGTGTCGTGAGGACCAACTTCCCCGACATTGAGGTAAGACACCTTGAATCTCCCCCAGCACTCTCGGAAATGCAGTGGGCTTGCTGACCATCTTCCCCATCAATAGACTAAGTGCACCATCCACTCCGATGCCGGCTCTATCATGGTGATTCCTCGCGAGGACAATATGGTCCGTCTTTACGTCCAGATCGCTTCGTCCAGCGATCCCGATTTCGACCCTAAGAAGACGGCCACGGCGGAAGATGTCCAGGCGATCGCCAAGAAGATCCTTCAGCCATACTGGCTGGAGTGGGATCGCGTGGAATGGTACTCGGTTTACCCCATCGGCCAGGGTATCTCCGAGAAGTATACTTTGGATGAGCGTGTGTTTATGGGAGGTGATGCTTGCCACACCCACAGCGTAAGTCAATCCCTTATGACCTATTGAGTCTTCCAATCAACACGAACATCGCTAACCCATACCTTCCAGCCCAAAGCGGGTCAGGGCATGAACACTGCTTTCCACGATGCCCTCAATATGGCCTGGAAGCTCCACGCCGTGGAGTCTGGTCTGGCCAAGCGCTCAATCCTCAGCACCTACGAGAGTGAGCGCCAGGATATTGCAGAGACCTTGTTGAGTTTCGATAACAAATACGCCGCTTTGTTCTCGAAGCGTCGCCCCACTGCGGGCGAGGTAGGCGAGGCCAGCCATTCGGCTGCTGCTGACGGCAACGGCGAGGAGGACGAGTTCGTCAAAACCTTCAAGTCCTCCTGCGAGTTCACCAGTGGCTACGGCGTGGCCTACAAGCCCAGCGTATTCACCTGGGACCCCAGCCATCCCGCCCAATCCCCACTGTTTGACGTCCCCGGGGTGAAACTGACCCCAGGCCGCTCATTCACACCCACCACCGTGACCCGGTTGGCCGACGCCAACTTCGTGCACCTGGAACAGGAAATTCCCGCCAACGGCGCATTCCGCATCTTCATCTTTGCCGGCAAACAAAAGCAGACCAGCAAGGCGATCGCCGACCTGGCCGCCAACCTCGAGAAAGAGCGCTCGTTCCTCTCCGTCTACCGCCGAAGCGACATCGCCGACGTCTCCTTCTTCGAGCACCACCTCCCCCACTCCAAGCTCTTCTCCCTCTGTCTGATCTACGCCGGCGAGAAAAACCAAGTGGACATCGACGCCGTCCCCACCATCCTCCGCGACTACCACCATCACATCTACGCCGACAACATCCCCGACGTCCGGGCCCCGAGCGCCCAGTACGCCGCCCACGAGAAACTGGGCTTCGACCCCGAGAAGGGCGGTGTCGTCGTCACCCGCCCCGACAGCCACATCGCCTGCACCGTGCAGCTGGTCGAGGGCTCTGGCACCGTCGACGCCCTCAACGCCTTCTTCGGCGCTTTCACCACTAAGCCCCTCGGCCAGGATCAACAGCAAAGCCGTCTGTAATCGTGCTTTCTTGTGTATTTTACCCCCTCCCTGTCCTGTTGGCTTATTACCCGGGGCTCTCTTGTATATAGTATACTTCGCTTCTTCGCCCTTGGCTTGGTTACTGTTTAGCGCAAGTCATTGTGATCCTCTGGCTGTTCGGGTTATCTGAATATTATATGTTAACTAGAATCATCCACTCAAAAAAGCATATCCCCCCACCCTCCTCCAGCCGTAAAAGTAGCTTAGGTACATGCACTCATCCACTCACTCAAACTCATCTACCGATCTACACCCGAGTATTGAAAATCAGCGCTGCCTTTCCTATCCCATCCAGAAAAGGAAACCCTCCCCACTTCCACATAGGTACCATATAGATTATAGATACGGAGGAGTACTGTGCCGCGCCGCAAGAAAACCAGAGCCAGAAAACTGAAAAAGAATATCCACCCCCCCCCCCCGGCCGCCCGCATCTACCCGCAGCCGCACACCGACCGACCGACAACCCCCGGGATCTTGTTTCCGGGGGCTGCTGCCCTGCCGGCGGTAGGCGGTGGGCGGTGACACCGCAAAGTATCTAAGCATCTAAGAACTAGTCTAACTAAGAAGGCAAGGCAAGGCAAGGGGGATCTACGCTAGTCGATACTATTTCTTTAGGGTAGAGGGGGAGGGTGCGCTAATGCTTAATTTCTTAGCCGTGATTTCCTGGCCAGTTGGTCCGTCGGCCAGTTGGTAAAGGTGAAGTACTTACCTACTTAGGTGGTATCTAGGTAGGTGGTTGTTGGGTTTGGGGGTTGGTATTTGTTAGTGGAGATAGATAGATATCTAGATGCTTATGGTGGAAGGTGAGGGAGTAGACTTGACTTGGACACAGAGTTTACGATGTTGCTTTCTCAGAGGGAGGGAATAGGATCAGAAAGTGAGCGGGCGTGCGGGCGTGCGGGCGTGTGGGCTCCAGTTTGATTTGGTTCACGTGGGAGGATCTAGATACATAAATGTGAGGGAAGGAGATACTACTACCAAGGTAATAGGTATAGTATAGAGAGGGAGGGGTAGTGGTGGATAGTGGTACGTTTGTGAATCACGCTAGGGCTAAAGGCTAAACGGAAAGAGATAACGCGGACAGAAATACATGGCCCGGGAAATGGGATGAAAGAATTGACAATCAATGTCATGGGGAATCGTTCTCGCTTTATTGCTTTTTTGTTTTTCTTTTTGTTTTTCTTTTCTTTTATTGTGTCATTTTACCACTTGATGACAGGGTTGGGGAAGTATTCGTTGATGAGCTCGAGGTAGTATGGCTGGAGGACTGTTAGATACCGTGTGTTGTTCTGGATGGGATGGGATGGGATGGGTGTGGTTCTGGAGGCTTACCTTCAGTTCTTCGGCGCTGGGAACGTCATCGCTCTTGCTGTATAGATCGTACGGGTTAAAGGCTTTGACGGCCTTGAACATCTCCCGGTCGTGGTCGTTCATCAACTCGTGGTAGGCACCGGCGTTATGCCACGGGTAGAAAGAGTGGTAGCGGATCATGGCCAGGGCCTCGGCGGGGAGGGTGGACTGGTCCTTGACGACGTGGTAGAGGTACTCGTCATGGCCCCAGGAGATCATGATGGTGTCGAGGCCGCAGCCCGGGCTGTAGATGCCGAACTTGGTGTCGTAGACGGGGTGGCCGTAATCCTCGTTGTCTTTGAAGGATTCGCGGCCGTAGATGATGCGCTCATCGAAGCCACAGCCGACCGGGAACGTGTCTCCCACGACATCCCACTGGCCCTGGGCGTCGAAGAAGTAGAGCAGCTTGCCCAGGTCGTGGATGAGTCCGGTCAGCTGCATCCAGCGGGGCTTGCCGTCGCGGCGGATAGCCTCCGCGGACTGGAGCAGATGCTCGATCTGAGAGAGACTGGTGTCCGGATCGGACTCGTCAATGAGCGTGTTGAGCTTCTCCATCGCCTCCCAGATCGTCATCTCCGCACGGGTTTTGGAGTGGAACTGGTTGCGGGCTTTGAGATTGTAGGCCACGGTTTGCTTCGTGTGCTGCTCCTTGTAGAAGTTCTTGACTCGGTCACAGGCGTCCTCGTATTGACGGAACTTGGTCTTGTCCTTGTTCTTGTCAAACTCGGATTCTTCGTAGAGACCCTTCTCCTTCATGTTGTCCTTGAGGACGTTCACATTGTCGATGGCGTCCGACAGCTCCTCGAGAGCAAGTCCGTCACGCTTGGTGTTGAACACCGGGATTTCGGGGGACACTGCGACCGGTGCCATTGTGTTGTTATAGCTTGGAGGCGAGAGCTTTCTTTTACTTACTCGCTCTGATTTTCGTGGGACTTGGGTATCAAGGTGTTGCTCTTGGAGTCTGTCACTGGGAGGAAAACAGCTGGAGGGGTCGCGGTCTAAATATCAAGGGGATTCGCAATAGTGAGATAGTTCCGAACCCGTCCCACTTACCTCATGACGTTTCATGATTCTAGAAACCCGACGGCGATCCATAATAGAGACGTAGACGGTGGCACCTCGCATGCCAGGAGCCCGGATTCTGGCTTCCGCAGGGGAGAAGTCCTGGGACTGGCCCGGTGGCCCCTGGGGATCATGCCCACTCATTGTGGAACATCGGGCGGATCGTCCAGATCTGGGTCCAACCAGATGCAGCCCGGGACTGGGGAGAGGTGAACTCATGCATTGCCAGCCACGGCCTCGGCCTGCTGGGGTGGGCGCGCATCAGGATATTGGTTTCCGACGGTGGAGCGAACCACTGGCTCCCCCGCACGGCCGGCCGCCAGCCAAAGAGATCCCTTCCATTTGCTACCGCGTCTCCTGGCAGACATGATCATCCTTCTGATCACTGATCCTTATCTCGATTCGATCGCCATCGAATGCCTATCAGAGGGAAGTCGGATTCCACCCCTCATCCCCGAGGTTGGGCAAAAGAGGGGTTATGCTGCTGTGATTTCACCAATTTCGCTCCTTTCGCCTAGCGTGTGGAGAGTGGAAGGCCATCTCAGGTGACAATGGACTTTGTGAAACAAGAACACTCGACTAAGATGTTCAGACACCTAGATAGGCTGTGGCGATGCAGACACAGTCTATTTTGACAGACTTTGAGATGGTGAATCCGGATTGTGGGGAACGGCCTCTCTCCATTCTCATACTGCGGGGTATCTAGAGGGACGAGTCGTTGTCACTCGGTCGCGTGCATATCCAGAAGAGAATCCGTGTAAGACAACCTCAGACACCACTGGCAATCGTCCCTTTTCGCTGGCATCCCAAGTGATTCAGCTTCGATCGAGAATCAATGACGTAGACTTAGAAATGATGTCGCCCTGCCAAGACTGCGCCACGGAGGTGTTAGATATTCCGGACCGAGATAGCCAAGCTGCAAACAGGACAAACTTCGGACTTATCGATTACGAAAAATGAGCGGCCGAAAAAAAGAACTCGTGCGCGAGCAGCAATTCCTCCCACCGCCAGACTTCAGACAACTCCATCATGCCTCGTGAGAAGGTGAAGAGAGGCCGCAGGGCCGCTGAAAAGGCCGACAAGGAGGCTGGCAAGCGGAAACGCGACGACGCCCCGGAAGACGTTGAGCCCAAGCGATTGAGACCCTCGACTGATGAGACTAACGAAATCACGGAGGGAGCAGACTATATCGCCCTTGACGATGGCCAGGAAGGTCAAGAAAATTTTGCATCAGGCGACATGCCCTTCTACGGTCTTCTGGACCCCGAGGAGCAGGAATATTTCTCGCGCGCGAACGAAGTCCTGGAATTGAACCAGTTCGGGGACGCCGAGGAGCGGAGCGTCTTCATCGAGAGTGTTTACAAGGAAGCGGATGGGAAGGAGCTGAAGATCGCCTGCAGTCAGTCCTGCTCGAGACTCATGGAGAAGATGATATCCATGTCGGACATGCGCCAGATCCGGAGACTGTTCAACAAATTCATCGGCCATTTCCTGCACCTTGTCCAGCATCGGTTCGCGAGTCACTGCTGTGAGACGCTGTTCATCAATGCGGCGCCGGGATTGATGGAGAAAGCCCCGAAACCCAAGAAGAATAAGAATGAAGACGAAGACGAGGAGGACCCGGAGCCTGAGCTGTCGTTGACAGAGATGTTCATGGCGGTCATCCAGGAGCTGGAGGGAAACTGGGGATACTTGTTGACGGAGCGGTTTGCGTCGCATACGATTCGCGTTCTGCTTCTTGTGTTGGCTGGCGAGCCTGTGGACCTGTCATTGACTGAGTCGATCGTTGCTAGCCGGAAGAAGGAGAGGCATGGCCTCGCTACAGACACCCAGGAGGAGAACCCTGTCGCAAAGAAGAGAAGCGTACCGGAATCTTTCGAGGCGACCTTGAAGAAAATCATGCAGGACATGGTTTCTGGGATCGACGATACGTACCTACGGGCCCTTGCGACGCACCCAGTCGGAAATCCGGTTCTTCAAGTGCTGCTGTACCTGGAGCTCTCGCACTTTGGGAAATCCAGCGCCAAGGACTCGAAATCGGTCCTGAGGCGGTTGGTTCCCAACGACGAGTTTGAAGAAGGCACGGAAAGCACCATCTTTGTCCGCGGACTGCTCTACGACCCGGTGGGATCTCGTTTGCTGGAGACCATCGTGCGCTATATGCCGGGAAAGCCGTTCAAGGGACTTTATAAGAACTTCATGCGTGACCAGCTGCGCTCGCTGTCACGTAACATTACCGCCGGATATGTTGTCCTCCGGGTCCTTGAGAGACTCGGAAAGGATGACCTGGAAAACGCCGTGGAACTACTTGTCCCCCAAATCCCAAACCTCATCGAGCGGTCCCGAGTGATTGTCCCCAAGACGCTGATTGAGCGGTGCATTACCCGTGGCGTCAACACGGCTCCCATCGCACGCGCTCTCGAATCCTCCTACGACAGTGATCCCGCCAAGAGATTGAGTCAGATGCTCTGGCTCGAGGGTGCCCCCCAGGAGGATGCAGAGGGAGAACAGAAGCCCAACGAATTTGGTTCTGATTCCAACGCCAACCCGAAGCCCAACACAGGAGCTAAGTTGCACAGCTCTCTGTTCGTCCAGACCATGCTCACGGCACCCGGGCCCGTCAGCGGTCTGGTTTATTCAAGTCTGCTCGCACAATCGTCAGAATCGCTTGTCGAGTTGGCCAAGGACTCCACGACCTCGCACGTCCTCCAGAAAGCCCTCACCTTGCCTACCTCCACCCTCCAATTCCGACGACAGTTCGCCGTCCGATTCACCGGCCAGCTGACGGATCTCGCCTTGGACAGCAGTGGATCTCACCTGGTTGACGCACTCTGGCCCGCCACCAAGGACCTTTTCTTCGTCAAGGAACGCATGGCACAGGAGCTGGCCCAGAACGAAATGGCGCTCCGCGACTCATTCGTTGGCCGGGCGGTTTGGCGGAACTGGGCAATGGATCTCTACAAACGCCGGCGGGGCGAGTGGGCGGCCAAAGCGAAGGGGCTCGATGACAGCAACGGGGCTGGAGAGAAGCCCAAGTCTCGGATTGAACTGGCACGGGCTAAATGGGCCGCTCAAGCAGCGGAAAACCCCAACAAAGCGGCGGAAAACCCCAATAATGAGGCCGTAGGTTCTTCAAGGTCCCAACGATTGGACGGTTAGATTAGGTAGCGATTCGTGGATTTTTTTCAAGCATGTATATCTAGGATTCTCTGATAGACCAAAAGCAAGACATCATTCAGCCTCAATTCAATTCTCTCCCTATCATATCTGTATGTAGATACCGTATGCTTCAGCAACTTCACGACCCGGTCACGTGGCGGTCCTCGAGTCGGGATCGGGATCTCCTCCGTCGTGCCGTACCACCGCGCAAGAAAATCCTCCGCCATCATCCTATCTCCGCGACCTTCCTCCTCCATAATACCCTCCTCACCAACAATTCGAACCATGACCCGCTCACAATCCCTCCTCACCCTCTCCCGGAGGTACCTCACCACCGCGGCCAGACCAACAACAACGACGGCAGCAGCAGGAACAGCACCCAGCAAATTAGCCTCCCACTTCCCAACCCATCCCCAACCACGCCTCCAACACCTCCGACACCACTGCCCCTACACCTCGAGAACTACCCGCCCAACCATCCGCACCTACCACTCCGCGCACCACCCCGCCCCGCTCCATGAATACTCCAACTCCCAAACAACCATCCTCTCCGCGTCGCTGCGCCATGTCCCGACGCACGGCTTCTCGCGCGACGCACTGACACTCGGCGCGCGAGACGCCGGGTTCCTCGACGTTTCTGTGCAGCTGTTCCCGCGCGGAGAATTCGATCTGATTCTGTTCTGGCTGGCGAGTCGTCGGGGGCTTCTCCGGTCCAGGGTGGAGAATGACGCTTTGTTGCAGGCTCAGGACGGCGGTGCTCCCCTCTCCGTGGACGAGAAAATCAAGGTCTTGATTATGGAGAGGCTGCGCATGAATGAGGAGGTTAGGGATAAGTGGCAGGATGTAGGTTTATGTTTCCCCCCTCTCCCTGTGTGGTGATGGTTGGTGTTTGGGGGTGTGGTTATTGGGCTCAATGGGGAAGAAGAAGAAGAAGAAGATAAGGAAGAAGAATTAGGGCTAATGTGTGTGGTTGTTGCGTCTAGGCTCTGGCTGTCATGTCTCTCGGCGAGAATGTCCCCCTCTCGCTGTCGGAGTTGCATTCTCTGCTGGACGATATTCTCACGCTTGCGGGGGATGTCTCGGTCGATGCGTCGTGGTATTCGAAGCGGTTTGCCCTTGCGGCTGTTTATACTTCCTCCGAGTTTGTGATGACCCGGGACTCGAGTGCCAATCTACGCGACACGGAGGAGTTCCTGACCCGGCGGTTGGCGGATTCCAAGGCTATTGGGGAGAAGATTACGGGCGTGAGGCAGTGTCTGGGGTTTATGGGGTCAACTGCCGTGGGTTTGGGACGGAGTTGGGGGTTGAAGATCTAATAGGCATGGGTGCTGTGCTGTGTGTGCTGTGTGTGCTGTGGTGGAGGGTGGAGTAGTGTATTATTATACTTACAAGCAATGGAACTGTCTAATATGTGTCAAGGTTCACAAATACTACTTAGGCACTTGCACTTGACTTTTCGCGAACTGTGCGGGCAATATTCGCCAGCCGCACCAGCCGCAGTCGCACCTGTAGCCGCTCCATCCAGCCATCCGGCCCAAACAACTCCCGCACGGCTTTCCGGTTAGGTGCCAGATCCCACCACGGCTCACGGATCAGGGTCGATGATGCCTCCCGTTGCTTCTTTGGCTGCTTCTGCTCTTGCTCCTCTTGCTCCTCCTCGTGCTCCTCCTCTTGCTCCTCCTCTTGCTCCTCCTCTTGCTCCTCTTGCTCCTCCTCTTGCTCCTTCCACAGCTTCTCACGCTGGACCTTTTGCCGGTGTGTGCTGAGATCCTGCTCCCGCTGGCTGGCAATCGACTGCAGCAGCCCGAGTGTCCGCGCGTTCGGTTCCACGCCAGTCACGTCCATCTCCCGCAGTAACGACACCACCCCGGGAAGATCGGAGCAGCCGCGCCAGTGGAAATAGATCAGCTCATTAAACAGGTCCGTCGACCCGCCCATGATGGCCGATTTCTTCCCCATCGACCGGATGGTAGCGCGGAACTGGCGAATCAGCTGCGATTTGGGGAAATGCAGCGTCAGCAGCCGGAACGCGCGAAGGAGCATGTTGGGGTACAGTTCGATGATGATGGGCTCCACTGGCACGCAGGCGGGGATCGCAAGACGATGTCTCTGATCGCTGCCCCAATCCACCGGGGACTGGACCGTCTTGTCGTCCTGACCGCGGGCATAATTTACAATGGTAAACACGCGCCCCTGGCAGACGCTCCACAAGCTGGCCTCGTCTTTCCCTTCCTCGATGGCCTCCCACATCGCATCCTCAATCTTCGACGACTCGCGTGCGATCACAGACGCGATGGCGCGATCCATCGAAACCTGTCCCGAGGACAGCATCTCCGCCAGCTCGTCGTCCGTGTAATCCCCCGCCTGGAGCCTCTCATCCGCCATTTTTCGTTCTTCTGTTATCATTTCCGGCTCCGCCTGTCGTGTGCTGTGAGTCGGCACCCGCTCTCGCTTGACCCGCAGATCATGCAGCACCGAGTTGAAGATGTTTGATATATTTGACAGTTCATCGCGCACCTCGTTGCGCGAGCTCGACTTGGTGCCGCTCCCGGACTCGACGGCTTCCGGGGCCGGACTGCGTCGCTCGGCGCTCAGTTGCTCGAGTAGGGTTCCGAAGATCTGTTTCTCGTCGCTGGTCATAGTGAGGGGTCTCGTCTGGGGAGGGGGACGGGGAGAGATGGGCTCTTCTTGGGGCTCGTCGTCCAGCTCGGCAGCGGCCGGCTCGGGATTTTGTCCTTGCGGTTTGGACTGCCGGCGCGGCAGTGATGATATCGTGGCGGCCTTTCTTTGCAGGAAACTTCTCCGCGGTCTTGCCCCGGGCTGCACTTTCGGCGACGGCCCATCGCGGGAGTCGGAGGTCGAGTCGGACTCGGAGGTCGAATAATGGTTTTGTTGTTGGTGTTGCAATAGGCTGGCGGCCAGCGTCCGAGTCTGGTAAAGGATCGGGGCTGGAGAATTGCGAGTCGCCAGGGCCAGCAAGGCACGAGTGGGAACTCGGGCGCTCATGGTCATGTGAACGTCGACAAAGTCGAGTCGTTGTCGTTGAGGCTGAGATTGGATTGGACTGGACTGGGACTGTCAAAATCGAAGAGGCGCTAGCAACCCGTCCAATTTCTGCCGCCGGATATCTCACGTGACGGCGCGGCGGAGACGCGGGTTCGCCGCGACGGCCCCTGCTTATTATCGCGTGTGTTTATATTATATTCCTGCGTTGTGGTCATTAGATCATGGCTGTTCTTGTTCAAGAATAATATCTATGGATATCCGTCCCCTATGTCGGAAGATGAAGTATACACTAAGCTTGCAAACGAGAAGAACGAAAAGCAACCACTATCCTCTGGGAATACTCCGTACAGATCCACCGATCTGTCGACCGCATCATCCCCGATGCGGGGGTTTCGTGGGAGGATCGGACTTGAGCCGAGCTGGTCCTGAGGGGAGCCGGGATCGGGCTCAGGATCAGGATCCATATCTCTCTGCTCTCCCCCGTCGTCCCATTGCTAAAACCGACATCACATCCACCTATCCAACCCAGGGACTATGGCGCACCTAAACGACATCCGCGGCCGATTGGCACTCATCACCGGCGCCTCGGGAGGGTAAGCAACATCCATCCATCCATCCATACCTACCCAAGTCTCCCAGTTACCCCCCCCAAACAAACCACCCACAGCATTCTAACCCACACTCACCCCATCCCATCTTTCCAGAATCGGCTCAGCATGTGCCCACCAGCTCGCAAACAAAGAAGTCCACCTAGCCCTAACATACTCCTCCAACGCGAGCGCCATCACGTCTCTCCAGACCGACCTCCTTGCCCAGCATCCGGCGCTTCGCATCTCCATCCACCAGGTCGACGTCGGGTCCGCAGACCAAATCGACGCTCTCTTCGAGCAGATCGACCAGCACCACGGCCAGCGCCCGGACATTCTCGTCTCGAATGCCGGCTACGGCAAGCGCATCCAGAATGTCTGGGATATCTCGCTCGAGGAGTTCGATTACACCCTGAATGTTAATCTCCGGGCCTCGTTTATCCTGGTGAAGGGCGTCGTCGAGCATATGAAGAGTCAGCGCTGGGGGCGCGTGATCTTCATGTCTTCCATTGCGGCGTATGGGGGTGGAATCAATGGTTGTCGTAGGTCTTCGTCTTCTTCTTCTAATACTACTTTTTTCTTTGGTTGAGTTGGGCTCAGGGAGAGGGGTAGCGGTGGCGATTTCTGATTTACCGATTAACTGGCTCTGGCTAACCCGTTGATGCATGGGAATGGATACAGATTACGCCGCCTCAAAAGCTGGAATGACCGGGATGATGCGCAATCTCTCGACGCGTCTGGCGCCCTTCAATATTAGCGTCAATGACGTGGCGCCCGCCATGATCGGGGAAACAGGCATGATCCCTAACGCGGAGGCTATCCCCGAGGTTGCGGCTGGTATTCCGCTCGGGAGACTGGGAGTTCCGGAGGAGGTGGCTAATGTGGTGACTATGTTGGTGACGACGGGGTATATGACGGGCCAGAGTTTGTTGCTGGCGGGAGGGTTGAAATAGGACCTTTGCCCTTGGTAGACCCGATGGGCTGGGGGGTGACTTTGAATAATGTCATATATAATACTACTGTGTATGTGTGTAGGTGTCTCTGCTCTGGACACCTTTTTTACTACGTGGGGGGGGACCGGACCTTCTCCGCGTCGGCTATTGACGTCGACGGCGCAATAGCCGATGGTATGTGTAATGTCGTATTACACATGGAGTCCCTTTTTTATTCCATCTCGTCCGGCGTGTCGGATGAAACAGAAGAGGGGGGATCTGTTCCTTCCGTACTCTCTGATTGATGGTCACAGCCTACTTACCTAACTACATTGATGTTTCCACTGATGTAGATGTTGATACCTCCTTCAACCTCGGGTGTCCTCCCTCCCTCCCTACGTCATGTCCATACGTTACAATACAGACAGATTGCCGTCCCCCCACGCGAATCTTCTCAATGAATCAATCATAGTACCTAGGTGGTTAATAAACAAATAAATAATGAATAACCACCGGCTCAGCTTGATTTCTCTTCTTTATTTTCTCCTCGTTTCCTCCTCTTGCTGTAACCTCCGTACTGCACCCCTCCATTGACTTGCTCCCCATCACCTTCCTTCGCCTACCCCGCCCCCGCCCACCATGCCCGCCGCACTTCTAATCGGGGCCATCACCCACTCGCGCAAAGAATGGGAAGACCTAGCATCCACGCTGACCTTGCAGGTGGGATCAGTCCAATTTGCGGAGTAAACAGGTACCGGGCTGAGTTACTGACTATATATCAATTAATGTAGGAGTTCCCCTCAGGGTCACGGGAAGAATTCATCCGCAACTGTCAGGCTGGACAGTACGACGAGGTGGAGGTGATTTATCGGTCTAATACCTCGACAAAGGTAGCCCCCCCCCCCCCCCCCCCCTTTCACACCAATTTCTCAGCGTAATGCAAAGAAAAAATCAAGGAAAGGCTAAGTTTCCCTGTTGCAGTTCACTGGCCCGTTTGACGCCGAGCTGCTCGCCGTCCTGCCGAAATCTCTCAAATACATCTGTCATAATGGTGCGGGGTACGATAATATTGATATCTCGGCTTGTACGGAGAAAGGTACGCTTGACTTGAGATATTGTTCGGGGGATGGGAGATGGGAAGAGAGGAGAGAGAGAGAGAGAGAGAGAGAGAAGGGAACAGATCAGATAGCTAATGAGTCCCAGGAATCGCCGTCTCCTCCACCCCCGTCGCGGTCAACAATGCCACCGCGGACGTGGGCATCTTCTTGATGATCGGTGCGCTACGACAGGCGTATGTTGCGCTATCAGCCCTTCGAGATGGTGAGTCAGTCAGTCAGTCGAGCTGAATCCCACCGACAACCCAAGTCAACCCAGCCCACCCCAATACTAATACTCATACCAAAAACAGGACAATGGCTTGGAAAGGCCACGCTTGGTCGTGATCCCCAGGGAAAGGTGCTTGGGATTTTGGGTATGGGGGGGATTGGTCGTGTAAGTTCACACACACACACACACACACTCTCTCTCTCTCTCTCTCTCTCTCTCTCTCTCTCTCTCTCGCAAATCAAAAACCTAATCCCCCACCCACCAAAACCAGGAAATGGCAACCCGCGCACAAGCCTTCGGGATGAAAATCCAATACCACAACCGAACGCGCCTATCCCCCGAACTCGAAGGCACGGCGACCTACGTCTCCTTCGACGAGCTGCTCGCAAACGCCGACGTGTTGAGTCTGAACCTGGCCCTGAACGCATCCACGCGCCATATCATCGGCGAGACAGAGTTCCGCAAGATGAAGGATGGGGTTGTGCTTGTTAATACCGCGCGGGGGGCGTTGATTGATGAGAAAGCGTTGGTTAGGGCGTTGGATGAGGGGAAGGTGAGCTATTATCTACCTATCTACCTATCTATCGATGTATATCTCTTGAAAAGGGTGTTGTGCTAACTAACACAAACCACACCAACCAGGTCCTCTCTGCAGGTCTCGACGTCTACGAAAACGAGCCGGAAATCGAGCCCGGGCTGGTGAACAATCCCCGGGTGATGCTGCTGCCGCACATCGGGACGATGACCTACGAGACGCAGCGGGAGATGGAGCTGTTGGTGCTGAGTAACTTGCGGTCGGCGGTTGAGAAGGGGGAGATGATTACGTTGGTCCCGGAGCAGAAGAAGGTGTTTGGGAAGTGAAGAGAAGTAAGTAAATGGAGGTAAAGGGAAGGGGTTTCTGCAGGGTGGATAGGTGGATCGTTTATCTATCTATCTATATACATAGATATAGATATAGATACAGTAGATATATATATATATATATATATATATATATAGTACTATATGAATCAATGGCTCCCAGGTCTAATTGATCAATCGTACTATACTTCAACTGCGTCATGTCTGTAAGGACAAGATATAGCCATCATTTTTTGTGATCTACAATTCATGCTGAAGAATGGTATTCCAGACCAGACCACACACCAGACCATCACCCTATCTATCCCTTTGGAGTGGAGTGAATGGAAGGGAAGAAAAGAATCACCCTTCCATCTATACATAATTCCACAGAGACAACCAGAATCAGGAAGAGCATAAGATAGGTGGTTGGTTTACTACAGGAGCTAGCTATCATATTAACCCTGGAAATAATCTATACTACAGTTATAGACATATACGGAGTAGGTAGGTTATCAAGGTACCCTTTGCGGAGTCCAGTTCAGTCCAGTCCAGTTCAGTCCGGATGAGTACAGTGCCATTCTGATTCCCGAACAATAGATCTAGGGGAAGCGGAAGGGACGGATGAAATGAATAAAGATTCACGACTACCGGGATGGACCTAACTAGATAGACCAAGCCAGGCATCAGAGAATCGAGATCACAGAGTACTCCGGAGCTGAATGGATTCCTTCTGGACTGCTCATTATACTGCGGAACAATTTCAATATCGCTGGTCTGGCGTGAGGAGACAGACTATCTACACTACCATGGAACCAACGGTAAAGCATAGGATGAGAACGTGCTCACTGCACATGGATGGTTACCTGATTGTCTGTCGAGAGGGCCGGGTAATCTCATCCCGTAGACACTCCGTTGGTAGACCTAGATACCGAGAAGTATTCCGTACCTGACGATCCAGGCAACCTCGAGCCGATTCAGGATGAAATGAGCAGTTGCTCACGACAATAGTTCGACTGTAGTACTGTTGTTAGCGTGGGACTGGAAATTAAGATCCATCTGGAATAGGTAGTAAGCATGATCATTATTGCATGGGCCCCTCGTAATCGATCTGATCGTCCCATGTGAGCTGATTGATCCTCGCCTAATCCTGGCTGATGGCTGCCAATCGGCGCGTCTCGTTGCATCGGTGCCTGGAATCCCTTCCCTGTTTATGCAGCATTCCGGGGAAGAAGGGAATTCCATGACATGGTATCTAGCTCGCTTGCTGCAGACTAGACTAGACTAGATGCTGACAACCATGAGTGCAATCTTATGAGATAGACGGTAGCCGAGTCGGGGAGAGACTAGGAAACAAGCAAAGCGATCCAGTAGACAAGGCTTTGAGGCTGACGCTCCTGCTTCCTTCGCGCCGGACTGGCGGTTCTGCCTTGGTTTATCTGCCTGGCCTCCTGGGCCTCCGGAGTACACTTTCTCCGCGTGTCGTTGCTTACTTGGGGGATCGAGTTGTAGCGTTGCTGCTAGTAGTAAGTACTCCGTAGATACTGTGTAGATAGATTGCAACCCATGCGGCCCACAGGCCACCCACCGCGGGCCCCGACGGCCATCCGCCCGGATCGACTCTTTACCGGCGCCACCCTCCCGGCTTCCACCGGGTCACCCTGGATTTAGCGTCCTCCACAGCTCCACAGCACTGAAGGATGCAGACTGCAGACTGCAGGCGAAATCCTGATAGTACCGTGAAATGTTTCAAGAAGTAAGAATCCAGGAACCACCATTGGGGGCCAAAAACCAACCAACCAGCATCATGTATTCGTAGTAGGCATGGTCCTATCCATCCACCCTCAATCAATCCGATCAACCATGTCGGGTCGTTGTCGGATACCGCCAGCCCGAGTTGCGCGCAATCTCATCGTCTGTCAGGATGTCTCGCCACCGGCGATAGCACACCGCCAGGTCGGCATCCGGATCGCTAGTCCACAGCCCCCAATCCTCCATCCGGGATGCCTCCCAGAACAGGAAGCCGAACTTGCGATAGGGGTAGAAGTGTATGGTGGCGAGGGGAGCCGCCCGGGGGTTCGCGCGGAAGGTGCGGAAGAATTCCCAGCCCACGGGTGGCTGGTTGAGATCCTCCCATTCGTACTCTGGCCGGCTCTCTAGGTGGACCACCGGTGGTCGATGGTGCGCCGGGGTGCCTGGCAGCGGGGGGATGCGCGGCGGGTCGGGCGCCCGTTCCCGGGGCTGGCGGTCCGGTGCCAGCGCCCGTGAGGCCGGGGTCGGGACGGGGCACAGCGCCAGTCCTCGGGGTCCGGCGGCGGCGGCAGGGGCAGGCGGAAGCGATGGGGCGGGTTTGTCCACTCGCGCGCGATGTCGACCATCATGTCGTGCGGGTGTTGACCGGTCAGGTCGTGGATCAGCTCAATGGCCGTCCATGCCTGCTCGCTGAGCAGCAGGTCGCGGAAGCCCACCGTGCTGGGGTTGGCTTTGTGCAGACGGGCCCGGTCGTGGGGGGACCAGTCCAACCCGCCGCCGTCGCGCGCGGCGACCTTGAGCTCGTAGAAGAACTGCACGCGCCAGAAGGCCAGCAGGGCGCGCTGTTCTTCCGTCCAGGATGGCGGGGACGATGACGATGGCGGCAGGCGCAGGGCAGCCTCGCATCGGTGCAGGCACCGGGCCAGACACAGGTGCGCCAGAGCGTGTACGCGATGCGCCAGCCCCACCAGCTGGCGCAGCATGGGCGCGGGGACGGCGGGGTCTAGGTGCTGGCAGACGGCCAGCGGGTGGGAGAGCATCTGGTGGTAGGACTGGAATTCAAAGTGATGGGTGCGGAGGGCGACGATGGCCTGGATGAGATCGCGGGTGGGCGGCGGCACGGAGGCCCGCAACACTGCGTTCACGATGTCGCCAGCGCCGGCGTCAAAGATTGCGGAGAGGCGGGCGGAGGCGTGGATGAGACTCCAGAGAGTGGACAAGTCGGGGCATTGGCGGAGGACGTGGGCCAGCAGCTCGTTGGGGAGATGTAGTAGTACTAGGGAGCAAGGCATTGTGGTGGGATCTTTTTTTGGGGGGGGGGGGGGAGACAGGCAGGGAGGGAAAGAGGGGGGGGAAATAAGTAAGAAAGAACTTGAAAGTGAAGGTGTTGGTGGTTACGGCTTTAGTAGTAGCATGACATTACTCCTACTACGATGATGGCGGGTATCAAGGGTCAAATAAGCAAGCAACTAGGCACGCTGTAAATTATATATATATATATATATATATATATATATATTTATGGAAGGATAAATACATAGATATTGACAGATAGTACAAAGTAAGTAGCAAGTCAGTCAGACGTAGTCAATCACGGCACTGTCGCCCACCCCGTGTAGTACTCCACCACCTGGCCGTTGTAGGGCATGTTCTGGGCATACCAGGCGGCGCCGGCGACAAAGGTGTAGCTCTCGGCGTTGCTTATGGAGTCGGAGCCTGTAAACAGGGGCTGGTTGTTGGCGCGGGCCATGGTACCCATGATGGCCCAGGCATTGTACTCCTCGCCGACGCTGGGGACGAAGCCCATGTCGGTGAAGAGGTGCAGCAATTCGTGGAAGAAGGTGGCGGCGGCGGGCATGATGTCGTTGATGGGCTGGTTGGGAGTGGGCGGGTAGTTGTTGTTGGCCTTGTAGCTGGCCAGCGTGACGGGCACGGGGGCCACGGAGCCCAGGGTGCCGGGGGCGAACGAGGAGGGGCACAGCGTGACCGCGCCGCGCTCCGAGGCCTGGGAGTTGGTGTAGCCCAGGCTGTTCTGGGCGCACTGGTACTGCAGGGCCGTCCCCTTGGCCTCGTCCATCCAGTACAGCAGCTGCGTCTTGTCCCAGTACGGATACACATCGCTCACCGCCACCTGCAGGCTCGTCGCAATGCTCTTCTGCCATGCTACCATCTTCGGGTCATCTTTGATCAGGTAGCTGCCCTTGCCGTTGGGGTTGGGATTTATTTGGCCCTGGGCGTCGCGCATCGGCGTGCTCATCGTCACCCGCTGCGAGTGGTCTTCGCAGAACAGCAGCGGCTTCTGCGTGCGGCCGGTCAATGGCCCCCCGTTCTCCAGCCAATACTCCAGGTACTCGTACCAACTCTTGGCCGACTGCACATCGGCTGTCGTGGGTTTCTGGAAGAACGCGTCCAGGAGCCGCTCCGCCACCGGGTCCGCCTTCTGGTAGTCGTCGCATGCCTGGACGCCCGCCTTCGCCAGCTTCAGCGCATCCGTGACCAGCTGGTCCAATTTCGACGTGTACTGGGCGCAATTCCCGTTGATGGTGGTGGACGTCACCACATCGAAGAGCGACGCCATGGGGAGCGCCGCCGAGGCCGCCAGCCCGGCATGGCCGGCCAGGATGAGCCCCGCAGGCGAAAGAACCTGGCGAAACAACCGCATGATAGAACTCGAGGGAAGAAGAGGGGACCAGGTCGGTCGTAAGGAATTCAAAGGACGCGGAGGACTGACTGATTCTCCCAGCAGCCAACCCACCCGGACATCAAGGCCTTTTCTGCAGACCACCTCTGACAGCCTCCCTCCGACCAAGGGCCTCCTATTCCCCATCACTACCCGGGGAAATTACACGAATCTGCCGGGAGATCCTTCGTCGCATCGCGGCCACGGAGATAGGAATTCCGCTAGTCTAGTGGGCTGGGAAATGAGATGGATCCGGCCGATGGAATGGATCTTACGCAGGATCTGAAGGCATCGCCATAGCCCGGAAGGGTGGAGCCTTCCTGCAGGTACGACAAGTCCACATGGCCGTTGATAAGCACACCCCTGAATGGAAGAATACCTTGCCAGATGGCCAAGCTCGTCCCATTTATCTGCCGCTTTCCCTGCTCCAAGGAAGAAGGAAGCAGCAGCAGCAGCAGCAGCAGCAACAGCAACCACACGGGACACGATGCGGTTGATCCAGAAGCTGGGACTCCTGTGGCTCGGTCTGCAGGGCGTCGACCCGGTTGCTGCACATGTACCCCACGGTCATGGCCGGCAATATCACAATCATCCCCATTATGGCTATCAACAGATGCCCCGGGGAATTTCTTCGGTCACCGCGACAAACGGGACGACCTCCAATACCCGGCCCCCGTTGCCCCCAGGAACCCCTCACGTTGAGTACCACCCAGTCTGACGGATTGATCAAGGACATGGACACTGACACTGCAATAGCCCCCACCCCCTTACATGAAGGATAACGTCAATAATTTCTACGGCACGGCGCCAGACCGGGGTAACGCGACAGGCCCCTGGCTGGGCACCCGTGATGACTCGACGCTACACGGAACCATGGCCACGGAGTCCGATAACTCAGACGATTACTGGCTGTCGACCATGGGCAGTGCCGGTGTGGTGAGGGCGACATCGCATCCCCCGGTTGTCCAATGTTGCTGACTCTGGTATAGATGCCGCTGGCTTCTTCCGACTACCAGTTCTTCCGCAATGTCAAAGACTTCGGTGCGGTGGGCGACGGAGTGACGGATGACACCGCCGCCATAAATCGCGCGGCGGCCACTTATGGCCTGGATGATCTGACCCAGCTGCGCTGTGGGAAAGACTGTGGCTCCACCTCGATCCTGGGGGCGGTTGTCTACTTCCCCCCGGGCACCTATCTGATCAGCTCCCCCATCATCCAATACTACTACACCCAGTTCGTGGGCAACCCGTCCTCCAAGCCGGTGATTGCCGGCTCCGAGAACTTCACCGGCATCGCCCTCTTCGACTCGGACTTCTACATCCCCGGCGGCGATGGTGCGGAATGGTATATCAACCAGAGCAACTTCTACCGCCAGATCCGCAACTTCGTCTTCGATATGACCGGCATGAACTGGACCAATACCGATGCCGGGCAGACCTATGTGCCTACCGGCATCCACTGGCAGGTCGGCCAGGCCACGAGCATCACCAACTGCGACTTTGAAATGTCCGTGTCGAGCGGCGACCAGTCGGCCACAGGGGTGGGGATTTTCATGGAAAACGGCAGCGGTGGGATGGTCGCCGATTTGACCTTTACCGGAGGGTAAGTCGTCTGAACCCAGAGAGAAGGGATGGTTGCGTGCTAACTCGGGCAGAAATATCGGGTTCGTGGCCGGGAGCCAGCAGTTCACCGCAATCAACATGCAATTCACGTCGTGTTTGACGGCCGTCAAGTCCCTCTGGGACTGGGGCTTCACCTGGAAGAATCTCTACGTGCTCTCGTGTTACATTGCGATTGATGCCACCGAATACTCGGGCACCGGGCATCAAGGCACCGGCTCGATTGCCGTCGTCGACTCCCACTTCGATGGCGTCCCCTATGCCATCACAATCGCCCGCGAGGATGACGAGCAGCCGAACATCGTGCTGGATAACCTGCTGGTCGAAGATTCCACCTCGGTGGTGCTGGTCTCGGGCGGGGATACCATCCTGGAGGGTTCCTCGGGGGCCCTGTACTACAACTCGTGGGCCAACGGCTATGAGTTCCTGCCGGACGGCTCCGGAGGCATCATGACGGGATTTATGGACCCGGCACCAACTAAGCCAGAGTCCCTGCTCGACAGCTCGGGCGCCTACTTCCGGCAGGCCAAGCCGCAGTACGCGGGGGAAACCCCTATCCTCGCCACGGACAACGGCGTCTCCAACGACATGAGCGGGGATCAGTCCTCCGCTATCAACACACTCCTGGCCGATAACGTGGGATCAGTTATTTTCTTCCCGGCGGGTATCTATCTCGTTGAGGACACGGTCAAGATCCCCGTGGGCAGCCGCATCGTCGGGTCGGGATGGAGTCAGATCATGGGCACGGGTTCCAACTTCCAGGACGAGAAGAATCCGACCGCAGTGGTTCAAGTGGGAGAAAAGGGGGACTCCGGTATCATCGAAATCAGTGACATGTTGTTCACGGTCCAGGGTCCGACGGCGGGAGCCGTTCTGGTAGAGTGGAACGTGCATGAGAGCACGCAAGGCAGCGGTAAGTCGACCTGAGACCCATGGCGCATATGCGAAATTTTCTGACTCACGACGTCTATCCTTCAGCGGCCATGTGGGATAGCCACTTCCGGGTTGGCGGTGCTAATGGCACCAACTTGGGGCTGGAGGAGTGCGCGGCCGGCTCCAGCTCCGTCAACAAGGACTGCATGGGGGCCTCGCTGATGTTGCACATCACCTCCGAGGCCTCGGTCTACCTGGAAAATGTCTGGGCGTGGGTGGCGGATCACGATCTCGACAGCCCGCTGAATGCGCTGGCCTCGGAGACCACGTCGGGGGTGCCCGTGAATGTTGACACGGACGTGACAGTGTACGGCGGACGAGGTATCCTGATCGAGTCGCAGGGGCCAAGTTGGTTGTACGGCACGGCCAGCGAGCACTCGCAGCTGTACCAGTACCAGTTGCTCAACGCCTCGAACATCTACCTGGGCCACATGCAGACCGAAACCCCTTACTACCAGCCCAGCCCCGATGCCCTCAGCCCCTACACCATCGGGCTCTTCGCGGGGGATCCCACGTTCTCAGACTGTTCGGACGACCTGTGCCGGGGCGCGTGGGCGCTGCGGGTGCTGAACTCGACGGACGTCTTCATCTACTCGGCCGGCTTTTATACCTGGTTCCAGGACTACGACGAGAGCTGCATGTACGAGGAGATGTGTCAGCTAGCGCTGGTGGACACCAACTATGCCAACGGGCTGTGGCTATACAACCTGTTCACAAAGGGCAACGTGCAGATCGTCTCGCCCGAGGGCGATCTGGAAGCGCTGTACTTCAACTCAACGACACAGGACGGGTTCACTAGTGAGATTGCGGCGTGGCTGGCCCTGGCCGAAGGGGGTGCAGACATCGGCTCGAGTGGGAACGACTCGGGCATTGTGTATATCGACGACATCATCTGGAGCGAGCCCGACCCGGTCAATATCTCGTGCTGGGAGCCGTGCGAGTACGTCCTGCCACCGATAATCCTACCGACCAATACCACCTTTGTCTATCCTCTTCTCGTCACGCCCATTGTCTATGGCCAGGAGGTGCCGACCGGATACGTGTACGACGGCGAGACCATTCACACGAGCGAGTATGTCACCAGCACCACCACCATGACCATCAGCATCCCCTCCGTCGTCGCCAACTCCATCAACCAGTGGAACGTCCCCATCGGGTCCAACACCAGCTCCACAGTCATCACCCCCTCGCCCAGCGTCATTGCTCCAGCCTTCAACGTCACCTATCCGCCCTTCACATGGAACGGCACCGTCTACTCGCCCTCCGTCTTCCCTTTCTACCCGCCGCCCTGGCCCGGCGTGACCGTGCCCCCCTCCGTGAGTGCTACCACCTCCTCCACGGCCCCGGACGTCGTCACCTGGGTGAGCAGCGGCACGACCTGGGTGACGACCCTTTCGGCTTCGACTTCGGCTTCTTCCTCGACTTCCACCTCGGCCTCAGACTCGGAGTCCGCATCCGCATCCACATCCTCGCAGTCCGACACGGCTACCACGACGACCGACGGTGGGGGCAGTGACGACGACCACGGCGGTCATCGCCATCGCCATGTCACCCATCATCGCGGGGCTCCGAGCCCGACGGCCCTGAAGCCCGAGGGCAGTGTTTGCCACGAGGGCATCCTGGGTGGCATATTCCATGTGTGCAAGTCATGCTGGATCGGGTGCGGTGGAGCAGACTGTATGTAGCAGCTTCCAGGCCCCTGAAGAAGAAGATGACGATGCTAATAATCACGTTACAGCGCCCAACGACACTCCCAACAACCCCAACAAACCTAGCAACCCCGACGACCCGGATGACCCCGACTCCAAGAGCTCAACCTCCTCGGAATGTTCAACCGCTACCTACAGCTCGTGCAGCACGGCGTGCATCACCGCCAGCCCGTCTGAAAGCTGCACCTCTACCTGCAAAGAGATTGTCGGTTGCGACACCACCGGCACGTCCGAGAGCGTCACCTGGACCCCTGCTCCGCTTTTCACGGGCAGTGCGGACTCGTGGTACGACTATGACGAGTCCGGGTCGGCGCTGGTGGCATCCGAATGGTCCGCCGGTGCGGCTGTCTACAGCGAGTATTCGACCATCACTGGCATCGACACTCCGACTGCGACGGCGACTGGCACGGCTACAGGCACAGGCACCTCCGGCTCGAGCTCCTCCAGCGGAGATTCATCTAGCTCAAGCTCGAGTTCCTCCAGCGGCGACTCATCCAGCTCAAGCTCGAGTTCCTCCAGCGGCGACTCATCCAGCTCAAGTTCAAGCTCCTCCAGCAAGGACACATCCAGCTCGAGCTCAAGCTCAAGCTCCTCCAGCAGCCACACCCGACAAACCATAACCGAAGTGGTGGTCGTATCCAAGACCATAGAAACAATGACAACCAGCTACTCGAAATCCGCCGGAATCGCCGCCATCGCCGCAGAATGGCGGGTGGGACTCCGCGGGGGAGAGCTCCGCGACTACGACGTCGCCTTCATAACCAACTCTGAGACGTTCGACGTCTGCCGTTTCGGGAAGGTATACGGCGTAGCCACCCCGACGCCCACCGCCTGGTCGGAGCTCCCCCGCGAGGTCTCCTTCTTCTCCACCTTGACCGTCCTCTCGACCAAGTACTCCAAGTGCATCTACACCAACTCCGCCGCCCCCAGCGCCGGCAACGGCGGCACCTTCTCCTGCGAGAAGGATTTGACTTTGCCCTGCGAGGTCGTCACGATCCCTGTCTTTGGCTGTGATCCCGATCTGCTTATTGGCTATGATACTAGTATTAAGGTCCTGGCGCAGTGCACTCTCTCCACTATGACGACTGATTACTCGACCACTTCTACTTATATCGCTGTTACGACGGAGCCGGCTTCTTAGGCTGTTTGTCTTCCTGCTCCTACCCCGGAGTCTGGCTCTACGATCGACCTCCACTTTCTGTACATATACATATTTGGTTAATCGCATTTGTCTTGAGGTTATGGATGGTGCTGGTAGGACAGGATAGGGCTGGGTATACTGGAATCCACAACATCACCATGCACGCCACTCCAACCCAACCACCATAACACCAGCAGCTTCTCTCTTCAGCAGGTTTCCTAATCTACAATAACCTTCACATCTATTACCCATCCAACTGTTTACTGCACTATACCTATATATCTCCTATGTTCTATCTCCGCCACAACACTTTTTTTTTGATTTATTTTATTTATTTTTTTTCCCAAAGCGATAAACATACCCAGCTCTACAATAACCTTCACCCCAGGAAGACTATTATTGACACAGAAAGGGTGATTAATATTTATATATACTCACCTTATACCCTTTCCAACACAGCCCTGCTCACCAGATATTATCCTACGAACTAAGCCAACCACTGTAAATTCTACTAGGCTACGCTACTAAAACTGGCTCCTACATACAACCCTCTAGATCCGCTAAACACAATTACTATGTTAGTGGTAACGAAGTAGTTAGTAGATATATAGTACTATACTTACATCTAGAGGTCAGTTTGTTGCTTTATTACAAAACAGGCGTGGAAATAATTTCTGTCTGTCCAGGACTGTTTGGATGGTTTTCAATTTTCAATTTCTACTGCATTTGCAGAGTACAAACCTATATTCCATATTCCATTTTCCATATCCTATATGGTATAGCTACTTAGCTATGCTGGTCCGGAGGCTGAGCTGAGGGCCGCGGATCGGATCGGATCGGACAAAGGAAGGTTCTCCGTCGCCGGTCCGGAGTATTTATTACATTTATTACATTGGACTGACTGGACTGGACTTCGAAGGAGTCGACTCGTCGAATCGATCTGCTGATGACCTGATCTGATCGCAAGCATGACAATACCAATGCATCTTAAGCATCTCTATAATTGATGCCCATCGACCTATATCCATCTATTAATCTTCTAGGGTTATTTCTAACTGAGTGGGGTGAAGGTGGTTGGGGTGGGTGGGTGTCCTCGGGCTTCTCTGTGCATCACTGCGTAGTGTCCGTACCGCGGCGGCTAGGCATTTGATCGAACAGGATTCTCGGATATCAGGTGGAAAGGGCTGGAAATTAAATTAATATATTCGACTGTTCACTTTGATTCTACATCTCTATACGCTGTCTGTCTCTTCATACAGTTAGTTAGTTAGTGCTTTCAACTCGCATTTTCAGCTGCGCACAGCGAGCAGGTTGACGATGTTGGGGCACTGCATATTGCTCGATATGCATGGCATCCCAATGGTGAGCACGGAATCTACGGACCTACGGAGCGCGCGTTCTCAACCTCAACACTCAACAAGTCCGGCGCTGCATCGCATCTAGACCGCATTATTGACCGATGGCACCTCCGGGTGTCCGGTGAGTCACGTGACCCACGTTTGCAGGGTTTGCAGAGGATGGAGGCGCATTGCCGAAGAGCGGCTTTCCCCCCCAGCGTTGCCGGCGGGGAGAAGGAAGTCAGACCAGCGTCCTTCATAATCTCGGCGTAGAGAAGAATATTTGCTTGAATATCCAGCAGTCCGTCGACTTTTTTTGTTTTGAAAACCTCGAAAATCGTTGTCGCAAAATTTTCCTGAACCAGCTACCATGGCCAACACCACAGGTATGTGACTCAACAGTGCGAGCCCCCTTCTTGGCATTTCTGGATAGGACTCGCAAAGCGGCGGCCCACAGATTTTACCTTTTCTTCCCCCTCAACTCCCTGACCACGTTGCCCCCCCCCCCCTGTGCCGAGACATCTTCTGCCTCATAGCCCCCTTCCTATCACATCATGAACTCCACAAGGCTATTTTGGCGATCAAAATTCTTGTCACCTGGAACGAGGGTGTGTCCGGGCTCTCGCGCCAGCGTTCCCCTTTCCACTCGCCATACCCGACCTGTATTCCAACGCACAGAATCCCGGCTGTGTGCTAATATCAGTACCTCTTCAGACCGATTCACCTCTGCTCTGCACCAGAACAAGGACTGGGCAGCCCAGATTGCCAAGGAGGATCCTTCCCTGTTCCCGACGCTTGCGAATGGCCAGTACCCCGAGATCCTCTGGATTGGCTGCTCCGACTCCCGATGCCCCGAGACGACGGTTCTGGGTCTCAAGCCTGGTGATGTCTTCGTTCACCGCAATATCGCCAACATCCTGCACGCCGGCGATCTGAGTTCCTCTGCTGTCATCGAGTATGCTGTGCGATACCTGCAAGTGAAGCATATCGTCCTCTCGGGCCATACTAGTTGTGGAGGTGTTGCTGCCGCCTTGGGCAACAAGCAGCTGGGCATCCTGGATCCCTGGCTGCTGCCCCTGCGCCAGCTGCGTCAGCAGAACCTGGATCTGTTGAATTCCATGACGCCCGAACAGGCCAACCTGAAGCTGGTCGAACTGAATGTATTGGAAGGCGTTAAGCTGTTGAAGCAGAAGAATGTGGTGTTGGAGGCCATCGAGCAGCGCGGCCTCCAGATTCACGGGCTGATCTATGATGTTGCTTGTGGTGTTCTGCGGCAGTTGGATACCGACGAGTCGGAGGAGGCCATCAAGGCGCGGTTGACATCATTCAAGACCGATGTCTAGGGAGGGGTTGCGAGAGGAGGAAAGGGGGCGATCGGCGGCTCCTGTTATTCGTGTTATCCTGTTTTCATTGTACCTGCCATTTCTTCAGCGAACAGCAAATGTTGATGTATTTTCTCCGCGATGAGCAGCTTTCCACATCAAGCAGCCAAGTTTTCTCGAGTCTTGTCGGCCCCGTAAAAGCAGATCAAGTCTGCAGTAGCCGTAATGCAGCAGCCACTGCTGTTCACATTTCGCAGACGAAAACGTAATGGAGGAGATGGGCGGAGGGGCTGTGTCGGACGGCGAGGACGGCGAGAAGAATAGGAAAGAGGAGAGAAGAGGAGTGAGTGAAGAGAAGGGAGAGAGAAGGACGCACTGGTGCCCCGGACTGAATAATCAAGACCAGGGCAGGGACGCGTTCACTCCCAACAGCACCGGGCGTAGAAGTCCCTGACTCGTAGGAACTGTTTCTCCATCATACCGAGAGGGAATTCCAAACCGCCGGTGGGCCGATCCGGGCCAGATCTGGTCTAGCCCCGGCCGAACCGGATTTCCTTCGGTAGATTGCAGTTTCGCAGTTTCGCAGCCTCGTTGCCAGATTTCCGTTCGGGATATTTTTCCACTGGATTTAACAGTACTGCTTTCTATCCATCTGTCTTCGTAGATAATGAATATGTAAAGAATAGTACGGAGTACGTACTCCGTACTAGACTACTACTAGTAGGTAAGTTGATATGGCCCATCCGTTGCAGTTTTTGCAATACTCGATCGTTCCCCCGCACTTCCCTTATTTGGTAGTTTTCAGGGTCGTTTCTCAGGGAGGGAAGAACTCCAGACTTGCTTCACCGCTTATGGGCTTCCTATATTGATTGCTACTGTGGTGCTAGCTCGATGCGAGTTTCTATTCTCGATTCACCATATTCACGACCTTGCTTTTCATTCGGTAGACCTGCATCGCGTCCGACATCCTCGTAAAGTCATCTTAGACTGCCGTCCCCTGCACACGTATGGCATTCTTCCGTTCAACCCTCCGGATGATAACAGCCTGTACAAAGGTTAGCAACCATACACAGTCAAGTCGTGATGGTTGTCGTGCTCGACTGCAGGTCACGTGTGTCTAGCGCCTTCTCCCTCTGTCGCCAAGTTACTACATTTTCATATCATCAAGCATCTTTTCCTTCAAACATTATGAGTTCTCCCTGGTGCGCTTTGCTGGACACTATACACCGTTCTACCTATTTCTGCCAATCCTCGCTTTTTGGAAACCTCTCCATTATCCAAACTCTGCGAACTTTCGACAAAACCGCATCATATGGTCGTTTGACTGGATCAACATGATTTCGAGTCTTACTACTTCCCTTCAACATCTTCACGGTTCAGGCACCAATATCACCATTCTAGACAGGGAGTCCACATCAATGCTTTCAACCGTTCCTTCAGGTGTAGATCTTCCGCTTGTCTGACAATTCCCCACGACGATCGACCTGGGAAACTTGAAGATCTTCACAGTATTACAAAGCACTCCGTCCACACCGAAAACTCCACCTCAAGTCTACCAACCAGACTTTGTGGCTTCATAATACAAATTTAACGTCATGGCTTCATTGCTCTGATCAGTTGAAACCTTCATTGCCTGGATTACTTGACCCTGCACCTGAGCGGCCTTCGCGGTTTCATAAAGCAAAGCTTTCGTTACATACTCAAACTCGATTCTAGCCTCTAGTGTTGAAAGACGTTTTCGAAATCAGTGTCAAAGCTGTGTCACAAACCTCGCTGCCAGTCATTTGAAGTCCATGAACTTGATGGACATGTATACAAATGGGATGAACATGTATACAAATGGCGTCTTAAACCGTCTGCTCCGGGTAAGTATACTTACTACAGCGGAGTCTTTCACGATCACTTAATTTACTATCACCTTATAATCCAAAGCTCCCTTGAGAAAATGAAGAGGTTGTACGATCATGGTCAATCTGCTTTACCTTGGTAGGGTTGATTACACTAATCGATCCTATCATTTGATATTAATCACAGGTTACGTACTTGCTGCTCTTCGTCTGCTGACCGCTGCCTAGCTGGTCTTGAGGTCGTCATGCTTCTCCTGCTGAAAAACAACACTGACCCACCTTAGCCACCGCCAGTACGACCAGGCGACCGCCGGCGCCTCCGAAAACAGGAGGTCGGGTTTGATCATTCAGGTCACTCAAGGAAGGACCACTTCGAACCAGATAAAGCAAGAGGACCAAAAGAACCTTCGGCATATCTAGCCCTCACTGGTAGAGAAAGCGAAATGATGGGATAACATGACGGCTGTCCTAGAATCTACTGTGGGCTTCTGAGAAAGGGGAAACTCTGCCTTGTTTGTCGCTTGCAGGCCGAAACCATAGCCTCGGCCTCTACTCCGTATGGGATATCCCAGTGAAATGAGCAGTTAGAATCCATCATCACCCGACATGTCCCGACATCGAGACCTCTATCACCTCGCTTTCAGCACAAGACTGCACCTATGATTGGGTCCAATTTTGGTCGAGTGTGAAAAGATCATTATTTGATCAGCCAACCTTGGAATCTTGCCACTCCATTCATCTGAGGACGTTGTGGCAACCAGATTCCGAGTAAACACATACCATTACTTGGGCAGAAGCGATAGCAGTAGTGGCATCATAGTATTTGTCAAGGTGGACCAATAAGATCCTACCATCGATATTTTCACACTCGACTAAAGTAGATGAAGGTGCCAAGAGACATCCAGATGGGCTGTTTCAAGCGCATCCCCTTAAAGAAGTATTACAATTACATATGTGGATGCCCTCGAAGACTACGTCTGATAGAAGACGATGGTATAGGTTTGTGGAAGGAAAGACCTTGGGATACTCCCAACACACTACGGAGTACAGCCTTTTGTACATTATGACTGTGGATGATCTCAAAACCACCCAACCATGGAGGCCTGTTAATGCTAACAAACTTTATTGGTACCTAGTCTAACTAGACGCAAGGATTTCAGCCCGAGAAAAAAAAAAGCATTAACAAGCGTCTAAGTACTCCGTACGTGGGAGAAAATCTGAGACACCACGCGATCCATATTGGAGGTGGGCGTTCCACAGTTCCATTTGTCCGCAATTTTGACACAGAGTTCATCTTCAATTCTAGACTAACTAACCACTGTCTAATTCCAGTGGAGTTTTTCCAAGAAAAAGCTATGACTTGTCCATGACTCCATAGTCATACACCACTTCACTCGAAAAAATTTAACCCACGCCCCTCTTCGGTGATGGGGTTAGTGATTAGCCGACAGAAAAAAAAGCTCTGTGCTTGCAGAAATCAAGCGAATTCCCTGTTCCTTGCGGGCAGCCGACGGCCCTTGCGCGAATTTCTGTTTGTAATTGGTAACATTGCGATGCAAACTGTTGCCGAATCACGCCACTAGAATGGTTTCCCCTCTTTGGCTCCGGAGACAACTTGTCTGGAGCCCTGGACAGTGGACAGGACACGAGCGCCACTGGACGCCAAAGAGGATCCCATCCGACAGCCAATCTAATCAGATGGCCACATCCTCGTCAATGACTCGACGGTCATTTTCATTCAGGCCATGCGGGCCGTTGGCGGCAAAATGGACGTGTTAGTGCTAGGGCAGAACCAATAAGCGGCCGTATCATATCGCACCACCTTCTCTGTTGCTTCCCACTTTCCAGTTTAGCCCCTCTCCAAGGTTGGAACCAGTCCATTAGTGGAGGCCAGCTCCGAACTCGGGTCAGATTCATCCACCATGAGTGTCACAATCGGTATCTCGATCACTTTGTCGAACGTCGAAGCGATGCCTTTGCGAAAAATTTTTCATGCGGTTCTCGGACCCGCCCTCCACGAGGTGCGAAGGGGAAGACGGATGGGGACGTATGGGCAACCGCGAAGAAAGTTATCAGATATGATCCTTTCACGTTGTGGGTCGCCTCCGAGACAATCCACGAATCAGGGCTCGAAGTCCAGGAGCTATCTGATTCTCGGCTTGCGCGGCATGACTAGAGTAGGCTAGTAGCGGTGTTAGCTCCGCCTGTTTACTTTGGTAGCCGTCTTCGGCGATTTATCAATCAGTGCACCGGCGGGGGCGCTAACGCCAGGTGTGATTGATAAGGGTAGAGATTTCCTCGCTCGCTGGCTAGGTCTGGTCTTCTTTCTCATTCATCTGTCCTTCATCCTGAAGTCAAAGAAGATGGGGCTCACGAATCCCTTCAGTCGTCAGACGACGGACAACACCGTCACCCAGATTGATGTGAACCTGACCGAGGACGAAAAACGAGCTCCTTCCGATGTTGCTATTGCTGAAAGCAATGGCGACGGAAAGGGGGAACTGCCAGAGACCCCCGAGGAGGAACTCCAGCCTGGTGTTCGAGACATGGAGGCCATGACCAAAAATTGGAGCAAGTGGTCGCTGTGTGCGGTGTTCTTGAAGTATGCTTTCTTTCCCCGGCTGAAAACCTAAGTTTATCTTACTCACTGATCAACAGTATTTGGATGCTGTACTTTACCAACGCCTTCCAAAGCGAGATTCTCGCCAGTCTGCTTCCCTATGTTTCCAGTGCATGGGAAGCGCACTCGCTGCTGAACACTATTTATATCGTTGCGGATGCTATCACGGCTGCTTGCTACGTCCCCGTCGGAAAGATGATGGATCTGTGGGGTCGAGCGGAAGGCTTCCTTTTCATGACCATTTGCGCTACCATTGGTTTGATCATGATGGCGGCCTGCAACAACCTTGCCACTTTCTGTGCTGCATATGTGAGACTGCCGTGGCGATTTTACTTGAAGACCACCAGTACTGACAGTTGGCTAGGTGTTTTACTCTCTCGGATTCGGCGGAATGACATATTGTGTGGATGTCATCACGGCCGATGCGTCCATGTTGAAGAGCCGAGGCTTGGCCTACGCTTTCACATCCTCTCCCTATATCATCACGGCCTTTGCTGGTCCCAAGGCAGCGGACGATGCTCTGGGTGCAAATGGTATTGGTATGCGGTGGCCTTTCGGTATCTTTGCCATTATCCTCCCCATCGTCGCGGCTCCTCTGTACGGAGTATTGAAGTGGAACATCCGCCAGGCCCAGAAGGCGGGTACGTATGTCAAGGAAAAGAGTGGCCGCACGATGCTTCAGAGCATTTGGTTTTATATCATTGAGTTCGATGGTAAGGACATGAACCCTTCATGATGCGGTGTGGAACACTAACCTTGGATAGCTGCTGGTGTCTTCCTCTTCTCCGCCGGTCTGGTCCTGTTCTTCCTGCCCTTCGATATCGCCGGCGCCGCTCCGAGCAGCTGGGACACGCCCTATATCATTGTCATGCTGGTCATTGGGTTTGTTCTGCTCTTTGTCTTCCTGATTTATGAGAAGTGGTTTGCCCCCAAGCCCCTGTTCCAACTTGGCTTCCTCTACAACCGGACAGTCATGGGTGCGTGCTTGCTGGACGCCACGTATCAGCTCTGCTACTACTGCTGGGACAACTACTTCACATCATTCCTGCAAGTGGTCAATGACCTGAGCGTGGCTGATGCTGGATATGTCGGCAACACCTTTGATGTGGTGTCTGGTGTATTACTGATCCTTGTTGGTATCGCCATCCGGAAGACTGGCCGCTTCAAGTGGACTCTGTGGGTCGCCGTTCCGCTCTACATCTTCGCCCAGGGCTTGATGATTTACTTCCGTCGCCCGAACCAGTCCGTCGGCTATCTCGTCATGTGTCAGGTGTTCATCTCGATTGGTGGCAGTGTTTTCATCATTGTTGAGCAACTCTCTATCCTGGCTGCCGTCGACCACCAGCACTTTGCTGCCGCGCTTGCCCTGCTTAACGTCGTTGGCACTGTCGGTGACGGCATGGGCGCCACCATCTCCAGTGCTATCTGGCAGAACACCTACCCGAATGCTTTGAGGATGTACCTCCCCGAGTCCGCCATGGACAACTTCTACAACATCTACGAGGACATCGACACCCAGCTGAGCTACCCCGTTGGGTCGGAAACCCGGATTGCAATCCAGCGGGCGTACGGATACGCCCAGACGAGAATGCTTGCTGTCGGAACGGGTATCATGGTTCTCGCCTTCATCTGGACCATGATGATCAAGAACATTGACCTGAAGAAGGTTCCCCAGGTCAAGGGCGTGGTTTTCTAGATGGAATGACCGTTGTTGCTCTCTGTCCGAACGTCGGTATAATTGCCATTCCGCCGTTCACCTCCCCCCTGTCGGATATGAATCGTGGCTAGGGTTTCACTTTCTAGCGCGGTCGCATCCTTGCCCTTTAGTACTTACATTAATCTCCTGTCTATATCCCAATACCCCAAAACACCATGGAAACCCATGAGCTTATGCAGTTAATGTGATACCTACATCATTATCATCATCATCATCATAATCGAGAATTCAATCCCGTCATAGCCACTAGAGAACCTGTTTTGTCGGTTCGCAACCGGGACAGATGTCAGACGGTAGAAGGTTGAAAGTCGGTCGCGGGGTCAAGATCCGGCCCGCACGTGACCCCTCCGGCGAACGGTGACATCAGCCATCCTCTGACAGATCATGTGACCTGTCACTCTCGCGCGATCGCCTCTCGCCTTTCGCCTTTCGCCTTTCTCTTCCTCTCGAAACCCCCTGCAGCAGTCTCTGATCGGACTGGAGCATGCAGCGATCAAGCCAGGCAGGACCTGGTCTGGATTGAGGTCCGAGGATCTCGCGCAAGGCCGGTGAAGAAGGTTTGCTGTCATGCCGCACACTCGTCATTACTAGTGAGGGGCAATTACTGTTTACTAGCAACTAGTGGGCAGGTCCTGCCCATCATCCCACTTTCTGTTCGCCTTCATATTTTTGCCCCTCCCCCCTCCCCCCTCTCTCCCTCCCTCTACCTCGTTGTTTTTTCTTGCCTTGTCTACTCTTGTAGTTTGGCTTCGCATCATCGCTGGCATTATGCGCAATCACATATGCCATCTGCCCAATGGGCAGTCCTTCGTCGTTGCCCGCGTCTTCGGCGGCGCCACTTTCAAGTCCAACGATGTGAACCCAGGCCATTCCGTCGTCTTACCGGGCTGGAACATTGTATTATCCACCCAACGCCAGGAGTCTAAAGTTGACGATCGCGATGACGACCGTGGTCGAGCCCGCGACACCCCGGAAGACGACCACCGGTTCACCTCGCCCACCCTGCGCGATGACTCGCTTTATATCTCCTACATCGTCGATCCACCCAGCAGCGACTACAAACCTGTCAGCTCGCCCACTCGTCAAATCGCCATGATGCTTTGGGTTACACTTTGGTGGTACTTCCACGAGCCCGAACCCGACTGCCACCTACGGACCGATGCCTCCTCCAAGACCCCAGACTCTGGAAAACCTAAAGGCGACTGGCGTGTGTATATTAAGCGCGAAGGCTTTTTCAAGGGCCGCACACTTCTACAGAAGCTAGAACGGATGGGTCTCATAGCCTCAGAGGACTCCTCCGTCGGCGCAGAGCCCTACGACCCGCAGGCCTGGTCTAATATGTTCATCAGCCGTCGCAGTTTCTGGCAGATCGATCCCCGCCTATTCGTCTTCACGCTCAGTCCGCAGACCATCCCGCAAGCCGTGTCCGGCTCACCTTTTGCGCAGCGCATGGCCTCTCCTTCGCGCGAGAGCTTCTACCTCAATAATGCCGCCGGTCTAGAAACGGTACACTACATGCCCAACGAGGGCCCCTTCGCTTCCACCAGCCATCTTCCCACGTACTTCCCTCCGCCCCCAACCCAGTATACCTTCACCAACGGTATCCACCACCCTATCCGCCCTAAACCACCACACCAAGGCGACGTCTTCTATATCCGCTACATTCCTAGCGTCCAGAAATACCTCTCTTTTCGGACCCCCTACCTCCCCCCCACCATGAAATCCAGCACGGCATCTCTCCCAGCAGGCGGATCAGGAAACCACACCCTCAACCTCTCGACCAGCAGCCTCGACCAGCCCCTGACAACGGGCCCCTCTGACCTGGAAATCCTTCACAAATGGATGAACGACCCCCGCGTCAACGCAGCGTGGGGCGAAGCCGGTCCCATCGAACACCAAGAAAACTTCCTCCGCACCAACCTCAACAGCAAACACAGTTTCCCGGTAATCGGCTGCTGGGACGGCAAGCCCTTCGGATACTTCGAACTATACTGGGTGAAAGAGGACCGACTGGGCCCGTTGATTGGTGGTGCGGACAATTACGACCGGGGCATCCACCTGTTGGTCGGAGAGCCTGAATTCCGGGGTCCTGAATATGTGCCGGTCTGGCTGAGCGCGCTTGTCCATTACTGCTGGTTGGCGGACTCGCGGACTCAGTCAGTGGTTCTGGAACCGCGGGTGGATAACGCGAAGTAAGCTTTGTTTTTATTCTTGTCTTGGACACATAAATCTGCATTGTTGGGTAGATACTAACTGCATGGTGAACAGGGTGATCAACTACCTTCAACAAGGAGGGTTCTACAAGGAAGGAGAAGTCGCGTTTCCGCACAAGCAGTCAGCTTTGATGAGAATCCGGAGGGATGCGTGGGAGTCGCCTGTCCTTTGATTCCTTCCTCAAGGAGTTTTCTTCGCCCTGATGGCCGGACTTTCTTCCTTTATTCCTTCCCACTGTCTTCTTGCCTTCCCAGCGCCGAACCGAACCGATTCGATTTCTCGAACCAGATACCCACACCCGTCTTCCTCCGCTATAGATCTTATAGATCTTGTGTCTTTCAGACGTGTGAGAGAGCGTTTTGTTTGCTATGGGAACCCACGGGCTGCAGTGTCCTTCGGCGGGCCCATAGCCATAGAGAGTGTGGGTCCTGTGACTGCTCGGGCTCGGGCCCTGACGCGGGGGCGTTGTGCAGTCGAAGTTCTAATGATTGGGGATGAATGATGGATTTAAAGCTTGAATGATATCACGAGAACATGTCTTTCTGTTTCCATGTCTACTTACCCATCTACCTATCTACCTAGTTATATGGAGAGATACATACATACATACACGCACTCCCAATAGGCCGTGTGTCATCTTAGTAACAAGCCCGAAACTTTCTTGATTGCAATCATGATAGATCCCTATCATCTCCATAGAATAATATAATATGTGGGGAGAACATCCGCAGAACAAAAGAAAAAGAAAAAAAAAAAAAAAAGGACCTGACTAAGCCTGCCTCATGTCCAATGAAAGCAGTACAGCATAGCATAGTAGCACATCACAACACGTGAAAAAAAAAACATAATATCATGACGCCCATAGCGCATACACATCTCACATCACACATCACACATCACACATCACACATCATCCAGAGGGATACTACCAGCTTAGATACTCCTTGGTATACCCCCCTCTCCTACCCCCCATCCTCAACCAACCCGATCCAACAAGCCAGTCCCCAAACCCAAAGCCAAACCAACCCAACCCAAATCCAAAGCCAACGAAAGACCAGACCAAAAACAAAGTCCAAACAGAAAAGTGAAAAAAAAAAAAAAATACTAATACCCCCACATATCCCCATCATCCCTAACCATATCATCCTCATTCAGGACCTTCAGCCCACTCTCCTTCCCCTCGCGTCTGCGCTGCCGCTTCGTGACCATACGACTGGGGGTCAACGGCGTGACGGGGGTAAACGGCATGTAGGGACTATAGGGCGTGGGGATGCCGGTGCGGGGCCCGTTGAGCGGCTTGACGGGCCGTTCGAGCACGGTCAGCTTGGTGGCGGGCGCGCTTTGCAGCGGGTAGGCGTCGCGGAAGGGGAGGGACGAGGAGCTGCGGTCAGGGTTGTTGGCGCTCGTGGGGGTCGTTAGCGTTAGTGGGGAGGGGCGGGGCGCGGGAGGTGGGAGGAGGGAGGGCCTGGGTTGTGATTGTGGTTGTGGTGTTGGTGTAGGGGTCGCGGGGAGTCGGGGGTTGGGGGAGGTGAGTGTTTGAGCTTGAGGGGATTGTTGGGACGGGGGCACGGGTGGGGGCCGCGCGGGGTTGTAGTGGCGGGGTGTGAGGGGGGTTGGGTTTCGGGGTAGGAGGGGGAGGCCATGGGGGAGGAGATGGAGAGTTTGCGGAGGGGGAAGGGCGCGGGGAGCGGAGCTTGCTGGAGGGGGTGGAGGGTTGGGGTTGTTGGTTCTGGAGTGGGATCTGGGGTTGTTGCTGCCGGGAGTCGGATTTGAGGTTGAAGAGGGAGAGCGAGGAGATGCGGGATAGACGTGAGCTGCTGGCTCGAGGGCTCAGGGGGAGGGGGAGCGGGGAGTTGTTGGCTGTAGAGCCGGGCCCCGATGATCGGTCTGTGAAGGGGTTGGTGGGGATGCTGTCTGGTGAGGGGATATCTTTCTCTTCGTCGGGGGGATGATGGTGTTGGTTGTTGGCGCCGCGGGCGGTTGTGGGCGTGGTGGAGGAGGCGGCGGCTTCGGCTTCGGCTTCTTTCTGGGCGTCATGCTCCATCACCGCGGCATAGAGCATCTCGAGGTCTTCTTGTGCTTTGCGGCGGTCTGATGCCACGATGGACTCGTCGATGGTGGCAACGCTGTTGTTCCCGGAGATGTGAGCCTGGGAGCGAGGGGCCTTGCCCAGGCTGCTCCAGGACCGGCCGAAGCTTCTGGGGCCCGGGCTGGGCAGGCTGATGGAGATGGGGGTGATGGGACTGGGGTCCATGCTCGGAGGCGGTTTCACTGGCTTCATCATTTCGACCTGGAGGGAGAAGTTGGAGGCGAGGACGGCTCGTCGCAGACGGCGGCCCACGAAGAGGAGCAGACTGAGGAGAATGGCCACAAAGATCACGTAGGCGCCGACAATGCCTCCGATTTGGATGGCCAGCAGGGATCGATTCAGGTCTGGTGTGGTGGGCAGACCTTTGCGGCGAGGGAAGATGGATTGCTCTTGGGATTTGGAGCCAGCAGTGGTAGCAGTAGTCGTAGCCGCAGCAGAAATGAGGCGGGGAAGTAGTGCAAAGAGAGGCAGCAGGTAGGTCATTATATGGAGGCCCCTACTCGATCTGGGGATTGCAGCAGATGGGATGGTTAAGGAGCAGCCGCAGACATGCTGTGGGTGAGGAATGAGGCTGCAAAGTCTTACAGCAGGAGGGAAACATGCTGGAATAAGAAGGAAGGGGGCAGAGGAGACGGACACACAGGATATGATTGAGTGTCGGGGGTGATTGGATGTGACGGATGTGAAGAGTTGGTGATCGCGCTGTGACAGCCATCCCGCGCCGGCCGTTGGTGGGTTTACGCGCCCACCCTGCACGCACGGCTCCCTCCATCACACCCGGCGGTTGACCACTGGGGGGGAAGGGAAAGTATTAATGAGTGGGGTTGTGCTGAACTGCCGCTGAGCAGCTTCCAATGACATTTCTGTGCCTTACCGATAACCCCTACAGTGTACGGATCAGTGCTAGTATGTGATATCTTGGAAGCGCAATTGCGCAATGTGCCCACTGTCCCCAGTTGAGTGAGGATTCTTACAATACCAGGAAGCACTTATGTTCCTACACTGCGTGGCTGATGTGAATTATGAATTATATGCGAGTCATGACGAATCAAATGAAAACCCCCAGGTCTGGCTGGAAAATGACTTCCTGCTTCACCAGGAAGCGCCTACAGGTCGCGAGTTGGATTGAATCATCATCATACTGTATGCATCTGGCTCTGCATTGGTTCCGGTATGTACAATATCCCCATGGGTGACGGATGTTATGTGAAGGGGTTTCTCGCTCAATAGTCGAGAGTCTGTTTGATAGCATCATATATCCCTGCCATGGGTTAGTGGTGGCTCGCGGACACAGAGTTTTGCACTCACTGGCAACATCGGGGAGGATGAACTTCTCATAGACGAGTCCTGTATGTGTACTCCATCCCGCCACCCGTTTAACCGGCGCCTCTAGGCGTAAGAACGCACCGTCCTGGATAGTGGCTGCGACTTCGGCGCCCACGCCATAATTCATCATACTCTCATGCACCACGATGGCTCGTCCCGTCTTCTTTACGCTGTCTAAAACGGTCTGTCTATCCCATGGGTAAATCGTGCGCAGGTCGATCAGCTCTATGCTGGCACCCAGAGCCCTCTCCGCAGCCTTGATCGCGGCGGAACAGAGATAGAGGGGCTGGCCGTATGAGATGACGGTCACATCGTTCCCAGGCTTCACGACCTCCGCTGTATTCAAAGGGATGGTATAATACTCGTTCGGCACGTGCTCCACGGCCGCTCGGTATAGCACCTTCGGTTCCATGAAGACCACCGGGTTTTTGGATTCGAAGATCGACGACAGGAGGAGGCCCTTCGCTTGGGATGGAGACCGAGGCATAACCACCTGCACACCAGGGACATGCGCGAAGAGTGCCTCGGGGGACTGTGAATGGTACCTAAGATAGCGAGCCCGTTAGCATCCACGCCACCAACCGTCCCCGATATAGCCTACAAAGCACCATGCCCGACTGCACCACAAGGCATTCTCACGACCATCCCGCCAACGTCAACCCCCGTGGCTCCTTCGCGGTATCTGAACTTCGCCGCTTCGTTCACGATCTGATCGAACGCGGGAAAGACATAGTCCGCAAATTGGATCTCCGCGACGGGCTTCATGCCCTGTGCGGCCGCCCCGATCGCAAACCCGACAATCCCTTGCTCGGTCAGCGGGGTATTGAACACGCGCTCCGAGCCGAACTCTGTTTGTAGATCCATCGAGCAGCGGAAGACACCGCCGAATGCCACATCTTCTCCGAATAGCATGACCTGATTGGATCTGGATAGCGCGGTTCGCAGGGCGGAGTTGATTGCCTGGTAGAGGTTCATCGACTTTGAGGTGGAGGATTCCGGAAGGTCGATCGTATCGGACAGAGTCGCTGGGGTGTGGTGGAGGAGCGGTGTTGATTTGTAGTCGATGGGCAGGTTGAGACGAGAGGAAGGGGATGCCGCGGTAGAGTACCGCCGGGGTCTGGGTATGATTCTGGGGAGACGGAGAGAAGCCATCGTGTCGGTGGTGGGTATAGCGAGCAGTCCGAAAATGGGAAGGAGAGCAAGCAGAACAAGCAGAACAAGGGGGGGGGACACCCCCCTGGGTTTTATCTATTAACCTAGGAGGAGCGGCGAGCGCATCTGTTGCATCTCATCATGCGGGGAATGCCCCGAACCCCGTGGATAACCGGGGTCGCTCGCTGCCCGGGAGCCTGAAATTCGCGCTGACTCAGCACATTGTTGGTGTGTCCCTGCCTGAACTGGACTTGCTTGTACTTGCTTGTCTTCACCTTAGCAACACCGTCAGAGATCTCGGAGAGTGGCCAGTAGCGCATGCAAAATCACATTTACAGCACGGGTATCATATGTACAGTGCAAAGACAATATATACAGGTAGAATCCATCCAGAACTGCGCTCAAACAAAGATGGTGGAAGGGAAACAGGCCAAGAACATCTCGAACACCTCGAACACCTCGAACACCCGCGGACATCACGCCTTCCGAGGCGTAGTGCCCCAGAGCAGCAACGCTTCAAACAGACCCCTCGCTATCACTGAAAGCGACTAGTTGGTACTCACTGGTTCGAGAGCGACACCGGCGGAAATATCGACCCCACCCGCAGCACGTGTACAGACCGAGGAATAGGCCGACTCCGCTCATGACAAAAGCAATCACGATGATCCAATAGTGCGGGCTCATGATCTGCTCGAGGTTGTTGCCCTGCTCCCTCTGGAGCAACTCGGTGACGCCAAGGACATTCCCGTCGGCATCCAACGCAGCAAGCCGAAACAGCGGGCTCTGGAGAACTTCCGGGATCTCGATCTCGGTCTCAAACCCATCTTTTTCAAACTGGGCCACCACACGGAACGAGTTGTCGTTGAAATCCTCCGACTCCCACGCTTCCAATCTCCATGCCACTACTTCGGTTGCACCGTTCCAGCTCACATACGCGTGGTCACCCGTCACCTCGGCATCCGGGACTGTCTGCGGTCGGCCAACCCAGGAGCCTTTGAAGGCACGATAGGATACCACCCTCCCGAATCCGAAGAAGGCAGAGGCCCCGAAGTGGACATTGCACAGCAATTGACCATCCGCACTGTACTCGCTAAACGCCGCATTATGGCCCCATTCCACTAGAACGCGACCACTGTCGTCTAGCATCTGTACGTTGCCCTGCGAGACGGACTTCATGTATTGGGGGTGGTAGTAGGCGGCGCGCAGTGCTGCTTGGCGAGCGTCAACATCTAGTTCGATGGCTACTCCGTGGCTTTCGTGGTCCGGGTCATGGGCTGAGTGAGCTGCGTTGTCAAAGAGAGTCAGGCTGCCGTTGCCGTGCCAGCGTGCGTCGTGTTGCCAGGCGAAACCGGTAGCCTGCCCGTCCGAGAGATCTTGAAACTCATTGAATTTGCCACCCAGTGTCCACAGCACTTCGCCAGTGTCCTTGTCGATACAGCTAACCGAATGGGTGTGTCGTGCGGAGACAATGTAATTGCCATCATCATCCTTATCGACGCTGTTGATATGGAAGAAGTCGAAGGCATACCCCCGCGTTCTTCCTGATTCCTTTAGGCTGTCATAGGTGCTGTTGATGGGGTAATGTTCGGATGCGCGCCATTCGAAGACGAGTTCACCAGTGGCAATGTCAATTTCCTGGAAGAGGCCATCATATATCCAACCCAGCTCGGGGCCTCCGATCGATGTTAAGTCGGCCGGCACCGGGTCATAAATCGTCACGAGAGCCGTTCCTTCGGGAGTGATCTGAAATTCGTGGAGATCGCCACCGTAGTTCCCAACGGGAGTTATCACATACCGCTGGGTATACGTGGAATCCAGCTAAAGTAGGTCAGTATTCTACCCGAATACTGCTCCTTGTCAGGGTTACGTACCATGTACCACGACCCATAACCCCGGCCCTCAGTTTCACCCCCCTCCCAGTAGGTCAGATAATCAGTGTCCTGGTAGCGTTGAACCTTGAAGTCCTGGGTTACCTCCCAGTTGTGCTTCATCCACACCAATTCTCCCTTGGAGTCGAGTATCATGGGGCCCGGCTGGGCGACGGAGTCCCCCCTGGGCGCAAAAAAGGTATACCGCTGGTCGCATCCAGACTCCCATTCTGAGATCTGTACCAGGGGAGAATCATAATCGAAGGAGACATAGCTTTGCGACGGCCCAAACCCATACAATCCCATGTCATACCAACTCAGGTCTGTGTGGAAATGCAACCTATGCAGCTGGGGTACAGCGAAGGTATAGAAGAGGTAGCAGAGGCTGATTAGAGCGCCAATCGCAACGGCCTGGAGGCCCGAGAGCCTGGAGCGCAGGCGACTGGCGCAGGAGAGTATCCTAGTCCACGAGGACATTGGAACATCGCGGACGGGCAGAACGACGAGGAGAGTCCGGGGAAGAGGGGAGCAGGGAGCAGGCGCGGTGTTGTGTAGGATTAAAAGGCGAACACTCCTATCTGCGAAGATGGCTTTCTCGGAACCGACGGTCAGGCGCAAATTCGTGCATCATGTCATTGAGTTTTTCGACGCCCCCGGAGTAGGAGGGAGAATAAGAACTTAACCGTCGCGCCTGTTGAGTTGGCCATTCAGGAGACATGGCTCCAACTCCCGAAACGGATGCCAGAGCGCCCCATCCACGCGGCGTGAAATCGATCCACAGCAGCCGATGTCCATCACAGCGGAGACCAACGTCAACTCGAACGGCCCCTGAGAGGCAGTGATTGGCCTGGATGGGATTTCTCCAGCTGTGCCAAGAGAGCCACCGTGAAGCCACCATGGATCGGGTAGAGGCTGGCCCACTCTGGCGGGTACGCGAGTCTGCATTCGCCATTCTGCCATTCCTCCCACTTCGCACGGCGGCACTAGATACGCACCGGGGGGTTATCTGGGAAGTGGGCAAGTCCTATACAAAGTAGGCAATCCCCGCCGGCGTGGCGGTGCCGCCCTCATCAAAAATTCATTTCTTGCTCTCTTGGCAGAAGCGCGATAATAGCTTTATCCGGGGGCGGCTACCTATTGGCCCTGGGCTCGAAGCTCTGGCGCAACATCTGCGAGTGACGGGGGTTACGCATTAGGGCGACCAGAAACTTGAGGGAAGATGTGGGTTGGGAACTGGGAAAAGCAAGAAAGCCGGCAGGATGTCCTATCCGGACTCACAATCTGATCGGTGGACGAGAAGATAGTTGCGCCTGGGATGGTTGGTACCTATGACGACCGATACCGCGGCGGCCGCCACTACAGCAGCCAGATAGCCACTCGGACCCGCCCGCGTCGTCACCGCGCTAACCTTTGAAGTTTACTGGGCGGTACTCCGTGCCCACTACTTACTGCCAAGGCAGATGGATATCGGGCCCCAGGCACACCTCGAGCGACTTCCAGAGGTAGATACATCGAAGACTTTGTATTTGCCTACAACAACTATATAGATTCACAGTGTAGAGTGCAGATTTAATGATGGTCATGATTTGCCCTTTTTTTTTTTTTTTTTTGGCGACGCGTGTCACTTAGATACCCTTGAACAGAGTATTGTGAAACAGGAGAAACAGGAGAAACAGGAGCTTCAGACAGAGATCTCCATGGAATCATCTATTATTATATTATTGTTTTACTATTATGATTATTATTATTTTGGACTCCTCATCAACAATGCGCGGGTGAAACCAGTCGACGGAGTACCTGAGTCCGTCCGGCTAGGCAGTGATTGGCCGAGGGTTGGCGGTGGGGCTGCACGCGTGACGGAGTCTCGGCATTACGGGGTGAAGCGTGGTCCCTCTTCCAATCAGATAGGGGTTGGCTGTGAACTCTGCACTATGAAGCGCGAGCTGAACGGCCGAAGGCATCCAGATTCTGATATTCGGACCGTCCCCGCCATGGACTGCGAACTGCGAATTGCGGAAACTGGAGCGAGGGCTGGCAGTTGGCAGTTGGCAGTTGGCAGTGGGCAGTGGGCAGTGGGCACGCGATCCAAGCGACCAATCTTGGTGGCGGGTGGAGAGAGGGATTAGACGAGGACCGTACCTCACTATCTTTACACTAGCGGACTATGATGATGCCTGTGGCTGCCATGCTGGTGATGCTATCTAGATTCTAGGTACTCCGTACTAGGTATGTACACACTGTGTTAGGAGCCCGGAATTCCTCCTAGTATCATCTAGAAATAACTTTCAACTGACAGTAGCCTGTCGGCTCTACACAGGGTCGTACCCGTACCCCCTGTTCAAACTCCGGGGCGCTTTCTATTGACATTGAGACATAAATAGATTATCTAGGGGGCACAGTACATACTATCTACAGAGTAGATAGATAACAGGGCGCAAAGGCAGAATAATAGATAGATAGTGGAGGAGAAGTAAAATGAAGCAGAACACACGACCGAACCAGCTACCCCACTGTCCCCACGGACATCTCAGAATCCAGGCTAGGCCAGCCGCTATTGTATCTATCTACTCCGTAAGGAAAACTACTTCAAACCCGACGAATCAGTAGCACGGTCCCGTTAAGCAGAAGAGATATCTCCTCCGTATCTATCTAGATATCTGACTTTGTACGGAGTTTTGTCCAGATATTTACGTTGACGGTACTTGCCACCAGCGGTGTTAGAATGACGCCATCGCACCGGCCAATCCAACCCGGTGCTATGGAATACCATGTCAATAGTACGAGCATCCCATGATCATTGCTCCAATAGATCTTTCGTGCTGGCAATCTAGCGCTCGTGCATGAGATATTCCGTAATCGGTTCCTTGGGGTCTATTTGGCAATTCGGCCCGAGATCGAGAGACCCGAGGGTCCTGCTCGGCCGTAAGTCAAGTTAGCTGCAAAGTGATTGCGTGTTAGTCTGCTAGACGACGATATCATTGGTTTGGTCATATAAGTAAGTTGGTTGTTGGGGACTTGGGGTCCTTTCTTTGTTCGGGTGATTTCGAAGGATCTATCTAGGAACTTGGGTACTGGAAGTCTGGAAGGGTGTTAGTTTACCCCATGTTATCTATCTATCTATCTGTATGTCAGGCTATCACATCATTCGTACGTGGAATGTCGTGTGGCGCGAGTTCTCGGCCGGCTGATGCAATGTATCCCTTGGGTGCCTGGGTACGCATTCCCTTGGTCGTGGAATTGAAAAGATTTTGGGGATTGGGATGCGGGGAGATTATTTTTCCGCTTGGGAATAATTATGTACTTTGTACATGCGCCGCGGCTTTCGGTACGGTCGTGGCTGTGGACCACTTGAGCACTCCATCCAACCTATCTACTAAGATCCCTGCCAGTCCAACTGACACTCACCTGCTACTGCTACTGTCTACATAGGTTTCCCGGATCTTATGTCCGTAGTAAGGGTACTGCATACTCAAAGACTTCCCCCACACCATCTCTGTGGCTGAAATCCTTGGACTCCCTGAGGGTCACAAGGAAGTGTGCTGGCTCACTGCATATAAACCCTGAGCTCAGTCAGGAGAGGATTCATGCAATGCCTCGATAGATGCGTCCGACACTGATTCTAGACCCAGGCAGGTAATAACACTGTATAAGGGGCCTCGATAATCTTTGACTATGTCGAGTTGCATTGGAGCAATCCCCTTGCTAATTAACCCGTTTGCGAACAACTGGCAGTGAATTAAGTTGCTTACCTACCTACGGAGTAGTAACTATTTGATTGATAACGGTGACTAACTGCGGATCGTCATGTGTTGATGGCCCCTTTACCTACTTTGTACACTTTATACGGAGTACCTACAGTGTAACATCATTGGCCCCTATTCAGAGGACCCTTTTTGATACCCGCACTCCGTACCTTGACGATGAACTTCAATTATAGTATCAGATACCGTGAATTTGTCTGTCTGTCCTCAATCATGCCCCCTTAGTTCCGATCTCCAGTCCCAACAAAGAATCTTTCTTCTCCCGTGCTAATCTATGACCTCTTAACACCGGTATAGCAACTAAACAAAGCATTTCGTCCTGGAATTATTTGCATTCTTATCCACCTCGGCCGCGGATCCTCCACTAATCTAATTTGACTGCCGCGATGATCGACCCCCTCACAAAGCCTGAAAGTGTCAAAGTGAAGAAGTCCCTTTTCTGGGTGGAGGTACGGGGTACACAGTGCAATGAACTCCACCACAGACTGCCAGTCCTCCAATCAGTCTCTGTGGCATCATTCTGCTAGTTGGTCAAAGCTTCCGTAGCCAGTGTCATCTACAACTCCATAAGAAGTTTACAGTCGACGCCTTGCAATCTTCTCGGTGAATGCCCATCAGAAGCATAGACTGCAACCCGAAAGTTTTACCTTATGATCGCTATAACAAGCTTGAGCTGATGTGAGCTGATCAGCTGGGGCATTGCACTTCCTTCCGTGCAGCAGCGCGTGTAACTTTCCTCTTCTATTCTCAGTCGTGCTGAACTGGGGAATTTGTTTAATGGCAGGTCTTCCCACAACGCTGGACAGGCCCCTTGTATAACTACGGAGTACTGATAGCATCTGTCTGCTTACTGGGACTTCGTTGGCTCTTCGAGCTCGAGGATCCTTCCAAAAGCAGGGACTCCATTAGTCATGCCGGCCACCAATCACAGACGGTGCCTTACGATCACGTGTATTTTTTTTCGATTTATCGGCTTCATTCCGACCGTGCTCCAAACATCGGTACATACCTACCAGGTGCCGGTATGGATACAGTAGTTTTGGCCTGCTAATTAACAACATCTTCTTAAATCCAGTTACCCTTTCCTGAATGATACCTCCATGCGGCTTCTCGCAGCAGCACCAGCAGCAGCAGTGGTGGTGCCCCTGAAGCCATCGCCGCTAGAATAGACTCTAGGCCGGAACCCGGGCGACTAGTGACCACTAGTCGAAAGCGAAAGCTGCGCTGGCGGCGACCACGGCCATCCCTGAACTTCAGAAGCCATGCAGCACCTCGTCGGCCGTTCCTGTGCTATCTCAAGTCTAGGACTTGTCTACAAACTCTTCTTTTTCTTGTGCTTGTTTTCTTTTTCCCCTGTCGGTCCCTCTCTCGTTGCCAACTGATACCCCAAGCATTCGATTGCCCGCCTTCCTCCACCCTATCGTGGCAACGACCCCACGATCACCATCGCTTATTAGTTCCCGGTTCGTTCGTTTTCTGACCACCGTGCGGCCTTCACTGGTCTGTCTCCATTTTTCTTTCCTTTCCCTTTTTCGTGTGTCCTTTGCTGGTGTTGTGTCTTGCTAATCGATTTTCTATGGAACGTTAGCAGGCTCGTCCAACACGCCTCGTCTCGTCCCGTCCAGCGACCAGCTACAGCGTTGAGCTAAAACCCCCTTACACACCGCGAAATCACTTCCCCTCCCCCCCTCACGCAATGACCACCCAGTGATACACATCACCCTTGACTGTGCCTTGAACGCGGTCGATTCGATTTCGCAATTCTTATACGTCGACTCGCCCCACGCACACCACTGCAGGGAACGGATCTGGCTTTCGCCTATTGGTGACTGCACCCACGGGACGACTGGGTGCCAGCGCATCGATCGTGGATGGCAGCGGTGCTTCGGAGTCTGGAGACAACCTTTTCAAACTCTATCGGCTACTGTTGTTTTCAATGCCACGCATGTCAGGAGACCTCCATCATCAATAGACCGGATCGCATGATTAGCCAGTCTCAGAATGCCTCCGCAGCATACAAATAGTCTACCACAAACACCCCCTTCCGAAGCTGCGAATGACAAATCCGCAAAGAGGGGGGCTCATTCTCAACCTTCCGTACGAGAGACGTTTCTAGATGACTTCAACCCGGCAGATAATGCAAATGACAGCAATAATTCCGGCGACGAACGAGATCCCCACGACTTGTCGCTGTCCCCGAAACATGCCGCCCGCACGTCAATCGTCGATAACATGCTCCTCTCTCTAGACCAGTTTGCGTCGGGTTCTGTGCTGGATGACTACCGTTTATTTAATTCGGTTTTTGAAACGGATTTATACGGCCGCACTTCGCAAGACTCGTTTGCTCAACGACGCTACCGGGGCCATACCTTTTCATCTTCTATGTCATCGGACGTGGAAGGGAATTTCGAGGATAGTACGGGGGGCTTTGCGTCTCCGCCTGCACGAGGCCGTCGGAGTAACAGCAGCTTGAACTACCACTCTAGTCTGAAGCAGTTCGGGGGACCTCGCAGCCGGGAAGGAACTGGTTCGCGCGGTCAAATCTTTGATTACCTAGCAGGCTCTTCAGCCGCTGCAGGAGCTCACGCCACTAGAAATGGGAGCAAAGGAAGTTCCTCTTCACACGCGGACTTTGGACCTCCCTTACAACGTCGTCGGGCGGAATCCACCGATGAAAGACGCTCATCGAGCTTTGACTACGGTACCAGACAGACATTCGTTCCCTTTTCCGACCCAATTGTCGATTACGGGTCTTTTACGTTTGATGATTTTGATACAGCCCCTACACCCAGTATTCCCAGCGGACCAAGCAAGTTCCATTTGTCGTCGCAAGGAGAATTTGCAGGGTCTCTTAATCCTCAACACTCACGGACCCCTGTGGCCTCACGAAGAAATAGTATCAAGTCTCCACGAACAAATAATACTAGGAAAACTGGCCCGGAGAATATTAGTACTGCAACTGCCAGGAGCCCGGAACCTAATATTACAAATATCGGGAATTCGGGTCTGGAACCTCCGCCAGTAATCCCGGCGGCCTCACTTGACCCCCCTGCACCGAGTCCGACCATTTCATTCAACAAAACGGCTTTTCCGCCACCTCCTGACCCAGTCCCGGCAAAAGAACGGCCGGGTTTCTTCCAGCGAGTATTCGGCTCCGCCAAGGTTCCTAATTTTGGTCCTTCCAATTTTAATCATTCGGATTATTCATTCACCCAAGAAAACGATCCCAAAGAGTCCAGTGGGCTAGGCCCAAGTACAAAGAGTTGGAGGCAGCCGCTCAAGAATAGTCCGGCGGGCTTCAATGCAGCCCGTGAAGGAAGCCATCAGGTAGTGACTAAGAAGTCTTCTTTCTTCCGCCGGCGGAAGAAGTCTGTGGCTGAAAGCGCACCACCTCCGATCGTGCTTCCTCAAGAGCTCGCAGGTCAGAAGGCGATAGACTCTATTAGGTCAGAACCTAGTCCGGCCAGCAGCTTGAAAAAAGCAATGAATCCTTACACAGTGGACCCTAGTGCCCCAAGGTCGAATCAGCCCAACAAACCGTTGGATTTACGAGCTGCGCCAGACGATGCTGGCACCAAGGCTCAAGCGGCACTGATGCAGAATCAGAGGGCAAGTCTGCTCACACCTTCAGGGCAATCAAAAGCCAAATATAGTCTTTATCCTGCAATATTGTTGGGAAGTGCCAACGATACGTCATTCTTGGGGAATAGCAGCGGAGACGAAGAGCCGATCATTGGATCTGGCGGTCAAGATCCAATCCCATCGGTCGATACCCAACAAAAGCAGCCGGCGTCTAGGGACGGTGCTACATCGCGTGGAAGTGACATGGATTCCGTGGATGGTGACCAGTTTGCTGCTTTGCAGGGTAAGCTGAGCCTGCTGAGGCCACTGGAAACAGCTGTTTCTTCGCTCTCGCCCGTCGTGGAGAATTTCTCGAACACAAGTGCGGCTCCCACAGATGGCTCTGAGGACGCCCTTCGTTCCAATTCGAAGGAGCTCGAAGCAGCCAAGAATACCCATGCTTCTGATTCGCATAAAGATGGCCTTGATGGCCTTGGCCAGTTCCCCACTCCCGCCGCTGGTATTAATATCTCACCACGACCCTCAACATCGGAAATATCAAACTACTATACGGCTTCTGAAACGGCAGCCGTATCCTCAGCAACAGACCCAAAGCCCCCCGGTCTGATCGGTTCCAAAGTTGATGATGCTGCCGCCGATGAGCCAACTACTTCGGAAAGAGAACAGGCGCAGATGCTCTTTGATAGCCAGGATCAAGTCGTGGGAAGCGAGCCTGCCGCAGCATGGCTTGGTGATCCGGATCGTTCCATGATTCGAAAAGCATATATGGATTTCTTTGACTGGTCGAATCTCAATATTCTCGCAGCCCTCCGAAGTCTTTGTACTCGGCTGATATTAAAAGGCGAAACACAGCAAGTGGACAGAGTTTTGGATGCCTTTTCACAAAGGTGGTGCCAATGCAACCCGCGTCATAGCTTCAAGGCTTCAGGTCAGTTCTGTCTTTGACCCTTCGCTCTATCGCGGTGAATCTAACTTTCGCCAGACGTTGTGCACACAATCTGTTATTCGCTTCTTTTGTTGAACACTGACCTGCACCTTGCGGATATCGATCAAAAGATGACTAAGAGTCAATTTGTCAGAAACACGATGCCGACAATCCATCGAGTCGCTGCTGATGCGACGTCACTCGAAAACTCTCGATCAACGAACAAGTCGAAACCACCGACTCCAGACCCGGCTTCGAGTAATTGGTCCCAGTCGGCTGCCCCCGACGAGCGTACAGACAAGGCGCCTACAAAGCTCGTAAACCGATTATCACGGACGGATCTTTCGGTTAAGATGGCCGGCGATCCCGAAAGTGACAGCGGGCCCCTCATCAGTACGCCATTTTCTGGCACGATGCGAGCATGGGAACAACAGGTTGAAACTGTGCTGAGAGATTTCTATACCTCGATCCAGAAGCAGAAGCTCCCGTTGTATGGTGCTCAGGTGGAGAAGGAAGGGCCGCGGGCGTCATCGAACAACCTGCTTGGCCCTCATCCAAGTGGCCTTCGCAGAAGCCCCAGCACCGTGAGCAAAAGCGGCTCAGATATCTATCCACGCGGTCGATCCGCGGATTCCCGCTATGGAACAGCACGGTGGTCTTCCAAACCCCGCTCCCGTGCTAGACTGTACCCGCCTTCCACCATGGGATCAAGCAGAACCAGCTTAGACGATCAGGCATCCCTCTGGAGCCCTTCTGCTTCCAGTACGTGGAGCAAGTACTCGTCGGGAAAGCTGACATCGGCGTCGGTGGACTCTTTTGGTTCAGATTACCCACGCGGGGATTACCAGCAGTCGATAGGATTCGCAAATGCATTGAGTCAGGCTATTATCCGCGAAGACTCTGCCCACTCGATTGCCAGCTCCGAGGACGTCGATCGGACGACACCTCTTCTGGAAGATGAGACCCTACAACTTGCCGGTGCCCCCTGGGCCAAGGAAGGAAGCTTAAAGCATAAGCATCACCTTGACTCCGTCGACAAGAGGGCGAAAGATCGCAACTGGAATGAATGCTTTGCTGTCATACAGCAAGGTTGGATGCGTTTGTTCTCTTTCAATGCTTCCATGAAGACCCTCCGGCAGAAGGCCAAGCAACGGCATCCCGGCGGAGTCGTTGTAGGAGGGGGGAATTGGACGGAAAATGCGGAGGAAATTTGGAAATTCCTTTTGCGACAAACCATCGCAAGTGCGCTCCCCCCTCCAGGCTATTCTAAGTCTCGCCCACATGTGTGGGCTCTCAGCCTGCCTACCGGCGCGGTGCATCTCTTCCAGGCGGGCACGCCCGAGATTGTCCGGGAGTTCGTCTCCAGTGCCAATTACTGGAGTGCCAGGCTTTCCAAGGAGCCTCTAATTGGAGGCATCAGTAACATGGAGTACGGATGGAGTGATGCCGTCATCAACAGCGCCCTCATCTCCGCCGAGAGCAGCAGAACGCCGCCATCGTCTTCCGGGGCGCGACCGAGCATTCAAAGCTCGATCCGGAGTTCCATTGACCAGCAGGGTGTGCGGCCCAGACTCCCGGCCGATCGTGTCCACATCAGCGACTGGGCTCCCCCGCAACAAAGCATGATGGCCTCGGCGCTGCCCGAAGCCGAACAGCTGAAAGCCCTGCAGACATACGTGAAGAATGTAGAGGATGAGCTGCAGCGGCACAACGAACTCCGACCCGCCATGATTCTTGCGTTCTCCCCCCGGCACCCCAACGCAGCGAAGGCATTGGCCAACTGGGAGCGGAAGTCCTCTTACCTGCTTCGGGAGATCGTGAAATTCCGCACCTATATTGATTCTCTTTCCGCGGCATTGGACCAGAAGAACCGAATCTATGCCAACCGGGAAGAAAGCAGTCCCCCACAGTAACACCACGCCCAGGCACGCCTGAATTCCCTACTCTGAGCTCGGGGTTTCGGAGCCCGACGGCTTCTCTCTTCTTACCTACTACTTATTTATACCCCCGCCTTGAGTTCCACCGCCTTTATCCAGGCCCGTCCCTTTGTGCAGGTTTCTCCTCCTTCCCTTTCCCCCCCTCTCCTGTCATCTGTAGAATCTCCGTCTACGAGCGTGCGCCATGAGATCGATCCTGGGGCTTCCTTGTATTTCCTATCTTTGGCTTGTTGCTCTCTTCTTTACCAAGATCTTGTCCTTTCATCGTTTCGGTCAGGTATGATGGACTTTACAATGTGGGTGAGATGAGTGTTTCAGTATCATGGGTATAACGAGCGACCTGATAGATGTAGAGAAGAGCATAGAACGAAGTCTACCTACTGCGTACCACCACCACTGCTACTGCTTGGATATCTTATCCATCGCCGGTTGTCGGCGATCGGCCGGCGAGACAGACGGGCCGGGTGCCTGATGACTAAAGGCTTGGCGGCGGGATCACGCCATAGCTGCGAAAGTGGGTTGGAACTTTACTTTTCTCCCTCCGGCCCAGGCCCTTCTAGTTCTCCTCCCCCTGCAGTCTTCTGCTTCTTGGAAGCTTCATTCATTTCTCTCCTCTCTCTATCTCCTGCTTTCGTAAACACATACACACAAAATGTTCCGCAGTTGCGTAACGTCTGCGGCAACTACTGCCGGCCGCTCCGCCGTCACCGGGCAGAGGACCCTCGCCACGGCCTCGCCAGTGGGCTCCGCGGCCCGCAACCACAAAGTCGTGGTCATCGGCGGAGGTACGGCCGGTCTGGCAGTCAGTCACCAACTACTGCGATCGGGCAAGTTCTCTCAGGATGACATCGCCATTGTTGACCCTTCCATGTGGCACCACTACCAACCCGGCTGGACCCTGGTCGGCGGTGGTCTCAAGACCAAGCAAGACCTGCGACGCCCGCTGCACAGCCTGCTCGACCCCAAGCTTAAGTTCTATAACCACGGCGTGGGCAACTTCTCCCCCGAAAACAACCAGGTCACTCTCGGCAACGGCGACAAAATCAACTACGACCAGCTGGTCGTCGTCCCTGGTATCGGCATCAACTACGACAGCGTCAAGGGATTGCCCGAGGCCCTCGCCAACCCGGACTCCCTGGTCTCCTCCATCTACGGCTACGACACCTGCGACAAGGTCTTCTCCACCATTCAGAAGCTCCAGAAAGGCACCGCCATCTTCACCCAGCCTGCCGGCGTGATCAAGTGCGCCGGCGGCCCGCAGAAGATCATGTGGCTTGCCCTGGACCACTGGAAGCGCGCCGGTCTCTACAACCCCAGCAACCCCTCCAGCTCGGGCATCCAGATCAGCTTCGCTACCGGCACGCCATCCATGTTCGCGGTCGCCAAGTATGGCGCCGCCCTGGAAGCCCTGCGCAAGGAGCGGGGCGTCGAGGGCCTGTTCCAGCACGACCTGGTCTCCATCTCCGGCAACAACGCCACCTTCGCCCGCCCCGACGGCCAAGAGCAGGTGACCCGGAAATTCGACCTCCTGCACGTCGTGCCCAAGATGGGACCCCACGCGTTCATGAAGACCTCCGCCCTGGCCAACGCCGACGGCTACGTCGACGTCGACCCCGCCACCACCCGCCACACCAAGTACGGCAACGTCTGGTCCGCCGGCGATGCCTCCAGCCTGCCGACCTCCAAGACCGCCGCGGCAATCACCTCCGAGGCGCCCGTCCTCGTGCGCAACCTCCTCCAGACGCTGGACGGCAAGGTCCCCGATGCCGCCTACGACGGGTACGCTTCCTGCCCGCTTCTGACCGAGTACGGAAAGGTCCTCCTGGCCGAGTTCAAGTACGGCGGTGAGCCCAAGGAGACGTTCGGCAAGTGGTTCGGTATCGACCAGGCTGTTCCTCGTCGTGCGTTCTATCACCTCAAGAAGGACTTCTTCCCCTGGGTGTATTACCAGTCGCTGGTTAAGGGTACTTGGGCTGGTCCTGAGGGCTGGAAGAACTAGAGCCGGTCTGGATGGGACGGGGGAGATCACAACATGTACATTACTCGATCACAGCGCATGCGCATCCAACTACCCAAGTGATGAAAATTCTTCAGACGGAATGTATATAATAGAAAACCGGCTCCGTGGTTAACCCGCACTTCTAATTCGTAGATCTCTTTTAGGAGCCGACGATGCCTTCCTGGTTTAACTGAAGGAGTTCCGGCAATACAACGACAATGTTTGACATCTACACAGTAGTGAAATAACTAGCTCTAAACAGTCTCAGACCAAGGACCCACTTGAACAAGGATGAGGGAAGGATATCACAGATTCCATGCTTAGTATGTACGTTATATAACAATCTATTCACACATAACATCATCATAAATTAACCCACGCGGCGACGGAGGGTAAGGAAGGCTGGCAGAAAGGAAAGAAGAGGGATGAATCATAGGGCGGACTTCTCCCAGACGATTTCCTTTCCATTGAGACCCTCGATGGCGGGGATCTGCGCACGGAGCGCGTTACCGTAATCACCGGCATTCGGCGTACGCAACAGGGTGTGGATGTGGAACTTCTTGGGCTCTTCGTTGTTGAGGAAGACGCCGGAGTGGTGGTCGAACTCGATCAGGATGACGGGGCTCTGCAGACGGTAGTAGAAAGGGTCGCTGTCGCCGGCGGCACCGATCCAGCAGAAGTACGTCTCAGACTCGAACTCGCGGATGTGGTCCAGCTTGAGCTGGCGGGCTCGGGCGGGCAGGTACAGCAGGTACTGCTCGAAGATGCCGTACATGTATTTCTTCTGCTCGTCGGTGAAAGAGGAGACGGGGATGCCTTCGTTGGGGACGACGCGGTTGTCGCGGTACGCGCCGCAGACATGGCGCTGATCGTCACGGTTCCAGCGGCCGGGGGGCATGGCGGGGTCGTGCATCTCGGCGAAGACGGTGGCCTTCTTCTGGAGCTCCGGGGTCAGGGACTGCATCAGACGCAGGCCCAGCTCTTCCTCGATCTGCATGATGCGGGTGCCGGCGTACGGGCCGGAGTCGATCTCGTTGGGCTCGGCGCCGGTGAACCAGGGGGAGGCGATGATCTGGCCCTTGTACAGGAAGATGTTGAGACAGAGGTGGTGGCCGTAGAACGACCAGCCCCAGGGCCGGGTGGTCGAGGGACGACCGAAGAGGACGAAGTTGTAGGAGAACTCGTTCATCACCTTGGTCGACTCGACCAGCTCGCCCAGGAAGTGGTTGATGCGCATCGCCTTGATAGCCTTGTCGTAGCCCTCCGGCGACAGCGTGACCTTCAGGACGTTCAGGATCGCGTCCCGCAGCTTGTTGTCAATCTCGTCCAGTCGGAGTCCCTTGTTGCTGAGAAGGAATTCGGGGTTCGACCACGTCCGCCATTCGGGCGAGTCGATGTGATAGGACAATGCCTGCCGCTGCTTGTCGTCCGCCAGGGACAGCACGTTCTCGGTGGCCTCCACGATGGCGTCGATTGGGACATCCTCTTCTTGGAGTTTGAATAGACCGGGGCGAACGTTACCTTTTGAGGGTCTAGTTAGCGAAGGGAATCAGGAGGGGGTGGCGAGGGGGAGTGGGAGGGGATGTGGGTGGTGCATAGGGAACCATTGGCGTGGCTAAAGGAGACGAGAGGAGCGTACCGTCGGTTGTCACGCCCTTGAATGGCTCTTGCAGCAAATCCAACCAGTGCATGTACAGGCCGTGCAGCCATGGGGGCTGCTTCTGTGTCTTGAAAGCGTGGGCATATTCGTGGGCATCCTGCTCGCGCATCACCTGGAAGCGCTTCAGACTCAGATCGGGCAAGTATTGGCGGTATTCGCCCGTGGGCTTTGCCAATTCAGCAGCGGAGTGCGACATGATTGTGGTAGAGCAACAAGGGAGGGAGAGAAGAGACCAATGTTGCGAAGAAGAAGAAGAAGAAGAAGGGAGAGGAGAGGGATGAAGAGGATGAGGGGGTGGGGTAATGGGGAAGTAATTATAGCAGGAGCTTGTACGGGGTCGGCTTCTGCCCCCCCCGTGGCGTCAACTCCCCACGCTTTCCCCACGACCGCCCCCACACCGAGGGTGGGCGAGCGGCTGTTTCCTTACCCGATGCACTCTAGGCTTCGCCTCTTCCCCTCTTTCCCCCTCCACAATCGTAACGGACTGCCGGAAGCTTCACCATCTAATGAACTCCTACTCCGTACTCTCTCGACTACTCTCGACATACCCGTCGGATAACTGTATCTATCCCCAGAGTCGATCCAACAATCTCACATCAACTCCCATCAGGCCACTCCCCCTTCCCCTCACCTCCCCGACGGCTCTGATTAACTCCGTCTTCCCACCTGCCCTGAAGCGATCCCACACCGGTATATACAGGTAGAACTCCGTATCGACTATCACCCGGTACAGTCGTACCCCACTAAGATCCCCCGGATATTGAAATCGCGCTAGAACCAACCTGTTGGTCGGGTGGACTAGAATGGCCTGGCCCTCCACCAATCCCATTCGTGCTATTCTCCCCAGGTCGAAGGTCAACGTCACGTTTTCCGACACCCATGTTGGTTTTCAGCCCCGTACATTTGCCGGGGACTTGCCGTTTCGCCTCTTGAAGGATCCCACCTCCGATCATTAAACCTCGGGGCCCGGGACTGCTTTGAGAGATGCATACGCAATCGGATGGCTAACTAGTTCGGTACAATGCGTCTAGACAGTCATATAGTGATCGATGTAGTATCCTGATATTGGTTCTCATCTATTGTCTCATCCCAGTATCGTTGCGTGCTTTGCCCGGTTAGCTATGCTAGACATTATATTCTGCATGCATCGCTGCATGATAGCCACTGCATAGTATGCTTTCAGCATGTTTCTGTATATGTCGAGCATCTTCCCCCGCGGATCATCTTGCTGGCGCTGCCCCTCACTTCTTGTGCCACTGCTTGGCCCGACCGAAATGCCATTGTTCTCGACATCCTGACTGGGAAGAATTTCGGCACCTACACGACTGCTCAGTTTCCCAGCTCCAGTCTGGCAGATTCCCCAAATAGCCGATCCATCTCTCCGCAATCTGCAACAGGTATACCGTGACCAAGCGAGCAACACCGCAAGGTATCGTATCCGACGAGAATAAATCTCATGGACATGTTTGTGAGTCTTCAAAAGAAGCGTTCGTCGGGAACATTATGGTAGGCATCGAAGACGGAGGCAATTGTATGTCTGCAAAGTCGGCTTGGGTTGGCCCTAGGTATGTCCAAGTCCCTCGGTCTGGCTAATCGAGCAAGCCACGACAACCAAGACATTGATGTAGCTAATTCACAGACCAAAGCATTTCGTACCAAGATCCAGCGCCTTTCATGCGACGAAGCCAGCGGCATCACCTAGACGGACCTGCGAGTCGGGCCTCCCGGATGTTGATCAATGATTTCCTCAACATATCACAGTATCCCGTAGCCCATCCACCACACGCCCCATGTAAGTGGCACCAGCGCTCCCAGAACAGCAGCGCCCACAGAAATCTCCAGAATGCTCCATATCCACATCGTCCCGATAGCAGGTGCCCCCTTCATAACAGCGTAGTACGGGTCTTCGTTGGTTATGACCATCAGCTTACAGCCAAGGAAGATGGCAAGCGGGAGGAAAACCAGGGTGCGTAGAGCCGGAGGGAAGAGGAGCTTTCGAAAAAATTCCAACGACAGCTTATCGCTGTCCCATGGGAATAGAGATATAGTTTCAGTGGTTTTGGAGGCGCCGGCGAAGAAGGAGATGACATGGCCGTGGGCCAGATGAATGAGAAACGTCAGCATCGGGAAAGCGACCCACAAAGACTCGCGCACGATAATGTCGAGTTCGATCTTCTCCGCATACTGGTGGGCGGCGAGGTAGGACAGAGTCATATGCAGTGTGGTCAGGGGCACGGACAGCAGCAGCGTATCGATGACGGGCGGGATGAGATGCTCGGGATCGGCTTCGTTCTCCTCGGACTGTGCGTCATCGTCCGACGATGCGTCTTCGGTGATTTCTTGGACCCTTTCTCCTTTCCCTTTGCCTTTTGCTGCAGCCAGCTCCGATGGGTCGAGACCAGAAATCTCGCCGGTCGTTGGATCCACGGTGACGAACCGGGTCCCTGGACTCACGCCTGACTCGGCCCCGGCGACAGTGGCTTTGCCGATTAGTTCACTCTGTCGTTCAGAGATTATGTCCATCAGTGTCCTTTCTTTGGCATTCGAGGACGACTTCGGCGGGGGGCGAGAGAGAGGGATCGTGGACGGATCGAACGCGTCGCTGTTGGCAGTCGTTGCAGCTGTCGCGGCTGCCCGTCGCTGTTTTCGGTTCCTGGAGCCCTCCATCTGGTAAGGCCTTGTAAACGCGCGGAATTATTGATTTGCGGGGAAGAGCGCACTGGTTCGTGGTGCAGGTGAGGAGAGATGGGATATATTTGACGGTAGAGAAGCTCAAGAGGTGTCAACTTGAAAGTAACGTATCACCGCCGGATTTAAGCGGGGTTAACCCTTATTAGTAACAACAGGAGGTAACTTACCCCGGACTAGGGATTTTTTCTACATACTGAATCAACGACTTCGATTACAAGATTTCTCATTTTATTGAACTGGCTTCTGCAGAATATGGATCTGTCTCCTGGAAAACTGGACGGACTAACAATACCAGCACACCGACTTTACAAAGTCCAGGCATTGGAGATGTAAACAGTCACTTCCCTCATCCCTTCGTCGTGTTTACTATCGTTGCTGTAAGCCGTTACCTACACCCAACCGGGCGGATAACATCATGCGGCACCTTCCGGTTCGATATGCAATGCTCTGTCTTCATAGGTCATGTATCCAGCCTGTGGCTGACGACACTAAGTACATGATCCTGCGGTGGTCGATGTTCCTCGGCAGCTCCGCATCGGGGTCTCGATTGGGTTGGGCAGGATCCCCCACCGCCTTCCCAGAAAAGCTGGCAGAAATTGACCATCTCCCCGCTCATGCGGAAAAGGTTTCTTGGATTAGAAGACAACCACACGCAATTTTTTATTTATTCCCAAGCCCTTCTTTGTTTATATACTAGAGCGTTTGCGCGACGGCTCAAAATGCCCAGAGACCCGTTGATTGGGCTGGTTGGGAAGGTCTGGCCTCTCCTCTCTTCATACAAGACGCTGCTAATCGGATGGAGGGGCATGTAGCCATCCAGCGGAAAATCAACGACACTAAATAGTTTGACTGATGCTTCCTCGAAAGTCGGTAAGCTTGCTGTTTCTCCTACATATCTTTGTCTCGGCACCGTTACTCATCGATTTATCTACCATCCAGGAAACTTCCCGTACGTTGACCCCAACTGCGCGTCGTCGCTATCATACCTGGAAACCGCCCGATGAACCTCACAATCGCCCCCCTCTTCGGATCTTTTCGGACCTCTTCTGACCCGCGACACCTAGATTCACAACCATTGATCCTCAACGTGCCATTGGGTATCTCCAAATAGAATGCGCCTGCCAGCGATTCAATCTTTCCGATAAATGCAAACCGAACTATGGAGGATGTGTGGAGGGACGACGCTCCGTTCCGATCGAACTGCTAGACGTCGCAGGTCTGGTGCCAGGCGCACATCAAGGCCGCGGTCTGGGCAACAAGTTCTTGGATGATCTGCGTCATGCTGATGCATTAATTCACGTGGTGGATGTTAGTGGAACTACGGATGCAGAAGGTTTGCGACACCAATGGATAGCGTCTTGCAGACTCGCTTATATCACTCAATCATTACAGGCAAGGCAACGCGAGGCTATGACCCTTCCGTGGACATCGAGTGGCTGAGATCTGAAATTGTGCGCTGGGTACTGGGCAATCTCATGCAGAAATGGTATGGCTGCGCTAATCAGCTGCAGGAATATAAGCTGATGTTTGCAGGGGCTCTATCAAGAGGAGACATTGTGCGATCAGTTAGTATACCATGCACGTGGCCACTCATTTGGATTGGTTATTGACATGGGACTAGAATCGACGGCCGTGGAGACCCTACAAGCCCAGTTCTCGGGCTACGGAGGTACATCTACAATCGTTGCTCGATGTCTGGACCGGATGGGGCTGAAGGAGCCTCTCGAGGAATGGTCAGAGGAGACCATCCAAAAGGTCGTGGAAGCATTCATCGAAGAGAAATTCCCCACAGTCTTCGCCTTGAACAAGATCGACCACCCGGATGCGGACAAGGTTTGTTACTCTTTGATTTGAGAATATTCATCTTACTGACGTAATGGCTTTAGAACATCAGTAAGATCGCGAAGATGCAGGACCCTCAATCTATCGTGCTTTGCTCTGCCATATCAGAGGTCTTCCTTCGGAGACTAGCAAAGCAAAACTATATTAAGTACGTCGAAGGAAGTGAATTTGTGGACACGAGAGAGGATTTGATAGAAATGGGCGAGCCCGATGGAGGTGGCTTGAAAGAGATGGATGAGAAGTTAAAATCGTACGTGCACATCATACCCTCTCATTGATAAAGAAACTTTACTTACATAGGCAAAGGCGTGTCGAGAACCTCAAGGACATGGTACTCTATCGCTTTGGGTCCACCGGAGTCGTCCAGTGTCTTTCGCGTGCCGCAGAGCTGCTAGGACTCGTACCGGTATTCCCCGTCCGCAACATACATACCTTCTCCTCCGGGGCCGGATCTGCTCCTTTCCGTGACTGTGTTCTCGTCAATAAGTAAGTATTCCTACGACTGGTGTTATAATTAGAGATTCTGACACCGTTCAGGAACACTACAGTCGGCGATGTTGCCCGTAAAGTCATGGGCGACGTGCCCATTTCTTACATCGAGGGCGTTGGGGGCACCCGTGTCTCCGAAGACGAGATCGTTGAAGTAGGAAAATATGATGTACGTGCTTCGATGTTCAGATGTTTTGCAACCTCGATGCTAACTTTTCTTTCTCTCTGCAGGTACTTTCATTCAAGCCTGGCCGATAGATCCCGTTATGTTTATATACAGCAAACGTTATCATGAAAGAGTAACTTATATGATACAGCCCAACAAGGGCATCTTGTAAATTGGAGAACCTTATTACCTACCACATACTACAATCCATTGCATAGCTATGTGGTGGATGTTCAAGTTCTTTTAATAGTGTTATTGAAGTCGTACTGCCTGGTTTCTGGCACCTCTGGTATTCTTCGCCATATGGGCCCCTTGCCGTCTCCTGCCTGATCGGGCTAGTCGGTTGACGAAAGGGAGCCTCTATTTACACCGTAGGTAGAGTCACCCTCTTACCTATTCACAATTCACCATCTTGTTGCCATGTACAACATGCTTTCCCTCTTCTGAATGGCTTTATCTCCAGCCCGTTGGTTTCAATATCCCTTGTGGGGATCTCAATATGGACTTCACGTGACAGGCCATTTAGGTAAGGCAGGGGGCAGTGAGACGAGCTCGTATTGAAAGCATCCCCCTAAACAAACTCCCTAAACTGTATCATCTGCCTGTTGTATTACAAAGCCTATGAGATTGTGCACCCAGTACTCGACTAAGATACATCCTTGCAGATTGCGGCTGATTGATGGGTGCTACAAAGTACCTCAAAATAGTTGGCAGAACACTCCTCCGATGACTTTCTTTCACCATAACCCTGCCTATTGCTCTACCACATGACCAGAGGGATAGAACAGGCAGACATGGCTGAGAACGAGCAATTTCTTTCCGAGCCGCATCCTGCCAGTGGTGCTCAACTGGCTACGACTTCCAAAGATCCAATCTCAAAGTGGGATTCGCTTATTCTTGACACCTGGTTCTGGGAAATCATCTCACTGGGATTCAGTATCACTCTTTTTATCGTCATCGTCGTTTTCCTAAAGGTTTATGACCAACATGAAATGCCCACCTTCCCATTAGGCCTGACGCTGAATACCATCGTGTCTATTCTGGCGACTGGCTCCAAGTCGTCCCTTCTTTGTATGATCAGCACGTCTATTGGCCAGTTGAAATGGATCTGGTTTCAAGCAAAGAAGCGTCCGCTCTATGATATGCAATATTTCGATGATGCCAGTCGAGGACCCTGGGGCTCTATGCAAGTGTTGACGACGGGGCCACGTCAAGGAAACATCCTTCTATCAATTGGAGCTATCATCACCATTATGGCTCTCACATTTGGTCCTTTCATGCAACAGATAGTCAGGTTTCCTGTTAGACAGGCCATCGGCGACCATAGCAACGCAACGGCGAAGCAGGCGATACTTCCTTTTCCGGAAATAGACGAAGTCGATGATACCCTATTGATGGCAATGGAGGCCGGGGTGTGGTCGACGACTGGCTTTGTGCCATCTCCTTCATGTCCATCAGGGAATTGCACCTGGTCTTCCTTCAAATCTGCGGGCTGGTGCAGCAAATGCGAAAATGTCACCTCTAAAACGGCCAGCGTTGGCTGTGACATCACTTCGTTCAATACCAGCAGACATGAAGATCAAACTGTACCCTGCAAAATTACCTTCCCGGACGGGTCTTGGATTACCAGTGATTTTCTAGGTGTTTGGAACAAAACTGCCCAAGGTTTGGTAATAAGCATCCCATATATCCAGCTGAAAAGTGTCAACGACCAAAAAGGGCCATATCTGAACCAGACTATCTTGGGAGTATACAGCCCGTTGTCAGTGCTGGCCTATGTTCAGTGGCAGTGGTATACAACATTACTGGAGCCATCCTACTCCGTCAATTCGCTACAGAGATCAATCAAAGTCTCTCAAGCCATAGAATGCGTCTTGTCCCCATGTGTGAGAGCATACAATATTTCAGTCTCTATGGGCGTCTTGTCAATCCAACACTCGCCGCCAGACTTTGGCGAAATCTTTCATCCCGAATGTTATCCTGGCATGGATGTTACATTACAGCAGTTTGATCAGGGGTTAGTTGGTCACTATGTCACGGAACAATACACATCTTGGGAAGCCAGAACACGCTGATTCTATTGATATTTTCACAACTCCTGAAAATCGGGCGATCAAGTCTAACTTCTGGAACGACGGCACCAGATTTGCAGTTTGCCCAGTCATGGCAGATCTGACAGAGGAATATTTAGGCGGAGAGTTAATCGCAGAATTTCAATACGATATCGTGAATAACACATGGCATAATTTCAACCAACCGATGCCTGTTTCCCCGCTCAAGACTTTATTGAGTGTGGAACACTCCAGTTTCAGTGATGTCATAGGAAATGTTGCAGCATCAATGACCAAGTACGCCCAGGATCTTAGCAATCATACGGCTTCCGGCACAGTCATTGTATCTCAAGTATGATATGTCTCGGTAGACTGGGTCTACCTGACACCTCCTGCGGTGCTAATCGCATTGGGAATTGTTTTTCTTGTATCAGTGATCATGGTCAACCACAGACCTGCATTGGGTTTGTGGAAGTCTTCGGTTCTACCTGTGGTATATAATGGATTACCTGAGGAGATTGGTGATGATTTCACTACTACTATTAGCTCAATGCAGCGCGCGGCGCAGGAGACCACTGTCAAGCTTGAGGTTTTAAATTCTAGAAACAGGCTGGTGGTGCAGAATACTTCTTAGATGGGGAAGATACTACTACTATGACAAAAGCAAGTTCCTTAAAAGAATAAACAATGGTCATTTCACAAGATGGTATAAAAAATCAGAATCTAGAATAAAGCAAAACCAATCTATGAGGAGATGTCATCTCCTCTTAATGCTTGAACTGGTCTTCCGTCACACCCTTCCCCATGGCAGCCGTGCTGCTGATGCCACCCGTCACCATCTTCAACAGGTTATCCACGTAGTTGGCGCCACTCCATTTCTGGTGCGTAACCACATCCACGCCATGCTCGATTTCTGGCTCCTGGACCAATTCACCGTACGCCCGCATTCCTTGCTTCGCGTACGCCTTGGCGAACTGATCCGTGATCAGCGCTGTTGTGTGCAGGCCAGCCAGGGTGATGAACTGCCAGCAGTATCCTAGAGCACCCAGACGCTGGATGTATGTCTCTTGCTCATCGCGCGGCATCGCCTTCTTCCAGTTGAAGGATGGTGACAGGTTGTACGCCAATCTGTAGTTTTGGGTTAGTTTTTGATGCCATTCAAGAGGGAATTGGGGTAGAGCTTACTTCTGTTCGGGCCACACGGCGTGAACACCATCAGCGAACTCCTTCGCTTGAGCATAGTCGGGGAGCTTGCTCTCCATCCAGATCAGGTCTGCAAATGGAGCGTAAGCAATGGCTCGGTTGACCGCACACTGCGTGCCGCCCTGGTACCGGTAGTATCCCTCCCGGGTGCGGGGGGCATCCCAGTCCCAGTGGATGTCGACTCCGGTGATACGCTTGGCGATGTCCCGGGATTCACGGTTGCTTTTGCCCTTGGCCTGCTTCAGATAGTCGGTGACGAGAGTGTCCTTGTTGGCGTGGGCGCCCTGCTTGATGGTGTCGATGACGGCGTCGCTGAAAAGCTTCAGGCCAGCCTGAGCATTCCATTGGTCTTCGATGGCTTGAAGTTCCGCACCATTCTTGCCAGCTTGTTCAGCAGCCACCATGAGATCATTCAGGGGCTGCAGGCTCGCATTCGTCGAACCAACGACAAAGGCATGGTCCCGGAAGTCGATAGTTGAGGTGATGAGGGTGGCCGCTTCGGAGTCAGTCCGAGCAATAGCAAGCAGGTCGGTTCCTGAAGATGGATCAGTTCATGCGCATATGGGTTAATGATGCGGGTTGTATTTACCCATGATATCTGCCTGTGCCCGAATAGCCACCAGTCGGTTGATGTGTTCACTGATGGGCACGAGCACCTTACCAGCCATGTGGCCACACTTCTTGGTGCCAGGGGCTTGATCTTCGATGTGAATGCCGGCGGCACCGCGCTCAACAAACAGCTTTGTCAGCTTCATCACCGCCGTCAAGCCACCATGTCCCGTATCAGCATCTGCGATGATGGGTCGCAGATAATCCACATTTGCGACCTTGCCACGTTGCTCCTTGGGGGTAGTCACGCGCTCTTCGCGCTGCTTCCGGTCATGGAATAGCTGAGCCATAAAGAGCTGGTTGACCTTGTTGGGGACGGTGTTCTGGGTTCTGGTCTTAGCAAACGCAGAAAAAATCAACAAGGAACCCTTGAACATACCATGGGGTAATCGGCAAGATCGGGAGATGGTTCATCAGTAGAAGAGGCGGTAGAGGAGCTCTGCCAGCCAGAGACGTAGACGGTATCTAGGTATTTGGCCATTTGTGTGACCATCGTGGGCTCAAGGCAGCCATAGGTGAAACTAGGGAGCTTTTTCTATTTGTTCAAAGAGAAGCTGTGAGTTCATAGATCTTTCCACGGGTGTTCTGCAGGGCGCGCGAACCTCAAAGTTACTCTCCAGGATTTTCCACAGCTTCTTGCTCTGCACATTGGAGGGGTATTCGATCTTCAGATTTCCCCGCTTGGCCACGATCTGATCTGCAGTGAAGGGCCGCTTGGTGTGTCTCCATCTGGAATCCTTCCACCAGTTCTGGACGGCCTGGACATCTTCCAGATACTTCCGGTCCTCGTCTTCAAAGGAACCCATCGTGTGTAGAGAGATGGAGAGACAGGATCAAGAGAAGGTATATAATGAGCCAGGGTGCAGTACCGATATTCAATACAAGGTATCGAAGATCAATTATATAGGAAATGAAAACCTCGAGACAATCCAATGAGTCACGAAGAAGAAAGAAAAGAACAGGGAGAGCGGAGAGTCAAGAGAAAAGCAGTTGAAGAGCGAACCAGAGAAAGGACACCAAATCTACTCTCCAACCCGGAATCACAAGCCAAAGGCCCAAGTACTTAAAGACCAGCAGAGGCACGCGCCATCCTCGATGCGTCACAATCCTCGACCAGCCAGTGGTCGGTAAACGTTCGGTTCAGCGGGACAAGAAGGAAGCGCAGGCGCCCCCGACATCTTGAAAACCGGGGGGAAAGCAAGGCTGAGTGGTCGAGAGTCGAAACAATTAGGTTAACCGTGTCCCAGGTTCACAAGCCAGACCGGGGCCAACGGGGAAGCTGAGTGGTGGTGGTTCGGAAGAGAGGATCTTCGTCAGGCTCGATCCTCGGTCTAAAGGGACCAGCCCGAGAGAGTCGGCGCGGCCTGAGGCATTTCCGTACACGGTACGGCTTTGCCCACCGACCCGAGTGATACAGAAATACCGCTGTTGGACCGGCACTGGTAGTAGTATCTTCGACTTGCAACCGAATCCTAAAATCTTCAGGTTGTAAGGTCATAAAATGACCCAGTCTCACGAAACAGAGCCCGCAAGCCCATAGCGTTGGGCTTCGTGTAGGTGGTAGGGTGAACTAACGACTCTCAGCCATGACGTTGAAGCATGTGCCCGTATCCTGGCAGACCCTGTGACGATACTTTACCATACGCTCCCCCACATCTCACCCCATGATTGGCCCCCGTGCCAAACCTTCCTTTCCTCTCCGTAGTAACTACCCCACATTCAGGCCTCCCGGAGGCTGGAGTCTGGCACGTCCGTCGCCAGAACCCCCAGGCATCAATACCCTCGTGGAACCAAGTCTGCCCCGGCATTCCCCAAAAGGCAGCAGCCTCGGCACGCCCTGCGCCAATCAGCGGTCGTCCACGAAATTAGATCACCCTCTGCTCCGTCCTGTCTTCTTCTCAGACACGCAACGAGAATCGCCTCGGGGAATCAAGGAGCGCTGTCCCGAATTCTTGCGAAATGCCGCAACGCCATAGGCGTCATGCACGTCGCCAGGGTGCTGGATTTCGGACATTGGCCGAGTCACTGCATTTCTTATCATCATCATTGCTACGACTTCATATCGTTTCGGAGAAGGATAGCCTCTGGACAGGGATACCTGCATACATAAATCGGGCGTGGATCAATCAAATGGTGTACCCAAGGCAGAATGGGGAGCCAGCTCGGGGGTACGGACGTGCTGGTCTGGGGATGCGGATGTCGCCCACCCGCTGAAGCTCGGGGCTTCTTGGACATCGATTCACATGCGAATTTACCCATTTGTCCTCGCAGTGCTCCGTATTCTTTTGAGAATGCGAATTATTACATAATTCTTTAAAGATTAAAAAGCCTCACGCAGGGCTTTCAACTTTGAAGGAGCTGCAGCAGCCACGGGGAGACTAGGAGTCCGGTGGGGACAAAGCACCCGGCCTACCTACCGTAACTTATGACAAGGGGGGTCTGGACTAATGCACTTACAAGGTGGTAAGAAAAGTCATCCAATAAACATAAGAAATGGCATCGGGTAATGCTCAACATCAATGCCTTGAGCCGTGATATTTGATGTCTGACCCATAGGGAGAAAACGGACTGCTCGATACTACTTACTATATACGCAAAACACAAGGCAAAGAAGCAAGGAGCACGTGACATGCAGTGACTGGCGATTGATGGATGAGAAGCTAGCAGTGTACTTACTGTGTGGAAGGTCCAAACCATAACAAACCGGTACAAGGCTGCTAGATTCTATGGCCTTACCGATAGTGAGATAATATGGCATTCAGGTAGTGAACGACAGCAACCTGGACTTCTCGTTCAACAGTTGCAATGCAGGATGGCCTCTATCTACGAATACTTCCCAATCCGGACTTAGCTAGGGCTAGCCCCGCTCTAACCTGATTGGGACAGGCAGACCGGGGCCGGGGAACTTTTCAAGCTCCAGCGGCCGCATGACTTCACTTGACTGCTACTGCAACACGACTGTCCATCGCCACAACTATCACGATGGAGGGCGCTGATATCGTTGAGTCCCCGCGCAAGCGGCTTAAGACCGACAGCACTCCTGTTACAGATGATGCGGCGCTTCCTCCTTCCAATGGGACAGTTGCGGAGCCCGACCTGGCCAAGACCACAGATGAAGAGAGGGAGATTGAGGTTGGAATCACCGAATTCGTCAGTGATAACACTGGAGGGTTCTCGGGGATTTTGAAAAAGAGGTAATTACAACTTGCGTATGAGAGATATCATAAGTGCTAACTTTCTCCACTCACTAGATATACCGACTTCCTTGTGAACGAAATTGTCCCATCTGGTGAAGTCCTCCACCTACAGAACATTCCCGCCCCTGAAGCTCCCGCCCAGCAAGACAAGACCGAATCTTCCGAGAGCCGTAAAGAGAAGCCGGCAGAGAATGGGCAAGATAAAGCACAGAGCACGGCCCAGAGTGATGCGCCAGCAAGCACCGAGGCTGCGCCGGAGTTCCAAATTTCGGAGGAGGACAATGCGCTCCTGGACTCTCTCTTCGGGCCAGAGCCTACCGCGAAGATTGTCGCGTTGAACAAACGTGCCCTCGCGAGCCCGAAATCGAAACCGAGTGACCTTGGAAAGATCAATACTATCGTTGTTACCGACCGCGACACACGCATCCAGATGCACCAGGCCATCCGTCGTATCTTCAACTCCCAACTCGAGTCTCAGACCGACAGCGAGGGACTAATGGTCATCTCTGCTGCGCCGAACCGAAACAAACGAGACGCGCCAAGCGGTCGTGGGAATGGGCGCTCCCGTGCACCGGTCAACTGGGATGAGCTGGGCGGCTCCTACCTGCACTTCACCCTCTACAAGGAAAACAAGGACACCATGGAGGTTCTCTCGCTCATCTCACGTCTGCTGAAGGTGAACTCCAAAAACTTCCAGTTTGCCGGAACCAAGGACCGACGTGGAGTGACGGTGCAAAGGGCTTGCGTGCATCGCTTACAGGCCGATCGACTGGCAAAGCTCAATCCTACACTCCGCAATGCCGCGCTGGGCGACTTTTCGTATCACAAATATGGTCTCGACTTAGGAGATCTGAATGGCAATGAATTCGTCATCACTCTTCGTGAGTGCGATATTCCAGGAGTCGACTTCCAAGACCGCGAGGCTGCCATTGCGAAATCAAAGCAGCTTGTGGGCACGGCGCTACGGAACCTCCATGAACGAGGCTACTTCAATTACTTTGGCTTGCAGCGCTTTGGAACCTTCGCGACCCGCACCGATACTGTTGGTGTTAAGATGCTTCAGGGTGACTTCAAGGGTGCCTGCGATGCTCTTCTCCAATACAGCCCCAATTCTCTGGCTGCTGCTCTGGAGGGCGAGAGCTCGACTGCCATGGTCAGCTCAGATGATAAGGCTCGTGCGGAAGCAATCCACATTTTTGAGACTACCGGCAACGCGACCAAGGCCATGGACAAGCTGCCTCGGAAGTTCTCGGCGGAATCCAACATCATCCGCCAACTCGGCCGTGCCAAGACCGACTACCTCGGAGCTCTTCAGGCCATCCCCCGCAATCTGCGACTCATGTATGTTCACGCCTATCAGTCGCTAGTGTGGAACTTCGCCGCAAGTGAGCGTTGGCGGCTACACGGGGACAAGGTTGTGGAGGGTGACCTTGTCTTGATTCACGAGCACAGTGACAAGGAGAACAGTTCCAGCGAGCCTGTTGCTGCTCCCGGTGATGTCGACGCTGACGGCGAGGTTATTATTGCTCCCCAGACGGGAGACAGCGCATACGTCGCCGAAGGCATTGCGCGTGCACGCGCCCTGACGGCCGAAGAAGCCGCCAGCGGCAAGTACTCCATTTTCGACGTGGTTCTCACTTTGCCTGGCTATGATGTTCTGTACCCGGCCAATGAGATGACCGACTTCTACAAGCGCTTCATGGCTAGCCCGCAAGGCGGTGGACTCGATCCGTTCGACATGCGCCGGAAGTGGAAGGATGTTAGTCTCACGGGAGGATACCGGAAGTTCCTCAATCGGATGGGTGCTGAGTATTCTTTCGACGTGAACCTGTACTCGAAGGACGACGAGCAGTTCGTGCAGACGGATCTGTCAAAGCTGCAACAAGATAAGACCGAAGCTGCTGCCAGTGAAGCGGAGCCCGCGGGTGCCCAGGACAAGGTTGCCGTCGTGCTCAAGTTCCAGCTTGGCTCCAGCCAGTATGCCACCATGGCTTTGAGGGAGTTGACCAGGGGTAAGGTGAGAGCCTACCAGCCTGATTTCGGCAAGGGCAGATGATATCTATAACCATGCACATTTGTATATATACGATGCGGCCAGAGGCCCGGAATACAGCAGGCATAGATCAACAACCAGAATCGTCATTGTAGAGCAAGCGAATATAGTATGTAGACATTCTAATTCCCAAAGGAGTATGTATCCACCTCTTCCTATCATTCCTACATGAAAACCTCGATATAAGCAATATCCCACTGGACTTCTCTCCAGTATAAGCAACAAGACACGTAGCGTTGGTCAATTTGCTTCCTCGCGAAACACCTTTCTTAATCCTCTCTCCTTACTAAACAGTCCGATTGACACCCCCCCCCCCCTCTTCCTCCTCCTCCCCCCTCTTGTTCCTCCTCTCTCCGCGCCCCACCACACCTAAAAGCCCTATCTCCCGCACACCCACACCTGATCGCATGTGTTCCACGAGACCTACAACCAGCGCATCACCCCCTCCGTGTCCCGCATCCTGTCCTCCCGATTCAGCTTCCTCAATTCCATCCACGACAACAGCCACCATAACAGCATCACCGCCAGCAGCACCTATTACAACGAAACCGGCACCACGCGAGACAATGGCCGGATCTCAAGAAGGTCATGTTTAAAATAATCACAGAATATACGGATGGGGAGAGGGGAAGGGAGGAGAGAAGGTGGGGGTAAAGGAAGAGGAAAAAGTGAAGATAAAGCTGAAGCAGAAAGAGAACCCCAACCTCAACCCTATCGACTACACCCCCATCTACACCATTCACCACAGCCTCACGGGCCCTGTGGTGTGTGTGGGCTTTACAGAATCTGCAACTCTACGAAGAGCAATAAGAGGTACCCTAACCGGGCGTTTCTTCGACGGCTTGCGTGCGATGGAAGGGTGATTTTGCAGAGGGAGAGGGAGAGGGAGAGGACGGAATTGCGGCGAGGGGATGTACGGTTTTATTTTGGGTTGTGATTTTTAAGTGCTCGGGGTGTGGTTTTGTGGAAGATGGTGCTTTGTATATGGAGGAGACTTTGGTTTCTCTAACTACTACTAAAGTAGAAACTATGGGCTCGTGGACCAAAAAGGGGAACGAGCGGCCGAAGCGAAGCCAAGCACAACCTACAGGGTCTGATTGAATATGTCAATCATTGAAAAAAAAAAATAAAAGATATAAACTTCTACGTAGATCTATATAGCTCCCAGGCAATACGGGTCTGAACACTATAAACAAACGGACGGAAGACGGAGCGGGACGGGACAGGACGTCCATGATATATTCGAGCGGGGTGAAAACCGTGACGGTACGTATCATGAATTGAAAAGTATATCGAAGGTGACCAGCCACCAAGGACAAGGGAGGATATTGTTAAGGCAATGGTGACTGTTTAGATCTTCTGACCAGCGGAAGCAGCCTTAACATCCTCCTCGGAGCTCATGATCTGGACCTTGATAGCCCCGGTCTTGGGGTTGGCGGCCGTCTCAAAGGCCTTGATAGCATCCTCCAGCGGGAAGCGGTGGGTGACGAGCTTCCTCAGATCAATGACTCCGTTCTTCACAAGGCGAATCGCGCGGGGCCAGGTGTTGCAGTACCGGTATTGGTACTGAAGGTCGATTTCCCAGGTGCTGAGGCGCATGAACGGGACGGTCATCTCGTTCTTTCCGACACCAATCACAAAGACCTTGCCGCCGAACTTGACACTCCAGATGGCAGACGCGACACTGCTCTCCACTCCCGTACACTCCATGGCTATGCGGGGCCTCAAGGCTCCAGGGGCAGAGCCCTCTCCGTCGTTGAAGGCGTTGATAATACCCTCTGCATTCTGCTCAGCAGAGAGGCCGATCTGCACCTTGTAAGTGCGGATGCCGGGGGCCAGGGACTTGGCGAACTCTAGTCGGCTCTCATCAATATCGGTGATGACGATGGGTGATGCACCGGCCGCGCGTGCACTCAACAGGGTGATGAGACCGATAGGGCCAGCACCGGTGATCAGACACGGATCACCCAGACGAAGTCCACTGCGCTCAATCCCTGCCAGGGATACGCTGAGAGGTTCCAGGAGTGCGCCGTCTTCGTAGCTCATATCACCGATCTTGTGGCACCAAATAGCAGGGTGGTTGACATAGCGGCGCAGCAAACCGTCGACCGGAGGGGTGGAGAGGAAGAGGACGTTTTCGCAGCCGTTGTAGCGACCGGTCAGGCAGGGTTCACAAGCATTGCAGATGACGTTAGGCTCGACGGCAATGCGGTCGCCAGGCTTCAAGTGAGTGACATCTGGGGCCACGGCAATCACCTGGCCCGCGGACTCGTGGCCCAGGATATGGTCTCCCGTGACGATCATAGGCCCGATACAGCCTGCATGCCAGAAGTGGACGTCGGATCTGACACCCAGGGCCAATCGTTAGACAGAGCTTCGGAGCCAACTATCAGAGGGAGGGGAAGGGAGAATATACCCGCAGATTCCCGTGCTGCGAACCTCGACGGTGACCTCGCCGGGCTTCAGTCCCTGTCCGCTCTTGACCTCCTCCAGGGTGGGCTTTGTTTCCGCAATCCACAACTCATGCTTGGTATTGGTAAAGACGCCGATGTTGGCCTTCTCGAGAACAGTTGCGGAAGCCATTATGGGGAGGGGGAGTGTGGCAGGCGAGGACAGCAAGATCGGCCGAGAAAGCGCAAAAAGAGGGGAGAGGAGGGAGGGGAAGAAAGATGAGGAGAAGACACGGGATGGATGTGCAGGTGCTGGACTTAAGTACCAAAGAAAAAAAGATCGTCCCCCAGCGAGACAGGCCGCAGGTGGTAGCTGATTCCGTTGCCACCTATAGGAGCGGAGCCCAGCATGGCTGATTGATCACTCGATCAGCGAGTGGATGGGGAGGAGTTGGAGAGGAGGGGAACCTGAAGCCAGCCGCCTGCTGCTTTTACCCGGGGGCCCCTCGCGGGGTTGTCCCTCAGGGGAAGCAGTAAACACTCTGTGGTTAGTAATTAATAGTCAAGTCCACGGTTCCCGCTTTTCGCTTTGTTGTACGTCTATCTGTGTTCTGCGACAGCACTTGTGGTGTAGATAGTATCCGCTCGGTTAGACGGTTAATTGCATTTCTGATGGGGGAAGCTTACTACTGTAGTTACTATACGTATTCTTAGCCTACCTCACCGATGGGGCCGGGATTACTGCTCCCTCCTACATGCTTGATACATCCCATTCGTACCGACGACCGACATGGTGGCCTAGAACAACACATCAAGCTGCTTCTGACTTCATAGTACTACTGCTAGTACCCGGAGTGGCAATTCTCCGGTGGAACTTCTTGCTCCAGCCGCTGGTGGAGTCGATTAGTTATGGAGACCTGGCTTATCCACCACCCCATCATTTGCTTTCCATGCCCGCGCGAGGATAAAATGAAGGCAGGCTGGACCTGGTGGTCATGGGATAACTAATTTTCGGCATATTGTTATTTCAGAAGATGACAAAGGATTACTATCACTTCTGTCCCGTACCAGTGATCCATTTCTTCAAAGCCACCATTCACTCTTTCCCGTCGAGTTCCTCATAGTAATCCAACTTTGTATATATTGTTTACTGGTATGGCGGAATTCAACCAAAGTAGATCACTCCTCTACGGGCATGAAAGCCCGCATACTTAACAGCTAACAAATGATATCAAACATCTGTCAGGCTCCATTAAGTGGGGGGAAAAACTCGACTGGCTTATCCATCCAACTCCCCCCTCATCACCACCCAGGATAACGCGTTCCAAACCAGCAGAGATGTATCCAATTAACTAAATATATGAGACTATACTCTCGTGTCTACCTCTTTCTGAGCTGTATAACTATGAGCAACGGTCCAAGTATCGGACAGGCGAAGAAGCAGTGTACCTAAAAGCAACCAAACACCGCCCAAGACTGATTCCTCCAGCGACTGATGACAAATTCCCTTCTCTTTCGGTCCCATCGATATGGTATGTGTTGTGTACGACATAACAGTTTCATCTCAAAACACAGCAGGCAAAAGCAGAATCTATACCCACTGTCTGTATGCACTCTGCCATCCGATTTAGGTCTCTATGGAAACCGAGCCCGCATACCCAATCTTTGCCAAAAAGAAAAAGAGGGGAAAAAAGAAAAAAACCAGTGAATGATGGAAAAAAGCGAACGTCGTGACAGGCTAAAGCAGATTACCGCGCGGAATGCATTTGTTCGTTGAATCTTTGTCCGTGATCATCCAGCATCGATTTTTAAACCCCATCCTGGGCAGCCACGGCCTTGATGTAAGTCTCGTAGGGCGTGATGGCTCCGAGGGCGCGGCGCTGGTGGGCGTTGAGGATCTCCAGCCCGTATGCATAACTGGCATTGACCCATCCAAACCTAGAGAAGGGACAAGGTTAGTGTGACATTCAATCTGCAGTCTATGATTCAAAATCTTACCCTTCGCGGGGAGCACCCTTGAAATCCACGCCCTGGTTACCGTACTCGGCATCCACCCGGTGTGGGTCAATAGGCCGAGTGACGTCGTACTTTTCAACAACGACGCCGTTGAAGTCAACAAAGGCCTTTGTGATCATATATAGCCATTTATAGGTCAGCCGCTCGGCCTCATCCTGGTAGCCGTAGCGGATTAGTCCTGTCCATGCCAGCATCTGCTGGGGTGCCCATCCGTAGGGGTAATCCCATTGCCGATTAGGCCGATCCAGGCCAACGGCACCTCGAGATTCTTCGGTTCCGGAAACCAGGCCACCATAAGCCTCGAACCGGTTGAGAGCCTTCACCATCTGTGATGCTTGAGAAGGAGTGGCGAGACCTGCCCACATTGCCCAGTAGGTTGTGGCACTCTCATATGTTGTTCGCTCTTGCTTGGCAGTATCGTAATCAAAGTACATTCCCTTCTCTTCGTCCCACAGATAGGTATCCATTCTCATCTTTCTTCTCCGGGCGCGGCGATCCCACACCGACGAGGACTCAATGGCGATATCCCTGGTCGTTGCCGTCCGGAACTCTTGAGGAATGTCCAACTTGTCTTTGAAGTAAGTCCGGATGATGCGAGCAATGTCTACCTCGTACTTGTACAACAGCGAATTCAGATCCACCGTCGCCAAATTGGCACAGACTCTCTCGAGACGATAGCTTGTATCATGACCAGATTCTCTCACAGCTCGATCATGTAGGAAGTACTCGTCAAGCTCTGGTTCCAGAACCTGTCTTTCGTTGTAGGCTTCGACAAACTCATCGAACGACATGCCGTGCTTCTCGGCATAGGGAGTGAGAATGTGAACGAAGTGTGTCGGCTCCGTCTCCGGGGGCACACCCGCGCCTTCCGGGCGGTATCTAGAAAGACCAGACACCGGGTCGAGCCGCGGCTCTGTCGCCCAAACGCTGTAGTATTCCTTGATCGCGGCAAGCGTAGCGTTGCGAAGGAACTCCATAGAATCGGGTTCGTTCTTGATGCGTTCATACACACGCAAGGCCATGTCGGTCAAAAACGGGGGCTGAGAACGGGTCAAGTAGTAAGACCGGTTTGCGTTCAAAATCTTGCCGTAATGCTTGATACAGAAACAGAAGTTGACCACCATACCTCGGGCCAGGTCAACTCTGTTGCTGACCAGCAACCCCAATGACATCATGTAACTATCCCATCCGTACAGCTCATTGAACCTGCCTCCTGGGACCACGAATGGCACTCCGCTATACTCTGTTTTTTGGGTAGTTTGATCAATTCTTTTTTCCATTGCCAGTGCCAGAAGTCCAGGCTTAGGGTTGAGCTTCCTCGCATATTCCGGTGTGATCTCGGCCTCCAACAACTGCACATCCAGGCGCAATTCTGGATGAGTCTCTGCAATGTTCTTGTAGTACTCATATTGCTCAGGGGCCCCCGGTGGAACGTAGACCCGGGGTCGCGGGTCGTCCGTCCAGTCTTTGGGGTCCCGACCAGCTTCAGCAATGTTATGTCCATCAATACGCCGAGTAAGAGCATTCCAGAAGGAATTCTTGATTAGCCGGGAAAGACGTGCGACGGGATTCTCACTCAGACGAGCTTCATCAAGAACAATATGCTTCCGACCGTAATCCTGAGCAATCGTAAGCTCTTGGAGGAGATTGGAGAGCATATAAGTGCCTCGCAGGTCAAATCTATTGTATCCCGAAGACGCAGCGGTCCCTACGGAGAATACCTGATACCGAATTGTCAGTAACCGATGGGTCAATGGGGCCTCCCAGATCCCAGGCGACACATACTTTGGGGCCCACATCTTCAATCGTTATCTGCATGTTCCGGTCCGTATCTTCCCGCTCTAGAAGATCATGCAGTGTAGTATCCACGTCAATGAGGAACTTGCGGGGATTAACTGGTGTCTCGTCTGTTGGCCACATGCATCAGTCCATGTATCCCAATATAGTCCCATTTGCATTGCATGTATTGCGCACCATGACTAGCCCGTCGTGCAGGAAAGCCGCCTCCTAGAAATTCTTGGATATCGTCCCGGTTGAATGATTTCAGGGTCTGTTTAATGGCATCCAGGGCGGGTTAGCGGAGCACATTCTGGGCTTATCTCACGATAAGAGGGGGAGGGGGGGGGGGGGGGGGGGGGCTTGCAACGCACCGAAGAAAACGCTCGCTTGCGGTCTCTCATGCGTGAACGGTTGTGCTCCTCATCTCCGTAGTAGACATCCGGGTCGGAGAAGGGATCGAGAGAGCCAGTCCGCCGGTGCTGGGCACTTGGTGAACTCATTGTTAGGGGATTGTGGGATGGTAGAAGAATTGTTCAGTGATGACAGGTCAGGAAAACAAAAGGCTAGAGCGACAAGGGATCCGAGCAGGGGTAGATGGTTCGCCAGCTAAAGGGGGTCACACGGCGACGCCAATTATTGAAGACGCTAGGCCCGTTCGTGGCGTTGTGCTCTTCTCGGACTTGACACGAAACCAGCAATGGAGGTCTACCACGCCGGAAACAATCTAGCCAGATCTGAGTGTGGTAGGACAAGATGTCGGGCCTCGATGGTTTGTTGGGATGGGATGGGATGGGATGCTATGGGATGCTTGCAACACACAGCAGAGGAAGAAAGGTGACCCCCGTGGAGTTTGGGGGGGTACGTCACAGCCACCCTACCGTATTGTTTTGCTGGTTGAGGATGGCGGTCGTTGGTGTGGGACAGGCGGTGTGGACGGGGCTGGGAGGTTTTGTCTGGGACTGGCTGGGACAAAAATAAATTTGCGAGGTTCTCAGCAGCAGTAGGATTGGGAGACAGCACACCCGCGAACTGGGGTAGGGGTTTTTTAATATTGTTCCAGGGTTGAAGTGGGTGGACAAAGAGGCGGAGAATGAAGTTCCCTTGGAGACTATGACGCCACGGGCCTGATGATGTCGCCGCTCCACTCAGACGGTCTCGCTTCTTCGGTACTTCCGCGGCTGGCTCCGGTTCCTCAAAACCCCAGCTACGGGGGGGCCTTCAAACGATCGATGTATGTCGCGACGGTTGAAGGGACTCAGGGGGAACAGTCTGGGATCTGTCGCGAAACAATGGACAATTTAAGTCCTGGAATGCGAAGGTCTGTGGGCTATCTGCACCTTCCGGTCCCAGACCTTGACGTGGCGCCCGATTTAGGATGCGAGCAGGAGTGGGATGCTCGAAGGGGGGGGGAGGGGGTCGCATTCTACCGCGTGCCCAGAGTATATCTCAAACAAAGCAAGAAAGCCTGATGGGGTAGCCCAAGCTAAAAGCTAAGCAAACAGCCGTCCTACTGGGTGGGGTGATAGCTCTTTCTTTCCATCCTTCTGTCGCGTGGCAGTGGAAGATGAGGCCCGGTATCAACTCAGTCGGCCAACAAGCCGGTCACTGGGCAGTTTTCCTGCCCGGTCGAGCTCTAATATGGCAGTTCGCCGATATCACCCGCGAATCACCATCTAGCAGACAGCTACTTTTGCTGAAGATATCGAACTGCCTCCTGAAGCAGGTGGAGACGGTTGGGTATCCTACACAGCAGACTCAGGCCAACGTTTCTACTTTGCATATGTTAGGTACATCTACCGCACGCACAAAGGCCATGGTTCAAAGGCACTAAAGATGAGGTTTTTTGAGAGTTCAATCAGGAATATTAAGTATAAGAGCACAAAGTTTTTTGATCGGGATTGCGAGTTACATGATGGCTTGGGCTGCGACCTGGTGGTATATAGTATGGGTTGGGCTATACTAATATTCATCTGAGTTGTGAATACACTTTAAAGAGATGGATGCATTCTCGCACAGTACCTTGGTGTGTAAAGCTATGCCACCAGCATGTTCTGAATCATATGGAAAACGATATAGTATAGATACTAGTACCACTCTGTGAACAGGATATAGAGTAAGGGTAAGCATCATAATCTTCCATCATCTTAACTCTGCTAAAGTGTCTTGCCGCAGCTACACAGAATATCAGCTTTACGGGAGTATATTCCTTACAGCCCACGGGTCTTTCCCAAAGGTCATCATCATTTCCATAATTGAGGAAGGACAATTCAGTGTTATACACTGCATAGTGAATACTTTTATCCACGTATCGGGGATTACAAGGTATACATAGTATGGGGAGATCGTTCTAGAGAGTTTTGTTGTTGGTCCCTTGATCTGCTGACTTGCGTAGTAGGCAAGCCGGAGTATCTATCTGCTGTCCCGGTCGGGTCGGTCCTGCCACTTTGCTTCATAGATACAAAAGTTGGAAGTGCTTCTTCCTCTTGCCAGAACCTCTAAATATACATAACTGGTAATACCTTGCTGATCTTCGGTCCTAACTTCTGCGCATGCCTCCCAAAAGAGATATAGAGTTTGACTCTGGTTGATTGATTATCGATTGATTGATTCAACGCGCATATGTCAGCCCTAACAGCCGAGTGGCGGAAGGAGCTGGGCTGACCACAAAGCACGCCACCGGCGTGGGGGCTGTCACGTGTCACACATACTCGGAAAATAGAAGTATTGCAACACCGCAGTACGTACAGATTAGCAGAGGCTACTGGCCTATCTATTTTAATCTATATTATACTACCTATCTAGTTACGTCCAAAAGAGTAGTAAACAGTGCCTTGTGGTAGCACTAATCGTATTTAGCGCTGTGAGAGCCGGTACGGTGGTCAAAGTTGGGACAATCCCGGCCCATGGAGAAGCGGCGGCGGGAGAGTAGATGTGGCGCGGGCCGGTCGTAGAGGTGGCTTATCGAAGTGTCATATGCCCCAGCGCCAGAGCTGTGTTGTGGACATGGATGTGTTATCTAGTCGCGTATATAACACACAAGACTTGTTCCCATCTGCTTTGTAACTTACTTAATATATTGTATATAATATGGGCAACGGGAATAGCTCCAAAACTACATAAGAAGACGCTCTATAGACCAAAAGAGACTTCAGGTGGGATACAAATGGATATCTGCAATGACTTGGCTGGGGTTTAGGACTGAGGCAATGATAGATGAAGAGCTGTCTATCTGTGAATGGCTCGGTAGTATAATTTGTAGGAAGAATACTTGCCCGTCGTCGACAGTACATGGTGGTAGTCCTGCATGTAGATCCATACTTCGGTATGCTCGGGTGATTGGTGGCGAGGTCTTTTCAGAATGATTGTTGAATAAAGTTTTTAAAGTTGATCCCTGTAAATGGGACCAAGAGTGCAAGCGCATTCTGAGAGATCTCTGACTAGGGGGGCGGGGGTGCTGAACGATTAAAACAATCCAGCGTGGAACTGCGTATTGATGGGTATAGCATCCTGCATGCCTAAAGCTACCATACTCAATCTGTAACAACTCTGATAGCAGATAACCTAGATACTCCGCACTCCGTACTGCTGTTCAAAACCTAGGAGAATAAAGCGCGGGCTGCAGGTGCCTGATAGGTCTTGGATAAATATTGTCATTGGCTTGCTAAGCCCAGTACTGTTACTATTAACCCGGCCCACATTTGTCTCAAACCATGGAAGTCAGATTACTGATCAGAAATATTCTCATGGCCCCGATAAGCATTCGGGATAAGGAGAATGGCACTATACTGAGTGCGGCTAGTTTGCACACGACAGGATAAACTAGATAGCCGCGTACTCGCATGGCCTGCCTGATTAGGATGCTATCAGCTTAATCAGCGGAGTTGTGCAGGCTGAGATCGTTTACAGTAGCAAGGGACACAAGGAGGTTTGTTCTATACACCAAAAGAAGAATGATGTTTGGGAAGAAATACTTGAAGTAGTTTACTACTAAAACATGCATGGAGTACAGACGACAGGGTAGATATTATTTAGGAATCCAGCATCTTTCTATAGCAAGGAATTTCCCCGAAAAACAATAATGGCCGCAGAGTTCCTCGTAGTGTAGGTAGTAAATCTAATACTGTGTGACAGTAGATCGGACGACTGTTGTCAGATTCTTTAGGCCAATGAGTGAGCGTTTCATGACTGCTATCTACCAGGTGCATTGTCAGTATTAAGGGTTGACTACATATATACTCCTTAAGGAAGCCTTGGAGTGGTGTGAGGCTGAGAGCAGCCTTCCAAGGAGGGCCGGAGAGGGGTCCTGTTGGCCACAGCCACCGCGTAAAAGCACAACAAACTCAAAGCAGTCACGGGGGGTGGCGCTATTGGTCTGGACCAGGGGCCCTGGCCAATCAAACCTCCGCAACCGAGACCAATGGGGCCAGATAGTTCTTCCCGCTAGCACCATTGTGGAGTAGTTCCTCCTCCGTTGAGTCCTCCCGTAGTTTTCCACGGCCACCGAGCCTGATTTCCTCGTCGTCCTCCGCGCCGCTGCCCGTGCTGACCACGTCCTCTTCTGCTGCTCACTGCTCCGTATAGCGGCTTTCGGTTTCTTTTTTCTTATTCACCGCCCCCTACCTATTGCTCTTTCTTAATTTCGGAAACCCCCCTTCCGTCGTCCTCCCTCTCCCTCCGTGCCGACTCGCCGCTTTGGATGGCCTGGATTCCGTGAACTCCTTCGCTTCCCGCGCGCCCTTGTACATACGCTATAATCTCCCTACCATCGGGAACGGGATTTCGGAGCTCCATTTCGGATTGCAGCATTGTTAAACCTACGGGCTCGACGCATTGCAGCATATATATACGCTTTTTCTATCTAGTCGCAGACACGGACGTTTTCTACAAACACGGGCAGACCACGCGACACCTCACGGAGCTGTTCGAACCCCTCGCTTGGCCCCAATTCACCCTCCTGCACATCACATCGTGACATCTCATACCCAGCCATCTGCCTTGTTCGCCCGCCTCAGTACGCCATCGCCTATATAATCTATACTACTGTCGGACAGCCATCACACAGCAGCCATGGGGTCGAGTAACAACACGACCCCAGTCGACCTGGGTAAACCCCAGTTCGCGTCCCACTCATGGGTTGAGCCGATCGTGAGTAACCCTCCTTTAGCGTGTGCTACAGGCTTGTCTAGTCTCCCGGGTTCCTGACTTCCTCTCCAGATAGTTTTGAGCATCATGTTCAGCTCCTTATATTTCAACCGCCGTAGGAATTACAGCGTCTTCGGGAAGAACAATAACAACGGACTGTCATCATCACACCAGCTATATGTGAAGGACGAGGAGGCCGATGCATTCGACCCATACTCGGAGAGAGAGAGCGATGACCAGGTTCGGGGCCAGCCGAGTCCCAACCCGCATCCGCCGAAACGTCGCAGCTGTCTGTGGTACACGGTCCAGACACCGAACTCGTCTCGCTTTGCTCGTCATTTCCACAGTCGGATCCTCCAGAAATTCCCATTTTTGGTTGAGATGTTCTACTGGGTTATGAACTATCTATTCTACTCGTGCACCAAGGCCGTCTCACAATCCCTGTCTCCCGCCGGCCGCGATGTTGTCCAGCTTGCCCAAGATCATGCCATGGCAGTGCTGAACCTGGAACACAACTCGTTTTTCAGCATCTTCTTTCCGATCCAAGAATCCAGCTTCCAGGCCTTTTTCATCAACGGCCACCAAGGGTGGATGACCTTCTTTAATCGCATTTACTCACTCGTCCACATCCCGGGCACGGTCGCGTAAGTTCACCCGATAATTCCAGTATAAAGGCATAGGATTCCGAACTGACCCCATCATCTACAGGTTCCTTTCTTGGTGGTACTACTCTGCCCCCGACTTCGAGACCTTCGCCCTCGTCCGCCGTACCATGACCCTTGGAAACTTTATGGCGTTCATTATCTTTTGCTTCTGGCCTCTTATGCCCCCGCGGCTTTTGCCTGAGACCTTTGGTTTCCACGACACTGTCCGTCAGGAGCACGCCGAGAGTGTCTGGGTGGGAGGCAAAATGGTGAACCAGCTGGCCGCCATGCCCAGTTTGCATTTCACCTACGCCTTTTGCGTGGGATGCACTTTCTTCTACCACTCGGGCGTCCTGCACCGCCTCTTTGGGAAGCGGACGAGCCGCGTCACCCTGAAGGATATCTTTATGTTTATCCTCGGCTTCATCTACCCCCTGCTGGTCTTGTGTGTGATTGTCGCCACCGCAAATCACTACTGGCTCGATGCCACCGTCGCTACCTTCTCTGTCACCTTTTCCTTCTTTGCCAACCGGATCTGGCTGATCCTACTACCTTTGGAAGACATGTTGCTGTGGGTGCTGCGGCTTGAAAAGCCCGTTCCCACCACGGGCAACCGCACGGGTCAGCAAGTTGAAGATGAAAACAGTCCTGACCGATTCGAATACCGCCCGCTATAGCCAGCTGATCTCTTAGATCTGGATTGTCTGATAGATTGCTCTGTGGATACTCGTGGAGGCTAGACATCACGGTGTGAGCTTCCGCACCGAATGATGGAGCAGTGGTCGTTCGTTGCACTTGCTCGCATACGATGAAATGCGCCGGGCGAAGAATCACGGAACGGCGGCCCCCCCCGGTCCAAGTGCTATAAAGCAGCAACCGGAAGTCGATCTGTTGTTGGCTTAGACTTGGCGCTCTCGCTATGTCCACTAGTTGTACTGTTGAGCAGTCTTGCCGATTACACTTCACTCAGTTGCCTCCACATGCGTGATATCTCGGCCTATCTGGTGACAGATGAGACATGCCATGTAATGTGACATAGAATATATATGAGGGTAAATTGTAACTTCCAAAATTTCCTGTAAATAGACTTGCGAATCCACCATATCCATTCAGATATCCTTGTTCGAACTGTATGACAGCCAACCAGCACATAAGCGGAAGTCGACCTTAGGGCAGGTTCCTGGTACGTATGGCTGTTGATAGCAGCAGCAGCAGCAGCAGCAGCAGCAGCAGCAGCAGTAGAATTAGAAGTAGCATGGCGCCGCCTGGCTAATTGAGACCAGGCATCTTCGCGATGCCCTACGGTGTGCTGGCCAACCGGATCGGACGCAGACCCGTGTTGTTCCTCGGTATACTGGGGTTCACGCTGTGCGACTTGTGGATTAAGATAGTCTGTGAGTAAGCGCGAGAAGAAAGCAGAGATATATACGCCCGTCTTAGGCTCTGATTGTTGTTTTTGCCGCTCTGCAGGTTGGTTCCCGGATCAGCTCCCGTTACGACTGATCTGGCTCGCCCTGATCGCGCAGGTCATTGGCGGCGGCACGCAAGTGTCAACCACCATGATGTTTGTGGTGCTGGCCGATGTTTTCACCGGTGCAGAGCAGTAGGCGACCCATTCCGAGCCCAAGCAAACGATATTATACTCTTACTCACAGACATCAGGACCCAGGCGCTTTTCTACGCCTCCGCGGCAGTGCCGATCAGCGAGATTCTCGCCGCATCACTCAGAGCCCTCCCCATGAGGAACAATGTCTGGGTGCCGTTTCTGCTTTCCTCCGTCGTGGCAGCAAGCGGGCTCCTTTTCGTGCTGTGGCTCCCGGAGACGTTGCCGCTTTGCGAACCGTCCTCGCCGGGGCTGAAACTGGACCGTCCAGATATACAGACGAGAATGCGAGCCGCCGTGAACGAGTTCCGGAAGTCGATTGTGGTGATCCGTGGGCGTGGAAGTGGAAGTGTCCAGCTTCTGTTGTTTGTGTTTTTGGTGGCGTATCTCAGGAGACAGGTCATGCGCCTGCCTCTTCTCTTTGCCGTGCAGCGGTTGCACTGGACGATTGAGCATGTGAGTCCTCCTGTGTCCTCCCCAAACCCTCTGCTTCTTCCCCGCTCGGACATGAGCTGAGATGCATTGCTCTAGGCCAGTTTTCTCATTCATGTGAAGGGGATGACCAATCTCTTCCTGCTGCTGGTTCTACTCCCCACTTTGTCGAGCTGGCTCCTGCGGCGACGCTGGGGGTGGTGGTTTATGCGCTGGGGTCCGGGATGCACCTGATCGTCCGGCGCCTCATTACGTCGCTCGTTGACGCCCATCATATCGGTACCTTTGTATACGGCCATCGCGGTTGTGCAGGGAATCGGGGTGCTGGTGGCGGGCCCGATGCTGGCGATGGCTTACCGCTGGGGACTGCAGCAGGGCGGCGTGTTGTTGGGGGGGCGCCATTACTTCTGGTAGGATCACTGTATATGACGGCCGGACTGGCGATTCTTCTCGGAGCTCAATGGGGAAGAAAAGGCTGTCTGGAGGACAGCTAGTCGGGGTGTCAGCTTGTATCTGGACACGGGAAATAGGACACATTGTTACTGTTATCTTTGAGGATCTATTTGAAGGACTGCCTTTATCCTCACGAGGCCAAAGCGGCGAAGCTGTCGCATATTGAATCGATGGTGGAGGAAACATGCATGCATCCATGCGTGCTTGCACTTGTGCTTGTGGCAATGTGAATGGCAGGTCTATTGATAGAACAGTTCGGATGGATGCCTGGCCGCTAACCGCATCGGGCCACGGCTGCGCAGTCAAGCTTTTCGGCCGGTCGCGATCGCCGCTGGAGTTATTGAGTTATTGTTCCTTGTTCCTTTCCGACTCTTCGACTTCTGCACTCTGGCTTTGTCCTCCGGATTGTGTGTGACATTGCCCCTCCTCTTGCCTGGTATACTTAGATGAAGGGATTCTGCTGATATGAGTTCCCATGATGGACCCCGAACCTCGAATTCGACGTGGGAGGTTCCCCAAACTGCTCATCAGGGGGGCATCGTCAGCATCCTCCATCTGGATTTTGAACAGCAAAGACTCCCGTGCTTACAGTTCACACAGAATCTATCAGTATCTGGACATCAACCATTGGTTGCCAATCACCGTCACTGCCCTGGAAGAATAATAATCACTAACTAGATAGTATTCGCCCCCCTCTCCGACTCCCGACGCGTCCTCTGGATCCGCCCCGGTTCCTCGCCAGGACCAAACCAGGCTAACTGCCACTAGCCCGGCAGTGGACGAATCATTCGATCGGGGGCCCATTCATGATCCATCACCGGCCACACCAGGTCCGGTTCTTGGACAGGGCCATTTCTCCTGACCCACTCAGGTCGGCCCTCTGGCGCAGACTGGCTGAGATTACTCCCGCCGGTGCCTCGCGGCCAGCCAGCCAGCCAGCCGGCCCGCCCGTCGTGTCTTTCTTTCCTCTCCTGAGCCTGTCCAGTCCATCCGACTATCTATCTATCTATTCACTGCCTGCTGGACATCTATCTGATTCCACCCACTCTCCTATCCCATCCTCTCCACAGGTGTACATTCGCTTCTACCACACTCTCTCACCATGCAGCTCAAGTCTTTCCTGCTGGCGCTGGCTCTGGGCGCCGCCTCCGCCCAAGCCTGGACTATCCACGGCTACACCGAGAAGGACTGCAAGGGTACCGCCGACACAGCTGGGTCGGGCTCTGGGAAGGAGGCCTGCGGCACCATGAAAAGTAGCACCTACAAGTCCCTCAAGGCCAGCCCCGGTGACTACGTCCTGACGGCCTACTCGGGCTCTTCTTGTTCGGAGTCTAGCGGTGCCTACACGCCGAGTGAAGGCTATGCCCTGCAGCCTGCAAGATGTGTCAACGGTGACTTTGACACCTACGAGGTACGCCTCTCCCACCCCCACCCCTCCTCTCTCAACCGCCTTCCCCCGGTGCATGCTGACCTCTCCCTCTTTGTACAGGCCCAGTTCATCGCCATCGGCAAGCGGGACAACGAAACCGCCATCGACGAGGAGCTCGTGGCCGCCTACTACGCCGAGTTCCCCGAGGAGCTGGACGAGCTCAAATAAACCTAATCTCTTATCTGAGAATGGGGGCTGGAGAGAATCCCGCGACTTGGTTTGATAGATCTGCAGAACAGCAGGAAGCAAGCACTGTACAAAGGACCATTTCTTTTTTGTGATTTTGCATACACATATATAACTGAACGCCGCGAGCGAACTTTTTTCTTTTTCGGGGGGTTTGGGATACCATTTTTTTTTGGGCGCGATATCTAGCAATATTCGGTGATCGGATGGCAATATAAGCAGATTGTTTCGATTTCTCGTCTATTCGTTCTGTGTTTGTTGGGTTCTTGGAGATGGGTGGATGGGCTTGCGCGACTGTTGCAGACCTACACTGGGATGACATGGTATCGTTTCATCTGGACAACTTCTCGGTGAGGAGGCTTTTGGTTGGTGAGTGTTGTTTTCAATAAGGCTGAAGAGGCTGAAGACCGGAACGATAAGAAAAAACTGCGCCGCGCAGTTTGCGTATGAGGTTTTGAACTTCCACGCCCTAGAATGCTCCGGGACCGTCCTGCATATGCAGCCCTACGTCCACCTTGCAATCTTGCAATCCAGCCTGGTCCATCAAACAGTACGGCAATCAATATACAAGGGTGACTCCAAAAGAAATAAGCAATAGCCATCGTGGTATATCCAAAGAATAGACAATGGAAATGCGGGCGAAATCCCATCCAATATACGGGTCATGCATGTATCTACACTGCACACAAACAAAACAAAATATACTCAAAAGGCCCCTCCTCAATCCACAACGCCGGTATCGTCAGCCCAGCTGGGCTCAATGCTGCGACAGACGTCCTCATAGTCCTGGAATTTCTGGGCATCCTCGGGCAGACCAGGGGTGGTCCAGAACATGGTCCAGTTGGTATCAGCGAGCTTCCAGGTACCCTGGGAGCGCTCGAAGTACCACTTGTTGACGGGGTTATCCTTGCGGCTGCGCCAGCACACGCCGTTGGGGAAGCAGGAGCGGATCATGGCGTTGAAGACGATGTCGGCGACGCCGCCGGCGCCTTGGCTGCGTTTTAGGACGGCGAACTTGTCGAGGTAGGGGACCATGCGCGCTTGACTGGCCGCGCTTCCGTCGTCTTTTACGCCGGGAGGGAGCTCCCAGGTTAGTATCGCCCCGCCTTCGTATTCCCCTGCGATGATGAGGCCGGCGAGGCGGCCGTTGACGCGATTGAGGTAGTCCTGGACGTCGAGTTTGCGGTTGAAGGAGTCTTCGATCAGGTGAACGAGCCGTGGCAGGTCGATGCAGGGGTCGTCCAGGCCCAGGAGGGGCCGGGTTTGGGCCGTCCAGGGCGAAGCCCACGGGTTAGGAATGACGGTTAGTGGCATGCCGCGCTTGACGAATGTGGTGTGGGAGCTGGGCGTGGTGACGGAGTTCTTTCGGCTGCCGCCATTCACTGCTGCACGTCGGCTCAGGGGGAGGGAGGATGAGAGAAGAGGTTTGTCGGTGAGCAGGTTGTGAATCAGCGGGTTCCTCTGTCTTCGGGTTCCCACTGCGGACACGTCGGAGATGGCGCTCTCGGAGCTTTGGGCCGAGTTGGCCACTTCGAAAGGGGAGGTGATGATGCCGGACGAGGCCGAGGGCAGCATGGCTAGTGCTGCCTGGCTTAGTCGGAGGTTGTCCAGATGGCCTTCAACAACGGCTGTATCCAGGATGGGATTGGGGGAGTAGGACTTCTGGCTGGGAGGCACTGGGACGACTTCCAGATCGGCGAACTTGGAGAGAGGGTTGCTGTCGGCGATCGAAGGTAGGCCCTCTTCGGGCAGGTTTGTCTTGGCCGCTGTGGCAGACTGCCACACCCGAAGCAGCTCATTCTCGATATCATCATATTCCTGCTCCATGTTGATAAAAACATGGGATGTCTGGGGTCCGCTGAAGGCGGGGATTCCACCCAAAGGATCTAATAGGATCACTCGATCTAACGAGACCTCCTTCTGCAACCCAGTAATCCGCTGGGCAGTAAGCAATGGGTCTTCATCTGGATCAGGCACTGTCGCCAGACCAGCAAGCTCCTTTGTCAGGGCCAGAATGGCATCCTTTGCGGATACGGTCACCGCCCGAGGGACATCTTCCGTATAGGCAATCGGAGCCACGACAACGATCTGGCCATCTCGCAACGGACCTAGAAGAGCCTTCCGAGACAAAACTTTCGGAGTAGCTGGATTCACAGGCGAGATGGACAATACCGAGTCGGTATGTGCGGATTTAGAGTCGGGCTGGGCATCAATCGCTGTCGAAATACGGTCCACCTGCTCAGCGGCGACCTTCCGCAACTCATGGGCATTATCCCCCGTGCCCGGATCAACCACCACGCAGCACGCCATGCCCAGGCGGTTTAGCTGCGACAGCGTCTTTGCCACTCCATTGATTATGGTGTCGTCAAGGAGCTGCGGGGTTGTGACTTTGATCAGAGCTAGATGCAGGCGCTCCGAAACGTCTTGCTGGGGTGGAGCCGGGGTTGAGTCATGCCTAAAAACGGGGCTGTCGTAGACCGACCGGGACGCGCCATAGAAGGAACCCGAGTGGATGGCAGATGTCGAAGGTATGGATATTTCGGGGGGTTCTGTTTGCTCGGGAGCCGGGTTCTGTTGCCGTTTCTCCTGGTGTTGGGCTTGAATGCGGGCCAGATAGGATTTGGCCTCTCGTTTGGTCGAGGCGGAGTTCAATAAACTCAGAAAGAATTCCTACCGAGGTTAGCAGCCGGACTCCCGTGGAAGACGCTTTCTGTCGAGGGAGGCGACTCTCGTACCCGGTCCAGGAGCTTCTCCTTAGCCCGACGACCTAGCCGATCGTACCTCTTGCTGCTGGAAGAGAAATCGGCGCTTTGTTGAACTTGCCGATCGGGGGCGGATGAAAGACACCGACGAGGAGGAAGGCCACGAGCAGGCGGGCTAGCGCTCAAGGAGACATTCTTTCGCTGTTGGGGAGGGGAAAAAAGCCGTTAGCCATTCTGTCTGTCTACAGCGAAGCCACTGAGTCATTGTGCGGTCAAGAGCTTGCCCACCTTCAGTTGCGAAGGGTTCGCAGTCCGCAGCGTGGCGAACGTCCTGGAGCTCATGTTTTATTCCTGACAGCAATCCGAAGCATCCATGCCGGGAAGTAATACATGAGAGGGCGACAATTGGGCGGAAGAGAGGAGATGGTGGTGAGGGATTTGAGAGCTGCCAGCGCGGGGAGCTGCGCGGGTCGGAGCTGCGAAAAGGAAAAATGCGGCCAGTATTAATGACGCATCGTCCGTTGTCGGATGGCCGGCGCTCCGACCCGATGCTGTCAACCATAGTTCCCATGTGGTGGAGAATATCTAGTAGAGTCACAGTTGTGTTTCCGGACGTCACGATTCCAATTTCGGAATATCAGATTAGGCGATCACTATCGCATTTATGGTGCTAGAAGTAAAGAGGTAGAGGTGTAGTGGAGGAGGAGGCGCGCCAGGGTCTCAGTCAGCGAACCAACCGGGTTGGACGGGGCTGCAGAACATTGGTAGATCGAATGTACCGTTCGGAACAATAGGATCTCGGGCATCAAGGGGATTAAGCCCGATAAAAGAGTTCGAGTTCCCATGTCTGACTGATCAGATGATGCTGGACCATCTCATCTCGCGCCCCCAGAGCTTCCTTATCCACCAGCAGCCTGGAAGTTGGCCCTGGCAACGGGATTCCATAGACCCAGAGAACGGACACATCCAAACCAGATCAGTATCATACATCTTCTGCCGGTGTGACTGTGACGGCATTGCGTACTATCGGTAGACCAGTACTTGACCTTCCTTTGCCCAGGCAGTTTCACAGGGATATCGTCGTTTATCTTCGCGTCCCAGCACGCAATGATGGTAATGACCCGCGGATGAATCCAGTCGCCGTCACCGCCTCGGGTAAGGTTTGTTTCATCGTGGAGGGCCGTGGCTGTGACATTCCACCCAGTGCCCCATAATCCAGGACCAAGTCAATAACTGAGTCGGAATTAGAAAGAATTGCTTAGTAGTAGAAACCCGTTGTCCCTGCAGATAGTAGATAGTTAGAGTAAATAGTGAGTAATCAACACGTGATCGACAACCACGGGCCCGCGGCGGGGATCGGAGATCCGGGGAACAGCACCGCATCATTCTTAGGTATCTAGATAAGTGGAATGGCTGTCTCACCCTGCATTTCGGGAACCGAAGTTCCAGCTCCCCTTGACAGGAATGCCAGCCATACACAACGAACTACTAACTTAACTACATCGCGGCATGTTACTTGAAGAGATGTTTTTTTTTTCTAAAAAAAAAACAAATTAAATGAAATAAGAAAGAATTAAACATCACTAAGGTTTCCATGTTACATGCACCATTATCATATAATCTATACTGAAGAAAGCCACCCAGCATGCCAATAAGCAAGGAGCAGATGAAGGTCTAGTAGATGGCCTCAAACAAGTAGATGACACCAAAGACCAGGAATGCCGTGGCGCCACCCAGTGTTACTGTTACAAGTTAGCGAGCGCCCAAAGCAGCTGACTGACGACTGATACATACCAACACGCATGCTGACTTTGCCGGCAATAGCACTTCCTCCGATGACTGCCGCAGCAGTGCAGAGTCCATGCCCGACGATAGCACCGATAGTCACCCACCAATAATCTTGACCGGCGGCCATTGCGATCGTTGCGATCTGACTGCGGTCACCCCACTCGCCCAAGAAGGTCATGACGAAAGTCTGAACCCAGGCGGGGCTGAGAAGGAGAGAAAACAGATTGTTCATGCCTACAAGGACACCTCCCCACCGATTACGGGAAGGGGATGAACCGCGAGACGATGAGGACGAAACACTCTCGGGGGGCGAGGGGAGACGGTTGCCGGATGAGGCGGACTTGCGTCGTCCAACGCGGCCAGCTTCTAATGAGTGCGGAGTCACAGAAGAGCGACGACGGCTCATGCGCAGCTGCTCCTGTTCCTTCTCTTCCAGTTCCATCTCGACCTCTTTCATTTCCTCACCAACACCCTCGTCTGGCGACATCTCACGGCCTTCCTTGACCATTTTCAGCCCGAACACAAAGAACAACAATGCCGCCAGCAATTTTGTCAGAGATTTGGGAATGAGTGTTGGCACTGCATGCCCCAAAACTGCCGAAAGAACCGTCATGACGATCAGGGCGGAGAAAGCGGCGGTGAAAATTATCAGACGTGGATGGCGCATTGCCATCAGAGCGGCCACCAGGAAGGTCTTGTCGCCAATCTCGGAGACGATAATCATGGTGAAGGAGAAGATCAATGAGTGGAGTGCTGTTCCCTCCTCTAGCGGCTCGCTAGAGGAACCATCTGAAGAGCCATGCTTATCGAGACCAAGAGGGCTATCTTTCACTGTTGCCGGAGACTTGGGAGGTGGGATATCATGTGGCTTATCGGGCAGGTCCGCAGGTTTCTAAATAAAAGAGCGTCAGCCTGTTTTATAAGCATGGTTAGGGTTCAACAGATGAGGTACCTCTAGCTTGCCCAAGTTTGAGTCTCGATTCGAGCTCTTAGCGTCCTTCGCCTGTGAGTCCTCTTCCTGGATTGGAAGCTTTTGCTGCTCACTGTGTGGCAGCGGAGGTGCTTCCTTAGGACTCCCTGGGGTCTTTTCCGCGGGGTACACCTCTCTCAATTTCTCCGAGACGCCACCTTCTGTTCCCCGGGTACCTTCCTTTGGACCTGCGCGATTGGGATCGTCCATGACACCATCATTTGAATAAGGGATTGGCTTCCCATCAGAACCCAACTGTTCTGTGGACTTGGAGTCGGTGTTTGACTTTTCTTCAGGCAAGCTGGACGAGCCAGTTTTCTTGCGATCCCGCTCCGCACTGGTTTCCACCCATGGACCGGCGTGTGGTCGGCCATCTTTACCATCGATAGGGGCGTCCAGCGTCCCTTTAGCGGCCTTGGGTGCGGCGGCTGCATCTAGTTCGACCGTATTGGGGACGGAGGCCTCGTTTTTTGCGTAAAGCGTGTCTTTCAAGCTGTCATTGCTGGAAGCGGGATCCGTAAGGGCAGTCGAGAGCGCAGGGAGGAGGAGAAGGAGAAGCGGCGAAGAGATGTGGTGGATCTTCATCTTGTAAGAGCCGTGATCGCGAGATCAATTGAGAAGCGAGAGACGAGTCCAATAAGTACAATCGACGGTACACATGGGCGAAAAAAAAGGATGATCAGAAAAAAAAGTTTGGTTCGACGAACGTCGATCCTGTCAATCAAGCCACGATAGCAATCCTAGCGGAGTCCTCCGTATGACACGCGAGGTAGGGAGTGTGGAATGACGAGGGTTGAACAGCAGGTCCAGGTGGACAGGACGGTCATATATGGGGCAGCGAAATCAAGGTCAAGTAGAATACAAGCAAGAAGGGAAAGGAACGAAGCTGATGGGAAAACCAGCCGTCGCGAGCAAGCAGGCAGAGGAGTTGGTGGTTCTTTTCGCCCGCCGCAAAGGGGCAACGCCGCCTCCGCATCACGTGGTTTTCTTGGCCGCATCCGGCCATCTTGACCAACCACCTGCCTCGCAATGGAAGCCATCAATTATCGACCCCATCGGATCTGGCTCCTAACTGCCGGAAAGGGGGGGGCGCCACCCGCAAATCTCCTGCATCAGTCCTGACGGTCCTGGACGGGGGAGGTCTTCGCAAATGATCACATACCTAATCCGTTCTTTCAAGTGAGGAATATTGATTTGAACACGACAAATAGCAGACCACACAGGATTTTAATCCGAGAGTTGAAGAATGGTAAGAAGCAAGAAAATGCACCGGAGGATATGTTATTTCAGATCATATATCCACAGCGAAGGGGGAAAAATCGAGTAAATTTTTGTTTTGGTCTTGATGCTCCTGCGTGCCAAAGACACGAGGTGTATTATCTGATCTACGTCCGTTTGACATCCACGACGGGCCCTTTGTACACTCTCTTCCCCTGCAGGAAATACATCACCAGACTGATCATAAAGACCCCAACAAAGAGAACAATGCTCCAGTTGAAGTTGCTGACCGTGACTGGAATCTGTGTGGGCCAGAAGGACCAGAAGAGGGCAAAAGCCACATAGACTAATGCTACTGCATTGACCCAGATACCATGCTTGCCGAGACTCCACCGTCGGTCAGGAAGCGTCTCGGGACAGTAGATTTTGCGATACATCACACAGCTGATAGAGATGGCGTAAGTCCACATCAGTGCCGCCACGTTCAAGGAAATGATGGCATTGAAGGCTGTGTCCGACCCGATGTTGATTAGGGAAAGAAGACCGCTGATAATGCAGGAAAGCGCGATGGCGTTAATGGGAAGCTTGTAGCTCTGGTTTACCTTGGAGATCCAGTTGGAGAACGGCAGGCCCCGGTCTCGAGCGAAGGCGTACGTTTGACGAGCCGTTGACGCGTTGAAGAGGATATTGCTGAAGATGACTGGGATGAGGATGATGGCAGTAAGCCCATTCACCCCCGCTGTTGAGACCGTCTGCTTGAAGACATAAATGAAGGGAAAGCCACTTGGGTCATCCAAGGCGTCTTTGACCGACGGCATGGCGAACATCAAGGTAATTATCATAACCAATGCTAGCACGCCGTTGCTGAAATAGCCGCCACAGATGGCCATTGGGACATACCGACCGGCATCACGAACCTCTTCCGACATGTGCGCTGTGGCGTCCGAGCTCAGAGATCCGTAAATTGCGGAAATCTGGCCGATCATCAGAGCAACCCCGACATTGTTCCACCCACCGTATGTGCTGAATTCAGTGAACACTGCTTTGGCGGACTGAAGAGGAGCCATAGCCCAGAGCACGACAACGACAACGACCCAGCAGATAGTGTGCAGAGCCAAGAGAATGTTTTGAATCCGAGGCATCCAACTGGCTGCATAGACGTTGAAGAAATAGATAACAAGGATCATTGCAAAAACGAAGAGGGTTCCTTGCCATCGCTTGGGGTTATAGTCCGGGTTTCGTACGCCGATTAGGCCTTGGATGATGGTCCCAGTGAGGAAGGATCCTGACGCCGCACCGGCCTGCCACGCGAGAACGGACATCCATCCTATCCCCGTATTTGATTAGCTATGAAACAGGAGAGATGAATCCGTATGTCACCGACCAGTGATATAACTAAGGAACTTCTGATAGCGTGGGGACGCAAACTCGGAGACCCAATGGTATTGACCCCCAGATGTCGGGGCCCTGCATAGCAGCAATCGTCAGTGGGTTGGTCCTATGCGAGTAATTATGCTTCCCAGTTACACTCACATTGATGCCATTTCTGACAATGAGACGATGATGAACCCAAATCCGACAAAGGTCCACACGTATGTCCACACCAAGCCGGCCATTCCCCCATCCTCAAGCCCCTGATAGTTGGATCTAGCCGATCCCCATGCGTTAGCTATATTGAAGAACCGATTTCAGCCGGCAAAGGATGAAGGGAAATATGCCCATACATAAGAATAAACTCCCAGGTTGCCTGTAGCACCGACGCGAAGCTCAAAGCCGCCAGAGGTCGAAGGTTCCTCTGCGATCCGATTGATGGTCAATTTTCACAATACTTACCCAAGAGGTAGCCAGATATACAGATACATACTCTAAACTCCTGGGCCTTGCCCATGCGCTCCATGTCATTGTGATCATATCGGGTTCCTGACTCGCCGTCATTGCGGACGGCGGCCTCAACTTCGAGCGAGTCGCAGCCCGTTGTCATGACCAACCGGTCGCCCTTTGGGATATTAGATGCTTTCGCAGCTGCAGACGACATCGTGGCAGACTGATGGGAAAGGTGGAGTGAGTGAAGCTGCGAGGCTGAGTCGCCGCAGACAAAGGGGGAAGGGCGACTCTGTGTGACGCGGAGGGTATGCAAGCAAGCCGCCAGGACCAACCGGCCATTAACGCGAGCTCGACTTGTGCCTGGGGCTCCCAAGAAGATGCCTCTTTCTGTTGTAGCGTCCAGACCCCTCTCCGGAGGATCATGCCGACCAGCGTCATGCCGACTGCTCAATTAACCCCCCCTTTTGGCTACTCATGCCTGGTGCAACCAGTATAGCATCGCAAATGGACAAGCTGGTCCGGATTCCCTCCGCCTGTTTCCATCCGATCAGGCACAGACACTCGAGACGACCGTGGGCGTAAGCAAGGTCGGCGTGTGACTAGCTAATCCATGTCCTTCCCCTTTTACCTTCCACCACCAATGGTTTACCGGCTAAACGTGCAAATTGCATCTACCAATGAGACATGTACCTGGATATGTCTTGATTCCATCAGACGTATCCGGTTTAAAAATGATGGGGTTGGGCCACTTTCCCTAGCGATACTGGAGAGTTCCAACCGCGTACTTGACGGAGCCAGGTTGACAATATCCCAAGGCGGGTGAAAAGGACCTATTAGCAGTTGATCCACTGGCATTTGGATTCTTTGTCGCTTACTCGATGTGCTGGTTGCTTCCATGTTGTCCTACCCCGGCGGGGCACGAGGTCATGTCCTTCATGGCTCGCCAGCAACCTTTTGTGCCCGGTCAGCCTGGTCTTTGATGCTTATTCCATGTGAGATACTAGCTTGCCTGTTCTCGTATGCGCACACTGCCTGTACACCCCTTTTTGACAAACCCATTCCCAAAGCGCCGCAGGCGCGACAGCGGGGAGCTCAGGGTCGTTGGCGAATACAGTCATCACGTCGGTATCTGTTGCAGCTGGAATAATCTCTCTTCCATATGAGTCCAACATGATAGCTTCTATACGAAGTTGACAACATTGCCTGGCAGAGACTTTCTTCACAAGGTTATCTGTTCCCATGGCGGGCCCGGCTTCTTCGCTTCCCCCGGGGGTTTCGTCTCCGCTGACGGAGGACAATGACTATAACCACAATGGCCTGATTGTTATCATCACCTCTCTCTCTCTGTTTCTCATTCTGGCCTCCCTGGGTATTCGGCTATTTGCATCCTCAAAAAGAGGCCACATCTTCAAGGATGATTATGTTCTGTTCGTGGTCGCGGTATACCAACTCTTCATGTTCTCGTTAGGGCCTAGATGACTGAATATCCACTAGGCATGCGCCTGCGTTCAGGTCTCCCTCGTGCTAGTCCAAGTCCACTATGGGTGGGGAAAGTCCGGAGATCTTATTTCGGCTGCGGACTATGCCCCGATGGAAAAGGTACGTTAACTTACCCACGCTCTGCATTCCAGATTGTAACCTAAGATGCCTAGGCCGGATATGTAGCGGACCTGCTCTACGTTCTCGGTTTAGGACTTTCGAAAGCCTGTACAATGATATTCTACCAGAACCTCTCTTTGCAGCGGACCAGATGGATGATTAATCTCGTTCTATCTGCGTGTGCTGTATGGGCAATCGTCGCGATGATGTTGTTGGCCATTCGATGCAGCACAAGCCGTCCGTGGAGCGACATCAACCGCGACTGCAGTGGCTTGGTAATTTGCATTTATTCCAGCCCCTGTCGCAGATAAGCCGAGAACTAACAATACACACCAAATAGTTCCCACGCTGGCAAGCCATCTGCGCGCTGGAGATTGTGCTCGAAACCATGATACTGTCTTATCCTGCGATAGCCATCAGCAACGTCCAGATTTCGTTGAGCAAGAAGCTCAAAGTTCTAGCTATTCTTAGCTGCCGGGTCATGTACGTCCTTTTGCCCCCTAGTCGCCATGCTTCCACGTCACTTACTGTTAAATTCCAGATTGATCCCCCTCTCCGCCATCCACCTATACTACATCCACTGGCAGATTCAGTCACCCAACCCCTCACTCATTGGAACCTACGCCACGACTGTTGCAGAACTCCACCTCAGCGTCAGTGTTGTCCTCCTCACCCTGTCATGTCTGAAAATTTTCATTGCTGTCTACGTAGATGATCATGGTCTGGCATACACGGAAGATGCCTCAAATCCGCATAGCTACAGCGGGCGCACTCCCCCCAAATCCTGGCAATCATGTCAACAGACAAAAGACCTCAGCTCATTTGGGAGCGGATGTAACGAAGATGAACCGATTCTGCGAACGGAAGCGTCAGTTTCCGCGTCATCAGGCCAGCATGCTAACAACGATGGTACTTCAATTCTGAAAAGCGTACAGATATCAGTGACGCGAGAGAACATCGAGTTAGCCGAGATTCAGGGGTCATCGAATCCTGGGATGCCTCGACCTACATAGCTCTAAGGACTTTTGTTCGTATAGTATTTCGGGATACGATTGTCTGTCTGCGGGAACATTTTGGCTTCATCACAGATTACCCTGTTATTTTGTGTCTCCCATTGTGATCTGATAGCCACAGATTGATATAATCTGGTTTTCTTCCGGGCCTCTCCTCGCTTCTGATGGAAAGGTGGATCTCTCTTTACAGTTGTCGTCTATGCAAGGAAATTCAAATTACGTGTATGATATAGGTTGGGCATACTGGATAGAAGTAAAATACAACGAGATTGGTCTCCTAGATGAAACAACTCCATGTAACATTTGACACCCATGAGTGAATAATTCCATGTCCTCTCCGCTGGTCTGATATTTGTTGTCTATCAATTCATAATCAGCCATACAGGATCTATTTAGCCATGTTCTGCTACATCGTGATCGAGTGCTTATCGTGTCTTAAACTTCTCAGCCTGTGCATTGATATAGGACACCACGCGTAAGTCACCTCCCGGCTGGATTGAACAGCCAATGTAGGTGTGAAGACCTCGTTGTGTTTCCAGCGCATTCTCATGACTAAAGTAGTTAGTGTGTCCGGCTATCAAACAGATTGAGGCTACTCACAATACTGAGCGCATAGCATTGTTGTATGCCGCGGTTTCTGACGTCTTCGTCTGACCATTACCCCCATACATATACTCCCTCAACGCGGTGACAACCTGCCAGTCACTGCGAGCATAGTGTCTGACTGGGATGTAAACCTTGACAGTGGGGAGTTTGCTTCCAAGGCAGAACGCCATGTTATACAGAATCCCCGCAGTGCGATGGTTTAATCCTGGCAGTGGGGCATCATCAGAGACGCCGTCCTGCCCTAGCACTCCGTCCCACAGCCTCCGCAGATTCTGCAAGCCCACCTCCAAGGAAGAGGTATAAAGACGGCCACCCATTGTTACTGTTTGACGGACGGAGTCAAAGCTGGTCTGTCGATTGCGAAAGTAGACTTTCAGCCGTGACTGGGCGGGGCAGATCATGTCGATAGCTAGCATATCCATCTCCACCGAAGGCGTGGCCTCCTCAACCACAAAATCCTCGAATACTCTGAACGCAAGAAGCTGTTGATCATCGGTGCAATGTGGCGCTGTCCGAATGGCCTCCGCGAGGACCTGCAGATTACTTTGATTCACCGCCCGAGCTTTGAATCCGGGGAAGAAGTACGCCTTGCTGATGATGTCTCTTTCCCCCAAGTCAAAAGCGTAAAAGATCTTCGACGGGTGGCCCTCCATGCAACCCCCTGGAGATTTGTTCGGGGCTAGAATATGATGAAAATGGTCAAACCACTCCAAGTTCATGCTGGGTAACGCCCGGACCAACGTCTCCCGGAAATGCGTGTCAGCGGATGAATTGTCGGGGTCTCCCTTCCCACCGGCCTGTAAGCCCACGGGCTCAATAGAGAACCGGATTGTAGGGCGCTTGTTGCCCGTGTGCCAGTCCCAGCTGAGCTCGATTGGATTATGGTCGTCGGTCATGAAGCTCTTCCATCTGTGTGCGCCGTATGCGTTGGCGACACCGAGGAATGGGGCAATATTGTGACCGTAGAAGGTCAAAATGACCTGCTGGGCGTTTTTGGAGTACCCTGCATCATGGAGCAGTGCTGCCAGCAGGTAGCCTGCTGTAAGCCACCAGAATTGGCCATGGTAATCTAGGGAGCCACGGAGCTTGTGGGTAAGCTGTCGCCAGACGGAGGGCGGAAAATGATCTGCGCTGGTGGAGTGTAAAATCTCAGACCTGGCATGGTTTGGAACGAAATGGGAGATTGCTGGATCCAAGGGATAGAGGTGACCGACAAGCAGTTGTCGTACTGCGTCATTCCACTGTGGGGATAAACTTCCGCATCGAGAGGACAGGCTATTCATATTTGCAAGCTAGAATTGGTACCAGAAAAAGGTAAAGCAACACTCCAATGCAAGTATCCAGCTCAGAGCCGAAGCTTAGGCCTGTTTTCCTGAGACCACAGGAATAGACAAAATTGCAATTTTGCGCCATTGCAAGCAGCGAGCGACGGTTGACTTAAGTCCGGAGATGTCGTCGCAAACACTCGTCCCAAACGGTTGATTTTCTCTAGTCAATATATCGGCTCACATGGCCGCTTACCTCAGATTGCTAGGGCCGTCAGATCTTAATTCTGATAGGATAGTTCGCTAAGCTTTCTGGCTTCATGTCTGACCATTTCATTTTTGCTGTATCGCTGTCCGGTTATACGGCTATATACAGACTAGACTACCTGCAGCGTCCGCGATATCATCGAACCAGACTTAGTTCTGTTATTTATCACATTCTTAGCTATTCACTAGACTGCCTCATCTGACACGTGGGAGCGTTCTTCTTTTCTGGTGGTCCGGGGTACGTACCTAGGGAGTAAATGAACATCTAGTCGAGTTATGCAAGCCAGGAGTTAGGTTCAGAGGAAGAATCAATCAACGGAATAGGATGTGTGCGGATTGCCGACTTTGGAAGTTTGGATGGTGCATATCTTAGTGTCTTAGTTTTTAACTATTAGCCTGTTGAGGTATAACTAGATAACTGATCTTTGTGGCTTACATCATAAGGCTGTGGGTGGGGCTGCACCCTGGTCCGTCGACTGGACATAGCAGGCACGGATACACCTACTAGCTCTGATACGGCAAGTCAAGTTTGAAGGTCCATTCACAGGTAGTAGTCGGAGGTATGGTACCATGATGATAGTTCAGATTACCATAGTACCATAGTACACAATAATGCCAGCATGGAACTATTTTTATGAGGATACATGGACTTGATTCACATCTGTCATCGTTAGCGTATGTGACTGTGTTTGAACTTGGAAGATCTTGAGCCAGCGATATAGGAATCGAGATATACCCACCTTCACGATACGTAGGAAGGAAATGTGGGTAAAAATGCCGATAAACTGCCTCTAGTCTTCAATAATATGGTACCATCCATACCTCGAGACTCAAGAGATTTTGTCTGACCATGTTTTTTGATTTCCCCAAGATTAGTTGTGCCTAAAAGTCTGACTGTCGATTATCCTTGATATGAGGGATTCTGAGCGTGACCATTAAGACTCCACTCTTCCACCTAGTTACCCTAATATACTATACTGACTGTTAAATCATTAATTTGACGACACGCATCAGGTTCCCAATGGATCCAAGCCCCTAATATTTCCAGGCTAAACTTCGGTCAGAGTATTTGTTATGAAGATATGCTATAATTAGCAAGCCAAGGTTAGCGACAAAGGATTATTGATGCGCGATGGTTCATTCGAGCTTTTAATACCCCTGAAAGCTTGCAGGTGCTTGGCCGTTGCAATGGGCTGCCTGAAAGGAGCGCAGGCCCAGTTCAGCTGCAGGATCAGAACCTCAGGCAGTACGTCTCGGGGACTATAAACCCCCCCCCCTCTCGCGCCGCTCCCTCTCCCTCTCCCTCTCCCTCTCCCGCCATTCCCTCCCCTCTCCACATGTATCGGCCCTGGAGCAACGCCTTCAAAGTACGTAGCGCACTCAGCCTCGACCACAGCGCATAATCCCCCTCCCCTGGGACTATAAGCCAAGCACGGCAAGGTGCTACCAGTATGACAGAGGATGATTTTGTCGCTGGGTAACCGCCGTATGTGTGTCCGGGTGATAAGGTTTATAGCTTTTCAGCCCGCTCCACGAGGATAGTCAAAATCGGGCTGCGGGAGGTGCGCGTCGAGCAAGGGTGGGAAGGAAGCGAAGAAGCCATATAATTTCGCGCGTCTCTGATGGCGGGGAGCGCGTTCGTTGGCTGTGCTGCCTTTGTCGGTCGATACTTTCTACCCGTCTTGGAGGCGCTGAGAGAAAGAGTTACCTTCAACATAATGGCTGCGATGGGACGCGGTAGTGTAGCAACACGGCATTATACCACATTCAGACGCTTTGATTATAGAAACCTTGCTCTTTGTTTTCTTTGACAGGCTAGGATTGCTTTCGGATAAAATAAATATGATGGATATTCTCTGGTTGCCACACACGTAGTATAAGAACGCACTTCGGTCGTTGATGTCTCTAGAGGTTCGAGGTGGTGACGTTGGAGTCGATGACTGCCTTTGTCAGAGTATCGATTGCCGTTGTCTTAATAGGCCTTGCTAGTTACCGAGCGCCTGGCGGATGTAGCCAGGAGCCCGAGGGGAGTGACTTGAGTCTTAGAAGTTACACACATAGTGAAGGCCTTAGTTATAGTAAGTAACTCCTTGACTCCTGTAAACCGATCCCATTCAAGTTTCTGAGCCAACTACTAGTATATGGCAGTATGGTAGGGTAACTATCGCTTCTAGAGTGAGAATGGCAGGCAGGGCTTCCGATAACATATATTTATTCTAGCCTTATCGGGTTACCCCAAAGCTCCACACATATATTTCTCGCTCTAAAGTCCGGATGCAAAAAAGAATTCGAGTGTCAGGAGGGAATCACCCATCTAGCACAAGGCTTGTGAGTTGATCTTTTCTACCCCGTAAGCATCATTGCTCTCTATAGCGACCCTATACAGTTCGTCCCACGCTGTTGGTGACGATGCCCAGGCTTGGCCCGCGCGTGATCAGCAATCGCCCTCGATTTTCGTTTTCGCGTCCCGTCTATTCATCCTTCAACCCCTCTCTCATAGCCAGTTCCCTTTGCTTAAAACCTTCACTCCAACAGTAACCACAGTTTGGTTGCTTTCTCTCCATGGCAAAAGAGGCAGATTGGTCTCCCACAGCAATGCCTCCCGTGGATGTTTACCCCGCGACCGCCAAAGGCCCAACCAGAGATAATGACGTCACCGATAAGCGCGTGAGGGCGGCGCAGACCATCCAGGTCCGTCCGCCTTCGATGGCTGGCCCTCCCTGTCTTGAGCTTTTGACACCTAACTTGCTTCCAGAGGACATACCGTGGCTATCGCACGCGACGGGAGCTACAGGGGCTCGGCCTTTCTGCATCGACTTCGCGATGGGTCGCGGTAAGATTGTTCTCCAGATGGCTCCTGTATCGTTACTGATTCTTCCGATTCCAGGCCGTCAAAGAAGCTGAATGGCGTAAGCTTCATCGCCCCTCCGCACCTAGTGATACAGACAACATCGACAGCGCCGCCAATGCCCGTCGGAACTGGCTGCGAGCCGTTAGTGTGGCCAAGCGCGCCGGAGGTGACGACGATGATGATATTAGTCGAGAATCCCTCTCGTCCGCGAAGGCCGACACGAAGACACCGGGAAATGGATCGGGAGGGTCTCCGCCGCTCCACCATGACTTGCCCCCTGGCACAACAGCAAAGATGATGGACTTGCAGTATTTTCTAGAGATGGTGGACCTTAAACACAGGCACGGGAGTAACCTACGTGCGTACCATATATACTGGAAAAATTCGCCGACCAACCAGAACTTTTTCTACTGGCTTGACTATGGAGACGGGAAAGATCTCGACCTTCCACAGCGGCCTCGGGAGAAACTTGAGCGGCAACAGGTTCGTTATCTCTCCCGAGAAGAGCGAATGAATTATCTGGTTCAGGTGGATGAGGAGGGGAAATTTCGATGGGCCAAGAACAATGACCTCGTTTGGACCGATAATAAACAGTTCAAGGATAGCCTGAACGGGGTTGTACCCCTGGAAGAGAATGCACCCCAGTTCAGAGGGAATACTGATGCAGGCAGTCCAGTCGCTTCCTCGCTGGATTCGTCTTCTATCTCATCACTGTCCTCGGCAGATTGCAGTTCATTAAGTGATCATAGCGATAAACTCGGCAAGGACGAAAAGGATGACTACAAGGCAGCGAAAATGGGCCAAAAGCTGGTACATGTTACTCCGGGGACGATATTTAAGACAATGAAGGGTAAGTCGTCAAAGAAGGAGGATATGTGGATATTTGTGAGTGATCTTAATCCCATACTTTGCTCGCTAGTGATTTTCGAACTGACTATATACAGGTCGCAGATACAACATTCCGCCTATTCATTGGCATCAAGGAGGCGGGTGCATTTCAACATTCTTCGTTTCTACGAGGTGCCCGCATAGCAGCCGCTGGACTGATCAAGGTTCGAAACGGGGAATTACGCAGCCTGGCACCACTAAGGTACGCAATCCATTAACATAGGCTGGTCCTGTATTCAAACTTCGAATGCTGATCTTAGCAGTGGCCACTATCGCCCACCTGCCGCAAACTTCCGTGCGTTCATCCATTCCCTCCAAGACAAAGGGGTCGACATGTCCCATGTATCTATCAGCAAATCATATGCGGTTTTGGCGGGGATCGAGGGATATACTCGAGCGAAACGAAAGGTGCGCACTATGCAGGAAAAGGTGGATGGTGTTATACATAAGTTTCACTGGGCTCGCCAGGAACATGCGGAGAACCGTCAGCGGGGTGAAACCGACATCAATAAAGGTAAAACGGATGAGCCAACCAGCCAGAATCCAACCTTGGATGATCATTGGGATAGGGGCGCTCCAAGCCTCGATCTTCCATACCGCACAAAGCCGGGTGCAGGGCCACGCGGGTCACAATCTACAGGAGAGGTTGGACAACAGAGCTCGTCTAGTGTTCCTGAAGACCACACGATATAATAGGTACTCGATACTATCGTGTGTAAGACTCGGGTAGTCTTTTCTTATACTCCGTATGTACTTTTATCATGTTTGATAGACCCCTCTAGAGTGTAGTTGTTATACCCAGAATTGACTATTGTTCTTCCTGTGTAGACACTGCATCATGACTGCGGAGTAATACTTCTTATGTGCAGAGCACTCGTGTTCAGCTCAGTTTTCAAGCCGTCCACCAACGGCTTAAAAGTCCACGGCAACTCGAAACCTCAACAGATCTTTCTCCAATATTTCACCAAACCTTTGCTCGAGCTCAAACACGTCCCACTTACAAGAAAGGAAACGACCATTCAAAGCTGACCTTTGCTGTTCCCAACCATCGGGCTTGGTCAACCAGACGCAGAATGAGCCCACCAGATCAGGGCTATCTGCCAACACTATGCCAGCGTTTGAGTTAGATCAGCTCCCTCTGGGCAAAACTGGCGGATCCACTCACGATGATGAAACTGCTTAGGCATAGACTTCTCCGAAAACTCGCTCTTCAGTCCGCCCGGATGCACACTGACGCAGAAAACCCCCCTAGAAGCATACTGCTCATGCAACATCTCCACAAACCGTGCCTGCGCAGCCTTGCTTACGCAGTAGTGCGTATGTCCCGAGATAGTGGGAGTCGCCATGGAGCTAATAGCGACGAAGGCCTTGGCCCCTGACTCTGTGTCCAAGAGCAACGGGAGCAAACAGTGAGCAGCATGAAAAGTTCCAATTGTATTTACCTCGAACGCAGTCCGGAAGTCGATGGGCGATTCTTGAACCACGTCGGCGGTCATCGGGCCTGAATACCCGGAATTCACGAGGACGACGTCCAGGCGACCGTCAAATGCGGCTTTTGTGGTACTTGCTAGAGCTTCAACGCTGGCGGCGGAAGTTATATCGCACTCTGCCACGATTACCTTGACTGTAGGGTTGATGTTGCGAACTTCGCTGGCTGTATCCTCCAGCGCGGACCGTGTCCTTGCGGCTAGGATGATTCCGGAGGCTCCGGCTCGAGCGTAGGATCGGGCGAGCCCACCGCCAGCGGCTCCTCTGCCACCGACGATGCATACAACATAGGGGCAGGGGAGCCTGACTGCAGAAGGGTCGATGGCAGGATATGGAGTGGTATGCAGAGTGGGCACGAATTCGCGACAAGCCTGGGCGTTTGATTGGCTAGGAGTAGGGGCCATATTTGCTGAGAATTGAGGGATGGAATGGTGGAAGTTTATCTTTGTTTGCTCTTAGCAGATGTGGACTTCATTTAAAGCGGATTTGAAGCGGCTGTTGAGTATATGAAGTCAGCATCATTGTCGGAAATTAGACGGATTTAAGGATGTCAGCCGGTGTTTAGATGTAATGGTAAGATACCAACTTGAAATACATAGGGGTAGAGTGGCTAACGGCCAGGTCAGGTCAGGTTAATTAGAATTTTTATACCTAACCGCCAGATTATAATCAGATTAAGAAAATTTTTATATCTGATTATAATATAGCTAAAAATCAGATAATTAATTATTTTAATTATTCTTAATATTAAGATCTATCTATTATATTTTTTTAAGCTCTAGTATAGTTAAAATATATTCAGATTAAATAATTATTAATCTAACTATCTTTATTATTATTTAAAAGTATATAAAAAAAAGCTTTTTAAATTAAAAAAATATAATTAAAAAAAAATTAGTATCTTCTTTATTATTATTTATTAAAAATAATAAGAAAATTCTAGTTATATTAATAAAATTCAGCTTTTTATAAAATTATTATTTTTATAATAAAAAATATATATAAAAATATATAATTATTATTCTATTTTAGCTGTATATCTTAATTATATTATAAAATATTAGAAAAATTATATATTAATTATTAATTAGAATATTAAAAATAAATATATTATTTTTATTTTATTATTTCTTCTGAATTAGACTATTTTTAAATTTATAAATAAAATATAGTTTAAAGAGCTATTAATAAAATTAAAAACTAATAAATAATTAAGAAAATTATAAATAGTTAGATTATTAAGATAAAGTAGATTAAACAGATTAAATAGATTAAATAAATTAAATAAATTAAATAAATAAACAGAATATATTAGATTTATATTATAATATTATAGCTTTTATAAAAGATTTTATAAAAATTTTTTATAAATTTTTTTTATAAATATCTATTTTCTATTCTAGTCTATTATATTTTAAATAATTTTATTTAAAAAAAAAATTATTTTATAACTCTAGACTTTAGATATAAATTTTTATTTATTAAATTTATTAAAATAAATAAAATACAGCAGATATCTCAGCTATATATTAAAATATAATAGATTATATTTATATAAAATTATATTTTAAAATAAAATAAATTATCTTTATAAAATTTTCTGCTTTTATTTTTTTATATTTATTATTTATAAAATAGCTTTAAAATTATAAATTAATTATAATTATTTAATTTATTTTTAAAAAATATTATTAAATCTTCTTCTTCTGTTTCTTAGATCTTTATAAATTATAATAATATTTAAATTAAGATAAGCTTCTTAAATCAGATCTTTTCTTTTTTTTTAAATCTTAAGATTATATATATTATAAAAAATTAAAAGATTATTTTATATTTAGCTTTTTAAAAAAAGCTCTTTATTTTTTAGAATTAATAATAAAAAATAATCTTTTTTAAAAATTATATATAAGCTAAAAAACTACTATTTTATTTTAATTAAAAAAAGTTATTAATAATATAGAACAGTTTTTAAAAAAATATATTATTTTTTAATAAAATCTCTTATATTTATTATATTATATATTTTTATATTTTATAATATCTAAGAATTAAAAACTTAAAAACTAGTTTTATAAATTATTATTTTTATAAGAGTTATAAGAAAAAATTATTATTAATTATATTTAAATAAATAATTAATTAGATACTGAGTAAAGAACTATTATAAATATTTATTTATTTTTTTAAAATAAATTTTTTTTAATTATTATTTTTTTCTAGATTTTTATAATTTATAATAAACAGGATTTTTAGAATTAAATTCTATATTTTATAATTATTTATTATCTACTATTCTAAACTATTAAATATATTTAATTTAAATAAATAATTAATCTTGCTATTTTATTTCTTTATTAAAAATTAAGTTTTTTTAATTAAATATAAATTAAAAAATATCTTATAAAATTATTTAAAAAGATATATATATAGCTATTATTAAAATTTCTAAATATTAAATAAATATTAATTATAATAAACTGCTGAATTAGTTCTAATTAAAAAATATTTTTTAATTTAATTAAATATTTCTTAATAAAAAATATAAATTATTATAAGATTTTACTAGATTTTTAATTAATATCTAAATCTTATATTAATAAAAATCTAGCTATAATTATTCTATCAGTTTTATATAAATATAATCTTATCTATTAATTATTAAATATAATAATTAATAATATTAATAATAATAATATAATATTTAGTATAATCTTAGCTAAATTCTAAACTTAATTTAATTAGAGTACTTAGTTTTATAATATTTTAATTAATTCTGATTTTTTAAAAATTATTTAAAACTAATATTATATTCTCTATTTTATTTATATAATTTAATTTATAATTAATACTCTTCTGCAGAAACTTCAGATTAAGATTTTAAATAATATTATTAAATATATATAAAAAAATAATAATAAAAGTTTTAAAATTTTTTTTAATATTTTAAGAATTTTTAAAAAAATATATTCTAAAAGCTATCTATAAAAGATTAATATAGAATTTTTTTTTATAAAAAATTTCTAGAAATCTTCTATTAGTTAGTTTATTATACTAATTCTTAATTATAAATTTAAAAAATTATATAATTTATAAATATAAGTTTTTAATATTATAAAAAGTTTTTATTTATTTAATAACTTAAATCTGACTTAATTTATTATTTTTTTTTTAATTATAAAATTTACTAGAATTTAATTTATCTTATAATTTATTAAATACTTAAATTTTATTAAGTAATTAAAAGTTTTATTTAGTATTATAAATATAATAATATTAATTATCTTTATTTTATTATAATAAAATAAAAATAAATAAAATATCTTCTTAAGCTTTTATATTTTTTTTTTTTATTTCTATTTCTCTAAGAATAGTAAATCTATTATTTATAAGATTTATAATATTTATAATAATTTCTTTAATTATCTGAATTACTTAATTAATAGACTAAAAAAAAAATAGATATTTTAAAAAAAAGATTCTTAAGAACTTATATAATATATATTAAAAATTTAAAAATATTATTATTATATTTATTAGATAAAAGATTATATCTATATAATTATAATTATTCTGAACCTGATATTAAAGCTTAAAAAATTTAAAAAAGATATATATTAAATAATGAATATTAATAATATTATAAATATTAAATTATTTTTAAAAAATATTCTTTTTTATTTTAATTAAAATTTAATAATTAATATATTATTAATAATCTTTAGATTATTATCAGATCTGGATAAGATTTTTATAATATTTTTAAATATTCAAGATTCTTATTTATAATTAAGATATATAAAAAATTTAAGATATATTTAAATATTAAAGATATATAGCTTCTTAAAATATCTTTAATTAAATTAATATAATTTTAGATATTATAGAATATACTAATATTCTTATTTATTAAAAGTCTTATTATAATTAGTTTTTTATTTTTATTAAATAATTAAGATTTTCTTTTAATTATAATTAATAATATTAATATTAAATATTTTTTAATAATTTTTAAGATATTTATTACTATTATCAAAGCTATCTTAATTCTAATATAATTAAAATAATTATATTTTAAATATATATTAATTATTTTATTATAAGAAAGAAATATTAGAATATATTTAATAATTTAATTTAGATTTAATTATTTTATATTTAAAAAATAAGAGAAGAATAAGATAATTATTATTTATTATATTAATAAGAATAAAAATATAAATAATCTTAAAAATAATCTAGAAAATAGATTATTATTAAAATTAAAAAAACTAGTTTTATTTAAATTTTTAATTATTATATATATTTAGATAAAGATAAAGATCTAATTTTTATAATTTTTATATTATTATAATTATTATTCTAAATAATATAAAAAATAAATATTTTATATTTTTTTTATTTTTTTTATATTAAATTTTATAAAAATCTTTTTTAAAATATAGTATATTTTTTAAAATAATTAATTAAATAAATTAAGTAGTAGACTATATTTAAAAATATTATTATATTTATACTATAATTAAATATATATTATACTTTATATATTATTTATATAAAAAAAATATATATATTATAAATTAATCTATAATTATTAATTTATCTACTATATCTAATCTTTTTAATTAATAAATATAAATAGTTATAATAATAATTATATCTTAATCTAATCTTAATTATATAATTAAAAATTCTTTATATCTTAATCTAATTATCAGATTATGGCCAGATTAAGATTAAGATATAACAGTCAGATTAAGCCACTCTAACTCTTTCTTTTTAAATTTATTAAATTAATCTAGAGTGGCTTAATCTGACTGTTATATCTTAATCTTAACCTGGTTATAATCTGACAGTCAGATTAAGATATAAAAAATTTTTAATTATATAATTAAGATCAGATTAAAATATAATTATTACTATAACTATTTATACCTACTGATTAAGAAGATCAGATATAACAGATAGATTAATAATTATAGATTAATTTATAATATATATATTCTTCTTATATAGATAATATACAAAGTATAATATATATTTAATTATAATATAAATATAATAATATTCTTTAGATATAGTCTACTGCTTGATCTGCTTAATTAATTATATTAAAAGATATATTATACTCTAAAAAAAACTTTTATAGAATCTAGTATAGAAAAAATAAGAAAAGATATAAAATATTTATTCTTTATACTATCTAGAATAATAATTATAATAATATAGAAATTATAAAGATCGGGTCTCTATCTTTATCTAAGTATATATAATAATCAAAGACTTAGATAAGACTAGTTCTTCTAATTCTAATAATAATCTATTTTTTAAATTATCTTTAAGATTATCTATATTCTTATTTTTATTAATATAAAAAATAGTAATTATTTTATTCTTTTCTTATTTCTTAGATATAAAAATAATCAAATCTAGATTAAGATTATTAAATATATTCTAATACTTCTTACTTATAATAAAATAATTAATATATATTTAAAATATAATTATTTTAATTATATTAAAATTAAGACAGCTCCGGCAATAGTGGCAGATATCTTAAAAATTATTAAAAAAATATTTAATATTAATATTATTAATTATAATTAAGAGAAAATCTCTAGTTATCTGATAGAGAATAGAAAACTAATTATAATAAGATTTTTAGTAAATAAAAATATTAATATATTCTATAGTATCTAAAATTATATTAATTTAATTAAAGATATCTTAAGAAGTTATATATCTTTAATATTTAGATATATCTTAAGTTTTTTATATATCTTAACTGCGGGTAAGAATCTCTGATATTTAAAAATATTATAAAAAATCTTATTTAGATCTAATAATAATTTAGAGACTATTAATAATATATTAATTATTAAATTTTAACTAGAATAAAAAGAGAATATCTTTTTAAAAATAGTTTAATATTTATAATATTAATTAATATTCTTATTTAGTTATATATTTTTCTTAAACTTCTCGAGCTTTAATATCAGATCTAAAATAATTATAATTATATAAATATAATCTTTTATTTAATAAATATAATAATAATATTTTCAGAGCTTTTAATATATATTATATAAGCTCTTAAAATATTTTTTTTTTCTAGAATATCTACTTTTTTTTTAGTCTGTTAATTAAGTAATTCAGATAATTAAAAAGATTATTATAAATATTATAAATTTTATAAATAATAGACTTACTATTCTTAGAAAAATAGAAAATAAAAAAAAAAATATAAAAGTTTAAGAAGATATTCTATCTATTTTTATTTTATTATAATAAAATAAAGATAATTAATATTATTATACTTATAGTACTAAATAAAACTTTTAATTACTTAATAAAATTTAAGTATTTAATAAATTATAAAATAGATTAAATTTTAGTAGATTTTATAATTAAGAAAAGATAATAGACTAAACTAGATTTAAATTATTAAATAAATAAGAATTTCTTATAATATTAAGAATTTATATTTATAATTATATAATCTTCTAAATCTATAATTAAGAATTAATATAATAAACTAACTAATAGAAGACTTTTAAAAGCTTTTTATAAAAAAAATTCTATATTAATCTTTTATAGATAATTTTTAAAATATATTTTCTTAAAAATTCTTAAAATATTAAAAAGACTTTAAAACTTTTATTATTATTTTTTTATATATATTTAATAATATTATTTAAGATCTTAATCTAAAGTTTCTATAAAAAATATTAATTATAAACTGAATTATATAAGTAAGACAAAGAATATAATACTGACTTTAAATAATCTTTAAAAAATTAGAATTAATTAAAATATTATAAAACTAAGTATTTTAATTAAATTAAGTTCAGAATTTAGCTGAGATTATATTAAATATTATATTATTATTATTAATATTATCAGTTATT